>NW_022589749.1:11616813-11886485 GCF_004348235.1 Phoca vitulina
CCTATACTCTGAAGAGTTTTGATCAAGAAAGGATGCTGTACTTTGTCAAATGCTTTTTCTGCATCTATTGAGAGGATCATATGATTCTTGTTCTTTCTTTTGTTAATGTATTGTATCACGTTGATTGATTTGCGGATGTTGAACCAACCTTGCAGCCCAGGGATAAATCCCACTTGGTCGTGGTGAATAATCCTTTTAATGTACTGTTGGATCCTATTGGCTAGTATTTTGGTGAGAATTTTTGCATCCATGTTCATCAGGGATATTGGTCTGTAATTCTCCTTTTTGATGGGGTCTTTGTCTGGTTTTGGGATCAAGGTAATGCTGGCCTCATAAAATGAGTTTGGAAGTTTTCCTTCCATTTCTATTTTTTGGAACAGTTTCAGAAGGATAGGTATTAATTCTTCTTGAAATGTTTGGTAGAATTCCCCTGGGAAGCCATCTGGCCCTGGGCTTTTGTGTTTTGGGAGATTTTTGATGACTGCTTCTATTTCCTTAGTGGTTATAGGTCTGTTCAGGTGTTCTATTTCTTCCTGGTTCAGTTTTGGTAGTTGATACATCTCTAGGAATGCATCCATTACTTCCAGGTTATCTAATTTGCTGGCATAGAGCTGCTCATAATATGTTCTTATAATTGTTTGTATTTCTTTGGTGTTGGTTGTGATTTCTCCTCTTTCATTCATGATTTTGTTGATTTGGGTCATTTCTCTTTTCTTTTTGATAAGTCTGGCCAGGGGCTTATCAATCTTGTTAATTCTTTCAAAGAACCAGCTCCTAGTTTCGTTGATCTGTTCTACTGTTCTTTTGGTTTCTATTTCATTGATTTCTGCTCTGATCTTTATTATTTCTCTTCTCCTGCTGGGTTTAGGCTTTATTTGCTGTTCTTTCTCCAGCTCCTTTAGGTGTAGGGTTAGGTTGTGTACTTGAGACCTTTCTTGTTTCTTGAGAAAGGCTTGTATTGCTATATACTTTCCTCTTAGGACTGCCTTTGCTGTATCCCAAAGATTTTGAATAGTTGTGTTTTCATTTTCATTGGTTTCCATGAATTTTTTTAATTCTTCTTTAATTTCCTGGTTGACCCATTCATTCTTCAGTAGGATGCTCTTTAGCCTCCATGTATTTGAGTTCTTTCCAACTTTCCTCTTGTGATTGAGTTCTAGTTTCAAAGCATTGTGGTCTGAAAATAGGCAGGGGATGATCCCAATCTTCTGGTACCGGTTGAGACCTGATTTATGACCTAGGATGTGATCTATTCTGGAGAATGTTCCATGGGCACTAGAGAAGAATGTGTATTCCGTTGCTTTGGGATGGAATGTTCTGAATATGTCTGTGAAGTCCATTTGGTCCAGTGTGTCATTTAAAGTCTTTATTTCCTTGTTGATCTTTTGCTTAGACGATCTGTCCATTTCAGTGAGGGGGGGTGTTAAAGTCCCCCACTATTATTGTATTGTTGTCGATGTGTTTCTTTGCTTTTGTTATTAATTGCCTTATATAATTGGCTGCTCCCATGTTAGGGGCATAGATATTTACAATTGTTAGATCTTCTTGTTGGATAGACCCTTTAAGTATGATATAGTGTCCTTCCTCATCTCTTATTACAGTCTTTGGTTTAAAATCTAATTTGTCTGATATAAGGATTGCCACCCCAGCTTTCTTTTGGTGTCCATTAGCATGGTAAATGGTTTTCCACCCCCTCACTTTCAATCTGGGGGTGTCTTTGGGTCTAAAATGAGTCTCTTGCAGACAGCATATCGATGGGTCTTGTTTTTTAATCCAATCTGATAGCCTGTGTCTTTTGATTGGGGCATTTAGCCCATTTACATTCAGGGTAACTATTGAAAGATAGGAATTCAGTGCCATTGTATTGCCTGTAAAGTGACTGTTACTGTATATTGTTTGTGTTCCTTTCTGGTCTATGTTGCTTTTAGGCTCTCTCTTTGCTTAGAGGACCCCTTTCGATATTTCTTGTAGGGCTGGTTTCGTGTTTGCAAATTCCTTTAGTTTTTGTTTGTCCTGGAAGCTTTTTATCTCTCCTTCAATTTTCAATGACAGCCTAGCTGGATATAGTATTCTTGGCTGCATATTTTTCTCATTTAGTGCTCTGAATATGTCCTGCCAGTCCTTTCTGGCCTGCCAGGTCTCTGTGGATAAGTCTGTTGCCAATCTAATGTTTCTACCATTGTAGGTTACATATCTCTTCTCCCGAGCTGCTTTCAGGATTTTCTCTTTGTCTCTGAGACTCGTAAGTTTTACTATTAGATGTCGGGGTGTTGACCTATTTTTATTGATTTTGAGAGGGGTTCTCTGTGCTTCCTGGATTTTGATGCCTGTTTCCTTCCCCAAATTAGGGAAGTTCTCTGCTATAATTTGCTCCATTATACCTTCTGCCCCTCTCTCTCTTTCTTCTTCTTCTGGGATCCCAATTATTCTAATGTTGTTTCGTCTTATGGTATCGTTTATCTCTCGAATTCTGCCCTCGTGATCCAGTAGTTGTTTCTCTCTCTTTTTCTCAGCTTCTTTATTTTCCATCATTTGGTCTTCTATCTCACTGATTCTTTCTTCTGCCTCATTTATCCTAGCAGTTAGCGCCCCCATATTTGATTGCACCTCATTGATAGCCTTTTTGATTTCTACTTGGTTAGATTTTAGTTCTTTTACTTCTCCAGAAAGGGTTTCTCTAATAACTTCCATGTTTTTTTCAAGCCCAGCTAGTATCTTTAAAGTGATGATTCTGAACTCTAGATCTGACATCGTACTAATGTCCGTATTGAGTAGGTCCCTGGCAGTCGGTACTACCTCTTGTTCTTTTTGTTGAGGTGATTTTTTCTGTCTTGTCATTTTGTGCAGAGGAGAATAGATTAATGAGAGAACAAAATGCTAGCAGGGTAACAACGTCCCCAGAAAATATACTCTAAACAAATCAGAAAAGACCTGAAGCAGTGGGAAAAGAAAGGGAAAGAGAGAAAAAAGAAAAGGAAAGAAAAAAAGAAAAAAGAAAAAGATAAAGATAAAAACAAACAAAAGCAGGACAAAACAAAACAAAACAAAAACAGAATGTGATCAAATATGATCAGGCTGGATTATAGATTAGTGCCACACACTAGATTTTGGGTGTATTTTGGTCTGTTAAAAGAAAGTCCCTCCCAAAATTTTAAAGAAAGAAAAACTTATATATGTACAAAAATAAGGGTTGATATGATGAAGGGATGGAATATGACTGTAAAGATGGAAATTATAAAAAATTTTTAAAAAGGATTTGATAAGTTGTTTGAAAAAAGAAAGAATAGGATTAAAAAAAAAAAAGAAAGAAAAAAGGGAGAGAATGTGATCAGGCAGGGGAGTAGAAAAAAACCATACACTAGAGATTTAGAGTATATTTTGATCTGTTAGAAGAAACTATCTCAAGATTTTAAAGAGAGAACAACTTATATATATATGCCAAAAATACGGGTAACTACTATGAAGGGATAGAATATGACTTTAAAAATGAAAAATAAAAATGTTTTTTTTAAAAAAGGGATTGATAAGATGTTGGTTGAAAAAGGGAAAAAGAAAAATTCAAAAAAAAAGAAAAAAGGAAAAAAGAAAAAAAGACAGTTAAAAAAAATAATTAACTTTGAAAGACTAAAGAATCATGGTAAAAAAGCCATGAATTCTATGTGCAGTGTTCCCCTAGCGCTGGAGTTCTGCCGTTCTCACTGATCGGTAAACTTGGTCTTGGCTGGCTGTTCTCGCTGACCTTCTGGGGGAGGGGCCTGTTGCCGTGGTTCCCAAATGTCTTTGCCGGAGGCGGAACTGCCCCGCCCTTGCCGGGTCCGGACTAAGTCATCTGCTCGGGTTTGCTCTCAGGAGCTTTTGTTCCCTGCAAGCTTTCCGTACAGCTTTGGAGGCGGAGAGTGAAAATGGCGGCCTCCCAGTCTCCGCCCCGGCGAAGCCGAGAACTCGGGGTCCCGCTCCCCATCGAGCCCCCAGAGAAAAGCCGTCAGTCACTCCCGTCTCCCCGGTCTCCGGCCACACTCCGCGCTCACCCGGCCTGTGACCGCGCCTTTCTATCTGTCCCCCGACCCCGGGTGGAGTCTCCAAACCCAGCAGATCCCCGCGGTGCGCTCCCGCACCTCTCCTCCCGGGGGAGGAAGGTGAGTCTCCCCGGATCTGCCGCTTGTTGGGTCCCTGCTGGAGGAGCAGTGGCCCGACTGTGCCGCGGATCACGGTCTATGGCAACCCCGAGCTGAGAGCCCGCGCCTGGGCTCCGTCTCTGCAGCCGGCTTCCCCGCTCCGATCCCTGGGAGCTCTGCCGCACTCAGGCACCCCCGGTCTTTCTGTGACCCCGAGGGTCCTGAGACCACACTGTCCCGCGAGGGTTCCACCCCCACTTCGCCACCAGAGTGACGTCCCTCAGCGGAGCAGACTCTAAAAGTTCCGATTTTGTGCTCCGCGGCTCTATCACTTGCCAGAAGCAGCCGACGGAGGCCCCTCCCCCGCCGCCTATCCTCCCGAATAACGCCTCGGATTCACTTCTCCGCACGTCCTACCTTCCAGAAAGTGGTCGCTTTTCTGTTCAGAGAGTTGTTGCTATCCTTTTCTTCGATCTCCTGTTGAGTTTGTAGGTGTTCAGAATGGTTTGATCCCTATCCAGCTGAATTCCTGAGAGGAGACGAAATCCAGGTCTCCTACTCCTCCGCCATCTTGCTCCGCCCCTCTCATCACCTCTTTAAACGTAGCCACATTCTGGGTGCCTGGGTGGCTCAGTTGGTTAAGCGACTGCCTTCAGCTCAGGTCATGATCCTGGAGTCCCAGGATCGAGTCCCGCATCGGGCTCCCTGCTGGGCAGGGAGTCTGCTTCTCCCTCTGACCCTCCCCCCTCTCATGCTTTCTCTCTCTCAAATAAATAAATAAAATCTTTAAAAAAAAAAAAAAAAAAAACTAAGCGTAGCCACATTCTGAGGCCCTGGGCCTCGGCCTCAGCATACGACTTCGGGGACCCCCAGTTCAGCCCACGCACTCCTTGTTTCCCTGTATCTCATCACAAGACCCGCTTTACTGAAGCACCTGAAACAATGCTTCGCTACTAAGTGTGAGATTTTATCCGTGTCGATTAGTGGCGCTAACCTTTTATGCTTGAAGCACCTGCGAGCCTGTGGGAAAGCTGCGGGGACAGCCCGGTGGGCTCCGGCAGCCTTGGTGCTCTCAGCATCCGTTCCCGAGCTCTCTGAGAAGCCTCTTCTGCGTGGCCTCCGTCCCCGTGTGGACACACGCACACACACACACAGACACACACACGCACAGACAGATACACAGACAGACACACACGCACACAGACACACACACGCATACACACAGATACACACACGCACAGACAGATACACAGACAGACACACAGACACACACAGACACACACACACAGACATACACACACGCACACGCACAGACACACACACGCACAGATACACAGACAGACACACACACACAGACACACAGACATACACACACACACACACACACACACACACATTCTTTTGCTTCTTGCTGACCCCCCTGAGAGTGGGTTGCAGGGTACGGCCCTTCATCCCGAATACTTCAGCGCACGTCTCCCGGGAACAAGCACGCTCCCTCACAAACCCCTCGTACAGTCGTCGAGTTTGGGAAGATGGGCGTCCACGTGATACCGTGACATGACATGTGGCCCCCGTCCGGGTGCTTCCGCTCCCCCCACGACCTCCCACGCAGCAGCCTGCTTCCCCCCCCACCCCCCCGGGGGTCCGTGCTCCAGAGCAGCTCCTCGGCCTGCCCGCCCTGGGACGACAGTGGCATTTTGGGAGTGTGGCTGCCGGTCTTGCAGAACGGCTCCCTGACGCGTTGGATGCGTCATGCGGCTTAGATCCGGGTGACGCCTTCTGGAAGCAATGACAGGTTTTTCTCCGTATGTCTGGTCAGGAGGCAGCCGACACCCGTTTACTTCGTACTTGTCATCTAACCAGGTCACTCCTCAGAGACACCATTCCTGGGTGCACTTGGTACTTTTCTACGACCGTGACCCCTCCTGGCCTCCTCATGTCATCCTGGCCTTGATGGGAAAGCTGCCTTCTGACTCGGGCGCAGTCCCCGCCTGGCGCTCCGACGACTCCTGGGCCGGTCCCCGTGCCCGTGGCGCTCCTTCCGGGTGCCCTGGGCTTCTTGCCTGGCCGGCTCTGCAGCTCTCTCCAGACCCGCTTTCCCACTTCTCCCTCAGTTGGCTTAGCCTGGAGGGAGGAGAAAAACCCACGGGCTCTTGGTCAAACCTTGTCCTAGCCTTCTCTCCTCCCCCTGCTCAGAAGGAGGGGGTTGTCCGAGAGGAGAAAGCTCCTGTTCCCAAACGGCTTTCTAGCTATTGCTTCATAAGATGGTGGCATTTGAAAATCAAATACGGAATTTCTCTTATTCTAGTTCATTTAGCTTTTACAGATGTTTCCTATGCCTAGAAGCTGTCTGAATCCCTCCCATAAAAAGGGGACATTTACATTTGAATCATTTTAAAGCCTTATACAGCTTTTCACAGAGCCTTTCCATCAGAATGGGGAAAGGACTTAGCGGGGCTCCATTATTACCTGGATTTGGATTCGCTGAAGGTCTGATTGCAGGTTATATACACCAGGAGTCTGTGGGCGACTTCTCAGGAAGCCACAGGGCAGGAGGGAGGGGGACGCTTTATTTCTGCAAGTAACACTGGCCAAACCGAGTTGCCTTTTTGTAGGAGTGAGTTGACCTTGTTCAAACCGTCCTGTTTTATTAAATCACGTCAGGTGTGTTGAGAGTGTAAGACGTCATTTGCTATGGTTGCTGGAATCACATTTTCCCTGGAGAAGGGAGCTCTAGTCTGCCTGGTCACAGGCCCGTTAACGAGCTATAGAGAGGAGCGTTTTTAGAAACCTTGTAGACAGGGGTGGGGTATGTGTGGCAAAACAACAGACATTTTAGGAAAAAACTGAAATGTCTAACTGCACTTTTATTTTTAGTGCTTTTTGCATAGTGAATGTCACTTTTTTAGGCGAGGAACATAAAAATGTATTAGATATAATGTGGCTTGCTCATAAAATCATCATGCCTGGTATATTTAGAGTATGGACAAGTCAGGAAAAATCATACTTATTCTGTCTTCCCTGGGCTCTTGCATCTCCAGAGAAGTGACTAAGCATCTTGTCTGTTCTGTTCAAGAGTTCCCTCAACAGGAACCTTGGCGACAGTGGGACGGAGGGCCACAGCGAGGGATCGGAGGGCCATCCCCCTGCTTTACTGGGGGTGCTGTTCCTGGTTTGCAGGCTTGTGTTTTCCGAGTTGACAAGAGATCTCAGAAAGCAGCTTCCCTCTTCTTTCTATGAAATTAAATTCCTCTTTTTGCTTGAGATGCACAAAGTCGTGTTGCTCATACTTCCTTCCCCTCAGACTCAGCCATAAATACTTAAAAATTAAGAACAAAACTACTGCTGTGAATTAAGGTTCATTCAGAGAGATTCTTGGGAGAGAAGCAAAGCCTGGCTTGTTTTGTGCCGCCTGCGAGGAGGGGGAGAAGGCACCAGCGAACAGATGTAGGGTTATGAATAGGCCCGGCTCAAAGCAGACAGCACTGATGAAGAAACAGGTCTAAACTAAATGACGCTTTTAAGTAAGAACACGGGAGGGGGATTTGCCGTGGGCTCCTGTTGTTAGGGAGCCCCTGGCCCTGGCAGTGGATTTGGCATGTGAACGTTTCATGCTCACTGAAAGAGTTCCTGAAGCGATTGTTGGCCCCAAGCGGGTTCCCCCACCCCCGCCCGGTTCCGAGGGAGAGTGCTGGGTCTTGCAACTTTGCACCGAAGCTTGCGACCCCCTCGGTGGGGGGCTGTTCCCGACCCCCATGATGCACGCTCCATAAAGCCACCAGAGACCTGGAGTCTGCAGGTGGTCTTGGGGACCCTCAGAAAGGTCCTGCCCCCCACCCCGAAGCTTCTGTGCTGGGGTCTGCCCAGCCCCCGAGCGGCCCTGGTCCCTGCTGCTCCTTGTGGGTCTGGCGACGGCCTTGGTTCTGGATGTGCTCTGGAGTAGGAGACTTGTTGGGTAGGGTTGTTTCCACTGAGCTTCGAGAGGATCCTCTCTGCCTGCGGGTTTGTTTTTCTTTCTCTTGGGTACGAAGAGGATCGGTTGTAAAGGCTGCTTGTGATACGTGTGGGTCCTCGCTTCAGACCCGATAGTCCTGAAACAACGGGGGCCCGTTGCCACCAGCCAGGTGCTCCCATCTGTGGAGCAGACTGAAGTATGGTGGCTGGCCTCTGCAGGGGCCCCCGAAGGGCAGTGCCCCGTGTAGCCTCGGGATCGTGTATGAGATCCATGCACAGATGGGAGCACCGAGACCGAGGGACACTAAGTGGCTGGCGCAGGGCCCCTTGCTCTGCCCTCCGCATGGTGCTCGGAGGTAGGGTGCTCCCCCTCTGCCCTGTGAGCCGCAGACAGACAGGACAAGTTCGGCAGGAGGGGTGTGGGTGGTGGGGTATTACAGAGCTGAAAATAAAACACGAGGGAGCTCTCGGGGCATGGATAAAGAGCTCCAAGGTATGTTACGTGGAAAGAGCAAAGTGCAGGGCAATGTGTGCAGATAAAAAAGTCAGCATAAATGAATACACGTTGATAGGCCAGGAGCATACCTGGAAACACGCAGGACCTGATGCTCGGCTGCTGGAGAAGGGGGACGGGGGGGGCTTGTCGTGCTGTCCGCTCCGGATCATCGGGCCATGCGCGTACACTTCCCGTTAAATGTTGAGGTCAAGAAAGAGTAGACGGTGCGTGGGGGCTGGGGTCTGACTGGGTGTTTGGGCTGAAGGCACGGTGTCGTGGTGCGAGGCTCAAAGTGCGCTGCGGAGGCGTGGCGGCCGTGTCCCCCCAGTGCTGCCCTGTCACCGTGCTTCCAGGTCCGCGTGCTGCAGGCACGTGCTGTCGTGCCGTGCTCCGGTCCCTCTGCCCCTGGCCGTGACTTTGCCTCCCCACTCCTCTGTGCCTGGGGCTGGGGTCCCACGGTGCTCCTGATCTGAGGCAGCTGAGCTCGCAGGCTGCTCGGTGACTCTCGGGTCAGGTCGCAGGGTGCCGCGGGAGTCCCGCTCATCCAAGCGAGCGCGCTCAGAAGTCTGCTTCCTCCGGGAAAGGGAAGGGAGGCCGGCTTCTCCCCCGGGGCTTTGCGTCTGGGCCGGGTGTGACACTGCTGTCCCGCCTCTCCCCAGGGCACCCTCATCCAGCACCTGAAGGAGCACGTTCTTCACGGCAACATGGGCAGCGGAGACATCCTGCTGTATTACACCACGGTAGGCGGGCTCCGAGGGCGCCAGGAACCAGGAACCGGGCTGTGTATCGGGGCGGGTGCCCTCCGGTCCGCTGCGCCCCTCCCGTCACTCGCTTTGGTCCCTTCAGGGCCAGTGTGATTGGTCACGGGTTTTGTGACGGGGGCATTCTCTTGCGTGAGCCGGGTGGGCCCAACGGGAGCACACAGGTCCTGGTACGAGGGCGGCGGGAGGGCCAGCGTCAGAGAGGAGACGGGGCGAGGGAAGCAGAGTTCAGAGTGAGGTGGGGTCACGAGCCAGAGGGCGGGAGTGGCTTCTTGAAGCTGGAAAAGGCAAGGGAAGAGATTCCTCCCGAGAGCTTCCCGAAGGCGCACAGTCCTGCCGACACCTTTACTTTGGACTTCTGGCCTCCAGAACTCCCACATAATGCATTTGTGGTGTTTTAGGCCGCTCAGTTTGTGGCAGTTTGTTGGGGTGGAAACAGGAAATGTATGCAGGTGGTTCTCCCAAGTACTGTGACAGCAGGGGTCCAGGTGTGGAGGCGGGTTGGGCCTGAGACTGCTGGGGACCGGAGCTGCTCCCCATTGCAGGACCAGCCCCGGGGGCCCTGTGTCCCTGCCGTGGGCATGGGCCTGCGGCTCCGGCTGCCCCCACGCCAAGCCCACGCGTGCGCTGGCTGGCGCTGCCCTCACAGAAGGAGTTGTGGTGGTTGTTTTTTTAAAGACTTAGTTTATTTCTTTTAGAGAGAGAGTGCACGCAAGAGCATGTGAACAGGGGCAGGGTCAGAGGGAGAGGGACAGAGCCCTATGTGGGGCTCGATCCTGCAACCCTGAGATCATGACCTGAGCTGAAATCAAGAGTCGGGTACTAAACCAGCTGAGCCACCCGGGGCCCCACTCACAGAAGGAGTTCTGTTCTGGCCCGAATCCTCGCCGGTGCACCTTGTGGCCGAGCCTGGGTACCCAGCTGGTCTGCCTGGCCACCTCGCTTGTCACTGGGCTGTTTCACTAGAATTCTGGACAGGCTGCCGCATTTGCTGAGCAAGGACGGGGGCCCAGGGAAGGCAGATAGCACCGTGGAATACAATGTCCTCCGGGTCAGACGCCACTGGGACGTGGGACGGATGGGACCCTGTCTCCAGCACATTCTCCTGGCTTAGTGTGGGATATGCATCATTAAACCAGAGCCTGGCTTCAAGCAGTTGGAGACATTCCTGTCCTTGTTGAACTCTGTGAGATGAACACTTAGGACGAGTTAAAGGAAGTAGTGTTTTATTCCAAAAGAGGAAAACTTGAAGTTGACTTTTTCCAACTGCAAATATCAAAAGGTTTCAGAGTGATTTAGCTCCGTTTTCTGGATGACAATTCTGTGCTGAGTTTTTAAGGAAACCGAATGTGTTCCCAGCCCGTGAGGTTGATGGCCAGGGCCCTGGCTGTGTCCCTGGGGACAGAGCCCGGGATTCCACGCACTCACTCAGGGAGCACTCCGAATGTGTGGCCACGCGCAGGCTGCCTCGTCACTCGGCATGTCCAGCTGAAGATCAAGGGCTTGGGCCCAGTGATTGGGGTTCCCCTCAGCTGCAGGGATTTATCCCCGACCCTCCTCCCCCCTCCCCCCACACAGGCCAGTGGTGCTGGGCACCGCCAGGCTCTGGGCCCTTTTCACGCAGAAAGCCCAGCAGTGTGATGGAGCGTCTTTTGAGTTGCAGGGAGACCCTGGCAGGTGCAACGATGTTCAACTCAGCTGCCTCCCTGGGACTCACGGTTTAAGATGCCAGGGTTTTACATCGAGGGCAAGAACATAATGAGAAGAACTCAGATCTGGAGCGGTTTTCCCAAAGGCATTTCATTTTTCCTGAAGCATCCTGCTCGGGAGGGATGGGCAGGTGGCTTTTTCTGTGGAGCATGCTGGCGCCCCCAGCCTTGGGTGACAGCAGCTGCAGGGGTCCCCGCGGCCCGAGCCAGGCCTGCGCCGTGTCCCTAACTGATGGACTTTAAAAGCTTTCTCGGACAGTGAGTCGTCCAGGTCACTGTGCTGCTTGGGCTGCCCAGCGCTGGTTTCTTTTGTTAAGAATAATTCCTTAGTGAAAGAAACTCACCTAGGGATATTAAAACCTGGTGAAAAGGCAGCTCAACTAACTTGAGATTTTTGGGTGACCCCAGCACTGGTGTCGCTGAGGGGAAGGACAGGTAGCTTTTCAGGGGCCCGCTGGGTTCTTGAGCCCGTCACCCAGGCCGTCGGTGACTGCTTGCTGAGGCTCTGTGCTGGTTGTCTCTTACGCGCCCTCGTCTGGGGGTTCTTAGCCAGGCTGTACTGGTGGGCCGCTTGGGGTGCCTCGTGTGGTGCCTGGCCCCCCTGTGGGACCTGCACAAGGGCACGGGCGGGGCATCCTCCTGGCCCTCCGTGCCTCCCGGGAGGACATTCCTGCTGCCTGCTGGAGCTTTCCTCCGGCTCCCTGGCTCCTTGGTTCCCTTGCTGTGTTGGTTTAGCTCTGGAACCGCCCACAGTTGCCCCTGCATGGATGGGAACACCGTTGCCAGTGGGTTTGTGAGCACCTTTTTGCCTTAAAATTTTTCTTAACAACAAAAAAGGCCTTCTTTGCATACGAAAAACATTCACATGCTGAGACATCAGGGTCCTCCTGGGCCGGGGGCGGCCGCGTTGGTCGTGCTCACACACGCATGTGCGTGTTCCCGTGGCACATGTGGACGCCTGCCCGGGTCTCTGGGTTTGTGCACAGCCACGCTTTCCTGCGTGGGGACAGGGTTATGCTGCACCCCATCTGCTGGCTTGTTTTACACGTAAGCTCAGAGACTGGTCCACGTCCACGCAGGCCTCGTTCTCGTGAACGGCGGCGGTGGGCTGACTCCTGAAGGCTTGCCACGTGCTGTTCCAAATGTCTGATGCGGCTTCACGGATTCGTGTGCGGTGTTCCACAGTAGATGTGCGTGTGTGGGACCACTTCTGTGTTGGTGGACGTCTCCTTGCTTTCCATCTCCCAGCAAGGCTGCAGTAAACCTCCTTTGGCCCATCTTAGCGTGCACGTGTGCATGGATCTGTACGGGAAACTCTTGGCCTGGAGTTGCTGGGGTGAAGCGTCGTGCATCGGAGATGGGCAGTTCTTGCCAGCTGTTGGCTCAGTTTCAGGAGGTTTTCTAGGGACATGAGAAGCTGAGTGACAGAGGCAGGGGCAGCTGGCCCAGCGTTCTGTTGACACTGTGTTCCTTCTGTCTGTTCCAGGTCGGCTGGATGATGTGGAACTGGATGGTGTCCGCTCTTGCCACGGGGGCGGCCGTGGTCTTGTACGACGGCTCCCCCCTGGTGCCCACGCCCAGCGTGCTCTGGGACCTGATTGACAGGATAGGGTAGGTGCCCGAGACACTGTGCTCAGCCACAGAGCCGCCCTGCTGTCGACTGCACTAGCACTGGAGTCTTCTTGGGAGCGCTTGGCCCCCTCAGAAGGCGAGGGAGGGCGAGGGAGGTTGAAGTTGCCGAGGAGGGTGGGAAGGGGCAGGCAGTCCTGACAGGGACTGACCAAGGAGAAGGGGGTCACCCCCAGGGGTCAGGAGTGAGTCTGGAACATCAGGGTATCAGGAGAGGGAATGGGATCTTGTGTCTCTAACTCTGGAGCCTTAGAACTGCTGGAAAAGCCCAGGAGAAAGGGAGACAGGGCCAGCGAGGGTCTGTCTCACGCAGGGCTCCTGCAGCTCCAGGGTGGGCTGGGGTGTAAAACAGGCTGCCTGGGGGACGGTGTGGATACGTCCGTGGAGGGCAGGCGCAGAGCCCAGCACTGGGGCATTCACAGGGTCTGGGCGTCCCACCGCCAGCCTTCTGAGCCTCATGGTGAGAGGACAGTCCTGCTTTTGTCAGCTGTCCCTGGAGTCTCCTTGGACCATCACAAGGTTGCTCCAAAATGCTCCTGTAGATGCTGCATGGGGGTGTCTGCCTCCATGCCGTCCCGCTAATGGCTCGCTTCTTGGGCGGGACGAGCTGGGATCCCGAGGAGCAGAGGCCGAGCGTGGGGAAGGATGCTGGGCCCTCCCTCTCCCAGTTCCCCTCCTCATGGTCACTGGTGGAAAGTGTCAGGAGACCATTCTGTGAGTGCTTTCTTTGCTGATGAATTAATCATAACCGGTGGAAGCGTCCTCCCCCTTGCAGCCCATGCTCACTGTCGGCCTAATGATCGCGGTTCCGGGGGTGAGAATATAGAAGCAGCAGAGCTCCGGGGGCCTCTGACACGTGCTCATTACTCTAAGTTTGAGTCTGTTCATGGTGGGGAAGCAGAGGAACCACTAATGTTTTTAAATCCTTGGCCATTAATATTTCAAATATAACTTTGCCTGGCCTGGGTAATATTTAAATCCTGACATTTGGCTCACAATATTGGCGAGGAAGGTTATTTTCTAATGAGACTGTTTCCAGTGAAAGGTTAATTGAATCCCTGGGAACGGAGATGACTTTAAGAGCTTTACCCTTAATACCTGTGAGCTAGGCTCCAGGTGCGGACACTTTTTGGTGTGTGTGTGTGTGTGTGTGTGTATGTGTAACAGGAAGACAGAAAATACGCATTATTGGGGCTCAGTGCTAACGAATTTGAAGGATTAAGGGCCCCAGGAAAAGCCAGCTGTGTGTGTGTGAGTGAGTGTGAGTGTGTACGTGCACTCGTGTATGTGTCTGCCTGTGTGCACAAGTGTGTGCTTGCGTGGGCAAGAGTATGTCTGCGTGTGTGGATGAGTGTGTGTGTGCACAGGTTTGAGTGAGTACATGGAGGTGTGTGTGTGAATGTATGTGAGCAACAGGGAGTGCCTGTGTGGTTGTGCGTGCACGTGGGGGTGAGTGCATGGATGTGTGTGAACGAGTGTGTGTGTGCGCATGTCTGAGCATCCACGGGTATGTGGTCTGGGCCGACGTGGTAGGCACGTCCTGAGCATCTGCCTTCCGTCAGCCCTGGACGCTGCTGGAGACATGGCCTTGGCCCTCCACGGGGCCCCTCTGGACTGGCCGCGAGCTTCCCTGCCCGGGTCATGGAGGCCGGCGCAGCTCTGCGGCCAGGCAGGAGCTGGGGGAGGGGTGCTTGGGAGGACTGCGGGCCTCAAACACCTGCTCCGACTGCCAACGGCCATTGAGGGAGGGGGTGCAGGTCAGGTGTGGCGGGAGACCTTCATCTGACCTTTACCTGTGCCCGCCTGCTGAAAATGAAAACTGGTCACATAAAATCTTACCTGTGTGTGGCGAGAGGAGCGGCTCTCCCAAGCCGGCCGACAGCAGGGTCCTTGCAGGCCGTTTCAGGGTCTCTGGGTTTTTAAATAACATTGACTAATGTAGGAAGGAAATCTTTGCCGAATAACGTGTCGGCTCAGAGACTTACTAACATGTCTGATAACAGAGCATTTATTTTGTAGACACAAACAAGGTTCTTCTAAAAGATGAATTTTCTTTGTCATTTGGGGTGTATTTCTGGGCTCTGGGAGTCTGGTTCGAGGAATATTTGGGTTAGAGTTGGGGCCAGAACTCTGGGGTCTTTTGTCCAGGCTTTGTGTGTACCTGGGCCAGCATCCAAGCCACCCGAGTTCCCACGTGTCGCCTGTCTCTGGGTAGCAGAGGCCTAGGTGGCGCATGGTGGGGCCTGACGGACTCATCTGGCAGAGTGGACTTGCTGGACAGCCGTCTGCAGGGTCATGTCCGCATCCTGCACATCTCTGGGTGTTTGCACCAGGTGCCCTGCTGGGCCCTGGGGTGTGCACAGCAGTGGTGGAGGCAAGTGGGTCCCTGTCCTCGTGGGGCTGCACCCAAATGGGGGAAGGAGAGAGAAAAAGTGCTGTTGGTGCCCTGAGGTCAGGGACGCTCCCCGGAGGCAAGGCTGCTGGGGTCTGAACCTCAGGCCTGGGGAGGGGACACGAAAAATGTTCCAGGCAGAGTGCCTGGCCCTAAGGTGGGACTGGGATAGGTGTGCGTGGGGAGACCCTGTGCTATGAATGTGAAGGGTAGATGTGGGGCCGGCTGGGGGATGGGGGCAGGAGGCTGGTCCCTCCGGGACTCTCAGGCTGGTGTGGATGGTGGGTGCTTTTCTGCATGAAACACGACACCACTGGAACGTTTGAAGCAACACAACCCGGTGTTTTTAAAGGCTAAGTGTTGCTCCTGAGTGGAGAATGAATCGGGGGGTGGCGGGGCAAGGGCAGACGCAGGGAAACTGATGGGTCTTTGGCGGATGGAGTTCCCCAGGCACAGGGTGGGTGGCCTTGGAAGCGCTGTCTGTGAGCTGCCCTTAGGGCACTGGGGCCGACACCTGTCCAGCCGGGAAGCTGCCTCATGCTTTGTGCAGTGACCCAGCAGTACTCCCAAACAATATGCAGTGCTGAGCACCCACACAAAGCTCCCATGCTTCGTGAGCTGAGTGTGTTTTTACGCATCTCCTGCAAGCCCTGGAGATGGATGGGAAGACCTTCCCGTTCTTCAGACAAGCAGGCCTGTGACCCCGGCCCAGCACCTGCTCCGGGTCTCTGCATTGCCAAGGTCAGGGTTCACAGGGATATGGAAAGAACCACAGAGAGCCATTGATTTTGGGGATGCGCAGAATAAGGAATGTTGTCTTGGTGTGGTTGGTGGTTGGAGATCTTGGTGCTGGTGGCTGGGGGCGGTCACTGCTCCACCACCAGAGGCTGAAAGCATGCCTTATCTTCTGTGAAAATGTAGCTATTCCTGAAAGGGTGACACCTTAGTCCTTGGAGGTGACCTTGAATTTCTGAACCAGACTGGCTGAGTTAATGCAGTAAACACGGGGGACGTGGGAGGTGCGAGGTCTCAGTGGGCAGCTTACTGGTGGCAGGGTGGTGGTCGTGAAGCGAAGAGGGGGGGCCGGGAGGGACAAAGGATAGCAGCCTCGAGGGGCCCTGCCCGCCCAGCCGCCCCAGCGTCAGACAGCACGTGGCTCTCTCCCTAGAGGGAGACGCCACCCAGGGGCGAGGGGATGAGGTTTTTGCTGCCCGGAGGGATGCAGAGGGACCTGGATTTTGCAGCCTCCTTTGGGCCCGAAAGAGAAGGCATTATTTAGTTAGGAAGATCAAGGGCAGGTCAAGGGCTGCCTGGCTGCAAGAACAGCTGGGAGGTAAATGGAACGATAAATCGCGCTCTCCCCCAGAAATACAGTGATTTATGCTCTGCATGGTGTCGTTCTCCGAGTGCGGACGTGGGGGAAAAGACCGTAGACTCTAAACGTTTGAAATGAGAAGAGCTGTGATTTTGTAAGTCATTTAAGAATGGGGGTGGATCCTGAATGCCCAGGATGGGCCCTGCTCCCACAGAGGGTCCTGCCGCCCTCTCCACCTCAGTGGAAGGGGCTCGCGTGAGGCTGGAACTTGAGGGGTCTCGGTTTTCTGGCCTCCTTTGGTCCCAAAAGGGCAAATACCCTACAGTTGGGAAGATTGTGGGCTGATGTGCGAGTCATTGTCTCTCACACGGAGCCACGTGTTCAGGGGGCCAGGGCTCCGTGCGTGTTGGAGTCAGGGTGCAGACCTGTCCCTGCTGAACCCCGCAGTCAACACAGGTGTTTGCTGAACACTGGGTATTAATTCAGCCCAGAAAAATGATGTGTCTCGGATTTTGCAAGCTTGCCAGAAACGAGTCACTAATTTTAGAAAGCTCTGGAGCGTGGAATGTGCAGGAGCCTTGAGAGTTTCTGTTTTCTTTCCCTCCTGTGCCCTTAGCATCACCATCCTTGGAACGGGTGCCAAGTGGCTGGCCGTCCTTGAAGAGAAAAACATGAAGCCAGGTCAGTACGCCCCTCAGGACGCTTGGCCTACGCCCCGTCTTGCCAGCCAAGGAATCCAGAGCCGCTCTCTTACCTGTGTCCTGCACGCAAGCCAGAACAGAGGTGTCGGATTTAGTTTTAATCTTTCTGTGATTCTTCGCCCTAGTGGAAACCCACAGTCTCCAGACACTTCATACGATCCTGTCCACCGGCTCCCCTCTGAAAGCCCAAAGCTATGACTACGTCTACAGGTGCATCAAGAGCAGTGTCCTCCTGGGCTCCATCTCAGGTAGGGCTTGCACCGTGGAGAGGGGGTTCGGGAGGAAGCAGGGGCAGTGGGGCACGACCAGGCTGGCCCCCGCTAGTGTGCACAGCCTCTGACCCGCCAGGTCCACTGTCTTGAATTCGTCCCAGGTAAACATCAGGACGCACATCTCTGCACGGTTGGCTCTTCTCGTTCATGATAGTTAAGTTCTAGAAAGTCGCTGAGTTAGTGACCGCTGAACCATCGCTCCTGGGGGAGGTACACACACACACACACACACACACACACACACACACACACACGTATCTCATCTTATATTCTGGAAACAACCTTATATTATAATCTTATATTCTGAAAACAACCTTTTCTGGTAGATTCTGTTCTCTTCACCTTACAGAAGAGAAAACAAGGTTCAGAAGTGTTAACTGACTTGCGGGAGCAGCCCCCCTACAGGGTGCAGTGCAGCCGGCCCCCGGGCCAGAGCTTCTTGCGCCCCCTGCCCCTCCCCTCGCTGTCCCCCGGTCTTCTCTCAGCGAGAGCTGAAACCAGAGCACGGCACTGCCTTGTTGCCCCGCAGCTGGGGACGTGCGTGGGGGGCATCTCGAGATTTCCACCACTCGGCTCATGTTCTTAGATGACCTTGAAAGCACCCCGAGTGTTGATCCTGAGGTCATACATTTTAGTGAGTAGGAGAATTTGCAAATACAGAATCTGTAAATAATAAGGATTGGCCAGGGATGAGAACAATTGTTGCAAAATTGTTTAAGTTCGTTAAAAGCTGGAAATTACCTATATGCCTGGTAGAAGGGGATTCATTGACTAATTTATGGTGCATCCTTAATTTTTGCAGCTGTTAGGAGGGATACGATGAAAATTCTTATTTAGATGGAAACATATTTATTGGTACTGAAAGAGAGTTGTGATACGTTGAGTGAGAGAAGCAGATTGCAGACTACAAGTGTGGTCATTTTTGTAGATCGAGAAAAGGAATATGTGGGGGGGGGTATACACACGTGTGTGTGTATATGGGTGTTGGGATTTCAAGTGACGTTTTTTCTCTTCACTTTTTTCCCCAACATGAAGTTGTATGAAGACAATTTGTGCATGTTGCAAAGTATTCAGAATCCAAAAAGGAAATAGAGTGGTGTCCACCCCACCGCCCGGCCCGTCCTCCTTCCCCAAGGAAGCCTGTGGTTGTTTCCTGCCGGAGGCGTCTGTACGTAGGTGGGGGAGCGTGTGTCGATGGGGTGAGACCCGTTTAACTTAGGGTTCACGCTGTTCCATGTTTCCCCCTTAACAGCGTGACTTGGAGTTAATTCTGTCGTAGCTCATCACAATCTTTAGATGACTTTATTTTTCTGAAAACACGTCTTTAAAAGATGCCTTGTGATGTGCTTGAAGCCCAAGGCTGCCCTGCCAGCCCTCCACCTTCCAGCTGGACCCGTGGCCCGAGGCTGGGGATCTCGAGCTGTTTTGGCGGGCAGGGAGGGCTGGGGTCCCGCCAGCATCTGAGAGTGGCCTTGGGACATCCCCTTTCCTTCTGAGCCTCAGTTTGCCTGCCTTAAAAGGGATGGATTGTACCATGTGGCCTCCAGGGGCCTTTCCATATGAACGCTGCCCGCTGTGTGGGTGGTCATGCCGGGGCTCTGGCCATTTATTTAGCAGGGTCATGGGCCTCATGACAGGTGACATCTATCAATGTTTGCTGCCTGTGTATCACTCTGTGGAATGCTGTGGATCCTGGAAACATGATAGCTCTCCTGTCCTGACACAAAACACTTCAAGATACTCCAGGGGGAAAAGCAGGAATAGGGTGGATGAGGTGCTCTGTGTGCATGAGAAGTTGTCTGTGGAGAGGGTCTCCGGCCAGGTGGCAGGGAGGCTCACATCCACTCCTCACCCTCCCAGAGTTCTGGGTCTTGTCTCAAGCGAGAGCCAGACGCATTACCTGTCCAGAATGCCGGTTTGCAGAAGCTTCGGGAAGTAGTCTGAGTGGTACTGCTGGCTGATCCGGTGCTGTCGGACCCTCAGCCCTGGGCTGGTGCTGTGCGCGTCCCACCGTCTTCCGGAGAGCATCCTAAGCCTCGGGGGGCAGCGCTCACACCTCCCCGGGGCCTGGAGCGCTGGTCAGTCCTTGCTGGCCACTGAGATGAGCGTGGTTCTCATTTTCATGGGGCACACCTGCCATGACCCGAGGTGTCAGGAGAAGGCAGAGGGGACATCGCACTTCCAGCCTCTGTCCGAGGGAAGAAGTACAATCAGCTTAGAGTCGAGGCCAGGATGAAAGCCTGCTGGTTGCTGGAAGCATCCAGACGTCTTACGTGGCTCTCGAGCACCCTCCGCCCTGGGTCGTGTGCGCTGGGCATGGTGAAGGAGGGACCGCTGCTTCAGTTACGGGGCCGTATTCCCCGGCACACACACACACACGTACACACACATGCACACGCACACACATGCACACGCACACACACGCACACGTACGCAGAGGAGTTGCTGGGGTCAGGAAGCCGGCTCTGTGTGCGCCTCCCGCTCACGTCCCCCTCAGGGTCCCTTCCCGCCCCGAGTGCCCGAGCGAGGGGACAGTCGTCGGCAGCAGTGGGTCTAGCTTTGGGGGCTCCTGCCGTTCCTCTCGGTGCCTCTCCGGATCTGATTCCCTTTCGAGCTCCTTCCCGGCATTGGCGTGCTTCCTACCTGAGACCCAGCGTGCACGGACCCCAGGGGTGCGGCTCGTCTGGCCGCAGCAGAGGGCCTCTGTGTGACCCGTCTGCCCAGGCAGTTCCTGTGGGGCAGAGCTCATGGGTGAAGCTTCCATTTTCTCTGAGCCCGAGTCTCGAATTTCATTGTGACCACGAGAGGTCATTTATTTTGTCTCTCATCCAGCAGGAAGACTCGGTCAAAAAATAAATCACCCAGACATGGGCGGTTTGCTGCAATTCCTAAATCACCTTCCCCATTTCTCCCTGAAAAGAAGCGCTAACCATCCGTGGATTTCTCAGTCTTTACCTGGAGAAAGAGCAGTGATACCTGTGTTTTGGGGTCTTCCTCCGTTGGTGTTCACAGTAAAGACCCAGGCTGTCTGTCTGTCTTCTGAAGTTTGGATCTCCTGTTCCTCTGTTTGCAGGCGGCACGGACATCATCTCCTGCTTCCTGGGCCAGAATTTTTCTATTCCTGTGTATAGAGGGGAGATCCAGGCCCGGAACCTGGGCATGGCCGTGGAAGCCTGGAACGAGGAAGGTGATGGCTTCACTAACCGTCTTTCTTTCTGTTTCTGGGCGTGACTGGTAGCTCGGAAGCACTCGGATGTGTAACTGCCCCGAGAGAGAGACGGCCCAGCTCACTCCTAGCCACCCACCGGGCTCCCGTCCCCGGCCCCCTTGGGCCTGCCCGCCTCAGCAGTCAGTGTCGGGCGGGAGCACAGTGGAGAGCTGTGTTCAGGAACTGCAGGGGGGCCGTTGTTCTCCCGGCATCCAAACCCCAGAGACACTGCTCAGGCAGCCCCGCCGCCCTGCTGGTCTGACACCTTGACCCGGACCCAGTGGGGGAGCCGGAGGTTGGCCCCTCTGACAGTCTCAGGGCGAGCTTTTGCTTTGTAGCCTCTTAGTGGCTATTGGTAAATTAGCAAAGCCTGTTGGTGTCTCCAGCACCTAACAGGGCCTGGCCTGGCGTGTGGTGTGTGCACTGTACAAATTTGCCCTGCAGCCACTGTTATTTTAACCGGGCAGAGTGAATGGGGAGTTTGTGTGAGGAAGAGGGAGAGACGTCAGCCCTGGTGGTTCCACCAGGTTAGGGGCTGGAAGCCTGGATAGCACAGGAAGGATCTCTCCTTCTAGTTCACCGAAAATGTTGCCAGAGACCTTTCTGAAAATCAGTTCTTACTTTCAGAAGAGGACTTTTCCCTGGTGCTCACAAAAGTTCTCGGCCCCATATATCTGTTTTCTTCCCCACCGCCTGAACTATTTCTCTTGGTCTCCATCACTGCTACATTCTGTGGCCTGGTCGGGGGGAGATGCTCCTGGCAGAGAGAAACCAACGGCCGTCTCTTCAGCTTCCAGATGTCTGTCTGTCCTCTATCTCGGGAGTTCTGTGGGGTGGGATGAGCTGGGCCAGGTGAAGGAAATGTGGAAACTCCAGAGCCTCCCGGGACGCACGGTGGGATGGTGACTTCTCAGTGCGAGTCCCGCGGTGCTGTGCTGTGGAAGGTGCTGGATAAACGGGCCCAGTCACTGGGAGGGATGCTGTGCTGCCCTCTCTCCTCGGCCTCCCTGGCCTGTGCTGTGCCCGGGGCTGGAGACTGGGCGCCCTGTGGAGCAAGTGGGACTCGGTGCAACTCCCTTAGCCTGCAAGTCGGGAGTACTGAGTGAAGGTGAAGATAGGCAGGGACGCGGTGGTGCAGGAATTCCACCCCTGGGAGAAGTACTTGCCCATACGAGCAAGGAGAGGCGTGCACGTGTGTTCCTGACAGCACGTGTGCAGTAGGGAACAGAGTTGGGAACAGTAGAGCTTCCCCTTCAGGAGGAGTAAATGGCCACAATCGCACGTGAAGAATTATAAGCAGTGAAAAGAGATGAACCGGAGCGCAGTGTGTAGCCGCTGAGCGAATCACCCCGACCCCACGCTGGGAGAGCAAGGCAGGGTGCCGGACGCACGCAGCGCGATGCCGTCTGCGCAGTTTGGAAACACGCGGGATGACTGTGTTGTTCAGAGACACGTGTCGATGGAGTGAGCATATTAATACACGTGTGGGAAAAATAAATTCCCTTTAGAAGAGGGGTTTGGGGAGTCAGGCGGGAAGGTCACCGGGGGTCAGTCCCAAGTAGGGTGTGTAAGCGGCGGAGAGCGTGAGTATGCGCCACGGTGTGTGGCTGCTGTGTGTGCTCGCGTTAGTTTTTCATTCTTCCCGAACCAGGAAAGGCAGTCTGGGGAGAGAGCGGTGAGCTGGTGTGCACCAAGCCGATCCCCTGCCAGCCCACGTGCTTCTGGAACGATGAGAACGGGAGCAAGTATAGGAAGGCCTATTTCTCCAGATTCCCAGGTAGGTCGGTTGGTCGGGGATGCAGACAGAGCTGCCCAGACTCCGCTGGGGCTGGGCCTTCGGGGTCTGGTTCTGGACGCACCCCTCCCGCTCACAGCTCCTTCCGCCGGTGGGGCCAGAATGAATGTCTCGGATCAGTATCTTGTCACATTCAGCTTGAAGCCATCATGTGAAACTGGAGTCTGGGTTAGTTTCTTCCTTTTTTTAAAGATTTTATTTATTTATTTGAGAGAGAAAGCGCATGAGTGGGGGTGGGGAGGGGCAGAGGGAGAGGGAGAAGGAGAGAGAATCTCAAGCACACTCCCTGCTGAGTGTGGAGCCCAATGCAGGAGATCTCAGGACCCTGAGAACACGACCTGAGCAAAACCAAGAGTCAGACGCTCAACCGGCTGAGCCACCCGGGCCCCCGTGGGGCGGTTTATGCTTAACTAGCCTCTGTGCGCAGAGCCCCCGGGCCCCATATGCGGCGGTTTGCCCGCGGGAGGGCTGCGGGCCGCAAACCCACCCAGGATTGTGCCTTCCAGTTCAGAGAGAAATGGCGTGTTCAGGAGGAATCTGGCTTGGGACTCTTCCTCTCTGCCGTGCGCACCCTCACCCAGTCCTCGCAGGAGTATTGGAGGAGGAGTGCTTTGGCGGTGGGATGATTTACAACCCGCCTGTCACTCTCACACAGACTGACATGCTCGCGTTTCATCTTCCGAGTGGCGCCTTGCCCCAGAGCAGGGAAGGGTTTTATTTAAAGCTCTGACTCCCGTCTCCCTCTTACCTTCGTTCGTCAGCAAGCTCGAGCTGGTGCAGCCCTACCAGTCACAGTGTAGCAAGCCTTCTGTCCCAGAGCGGTTTTTGCCAAGTGCTTGCTTGCTTCGGTCTCTAGAAAGGTAATTTGATTTTGCGTTGACCGCATGTGGAGGATCAGAGAAGGGCAGGTGGCCGTCGGCAGAATTTGCCGTGGACCCCTCCCGTTTCTCCGCCTGGCTTTGCACGCTTGCACGTCCCATGTAAAAACCACCAAATCTGGCATCGCGCCCCCATGTGGGCGTTGGAGGGGCACCCCAGATGTGGCTTGGTCTCCACTGGGTACCTGCGCACTTGAGCCCCACCTGGGATCCTGCCAGCATGCAGCTGCCCAGACGGCATGAGGGGATAGAGGGAGGGAGCTTAGAGAGAGAGAGGAGTCTTCCTCAGATGACCCTGAAGGACAGGGCGGGGGCCCCTGTCTTAGGAAGAGAGTAGAACCTCAGCTGGAGGATTCATCTAAGAAATCCATCTCTTGTCTTCTGCGGTACTGCTCACTGGTCTTTGGAAACTGTCTTTCCTATAACTTGTTATGTATACAGGTTAGCATGATAAATGTCTCAGGATTGGTTTCAGAGTCTTTCTTTTTTTTGAACTTCTGGTATTCCCTCTTGGAGAAAACAAATTTTGTGACCTGTTATATTTCCAATTTTCCTTGGCTGCCAGGAAGCTCAGAGTTGAAATCATTGCTTGGTTGTAGCAGTCCTCTACTCCCAGGGCAGGGTTTCTGATTCTCTTTAAAGAATCTCATCATGTAGTCGGTTTTATAAGTAGTTTCCTCAGATACTTTCTGGGAGATATATGAGCTAGTGCAGAAAGAGGAAAGCAGGTAAGATAATGGGACTCTGAAGCTGTTGGTCGTGGATGGGAGGAACACGGGTAGAACCCAGCACTGGGACGTTCTGACACTGTACTGGAATTGGTGATGAAAGGAAACAGCTGGAGGCCAAGGTTGTCGTTTCTGTAGCAGGAAGCAAACTCACAGACGTCGACATCATTAGGCCAGGTGAAAATGTAAGCGGGCAGGGATATCCAAGAAATCAGTAAGCGAAAAGAAGAAGTTCAGCACAGAGGGAACAGTATCTCTTTTGTGTCAACTTTTAAAAGGAAATGTGTGTGTGTGTAAGTCTGTGAATAAATGCACAACAAAGGGTTATCTGAGTGGGGGAATTATGAGCTGTCTTGCTTTTCTTTATATCTTATCACTTTTAAAAACCTAGTAAAAATTTAAAGAGAAATTAAAAGGAGACTGAAGAAAGATTTAGACCATTCTGATTCTACAAAGCAATGATTTCAGCTCTGAGTTTCCTGGCAGCCAAGGCAAAAAGGGAAATAAAATGGGTCCAGGTAAGTGCAAGACACAGTCCACTCGGGAGGCCAGGCCAGCCCACCAACTGTCAAGACTTTGAGCTTGATGACATGGAGACAGCCAAAGTTTCCCTCAGCCCACACCAGCAGAAGAGTTCAAAGCAGGAGGAGGCCCTGAGTCGTAACTGCCGGAGTCCTAGGTCCTACCATAAGAGAAGTGTGTGCAGTTTATTTACGATGGCGCATCTACAGACGTGGAAAGCCATGCCATTGTTCTCTCATGCACAAAAACACATGCTCACCATAGAAGATTTCCTCCAGGAGGAAAGCCAGAGCAAGGCTGGGTCTCCCCCGTCACGCTGGCGTGCTGTCACTGAAAGGGGGCGGAGGGAGCCGGTGTGGTGAGCACGGCTGGAACCGCTGGCTGGGGGCACGGAAGCCCGCAGGGAAGCCTGCATTTCTCTGCGGCGACCACCTGGCAGCAGAGCCACCCGCCCCGTGTGAATTCTTCCTCCCGACTCTGGATCGTACGAGGTGGAGGTGCTTCATTCACAAATGACAGTTCCTTCCGGGTGCATTTGCGTCTTCCGTTTTGTCTCCATTTCCAGGGCCTTGCGTTCATGGTCAAACTCCTGGGAGAGCCGGCTCTGCACAACCCAGACTGTGTGGAGGGCGGGCGCCTGGGCCCTGGATGAGAAAGGACTGGGGGTCGGGCGGGACGCGCCCTGCGGCCGTGTCTGCAGCCCTGTCTCCCCCCGACGGCGTCTGTAAGCCCGGGGTTCGGAGTAGCTGTCAGATGCACTTCTGCAGAAACTTGGCGTGTTGCTTGCAGTCCTAGGAATGATCTTTTCCCCGTTTGTGTACATGAGTCTTTCTCAAGTCCCAGCAGGAGGAAGGGGTTTCTGTCTGGCGTGGGGAGGAGGGGAGAAGGACCTGGAGGCGCACAGCCCTCTTTTGCACCAGAAGAAATGAGCTCAGGAGGCCCTTCGTTCCCAAATTGCCTCCCAAGGACCACACCGCCTGCAGATGGACAGATGGCCCGGCCTTCATCTGGGCAGGAGCCTCAGTCGCTGCTTGTGCAGTCTCGGCACAACAGTGAATGAGCAAGGGGACAGAGGCAGTACGTGGTCCCGGGTGGCGCCTCCCGGACAGGTGCAAGCGGACGGGGTTCGCACCTCCAGCCAGGAAGTGTCTCCAGGATTGCAGGGGAGGAGGTGCTCTCAGATGCCCTTTCTGGGCCGCAGGGACTCAGGGCTCATTTCAGGAGGCCAGGCTGCCCCTGGGGAAATGACTTCCAGGTGGCCGAGAGCCGGGGGGATGTGCTCTCGGTCATTCACACCCGTTTGGCCTCCGTTCGTGCGGCTGATCAAGGGTCACTGCCTTTGGCGGCAGGAGGAGGCTTCTGGCTGGTTTAATGGCTCCCTTGGCAATTCCCTTGAGGCGTGACTTCTCTTTCCTGTTCCGTGGGGGTGGAGGATGTGGCCAAGGCTGGGGCTTTGATCCCTGGGGATATTAGCTTTGCTGTATGCCAAGACGAGGGCCTCCCCGGGAATGTCGCCAGCCCAGGCCCCAGCTGCACACCGGGCCACATGGGGATGGCGCAGGTGATTGGTTTCAGGGTCACCTCTGATCCCTGCCCCCCCCCCCCCCATTCCCCTGCCTTCCTTGTCCCCTGGGTTTTACCAGCCAGTTAGCTCTGTGCACATGGCTTGTGCCTTAGCTCGGGCCTCCGTCAGTAGCCTCCCACTGGTCGTGCTCCTGCTATTATCCCACTCCAAGAGGGGCCCAGCCCCACCAGACCAGCCCCCTCCACTGTCCCAGACCACCCTGTCTTCCTAAAGCGTGCCTTGTGGCTGCTACCCTTCACTCAGAGGGCCTGCTCCCAAATCTCCCATTGACCTTCCCTGGCCGCCCCTCGCACCCTCCCTGCCGGGGCTGGTCCCAACCCCGTGAATTCGTGAGGCCCTTGTTGGCGCCTGAAGGAGTGGCGTTCTCTTGCGTGCTGGTGCGTGTCAGAACTGGGCGCACAGGGGCCCCTGCTAGACGCTGTGCTCCGGGGGCAGGAATGGTCTAGTCCACTTCTACCCCTGGGCCCCAGCCCCATTCCATACCTGTTTCTGTGCCCCAGCCGTGTCTGTTGACGAGCATCCTGTTGCTGTCCGGCCTGCCATGGGCGTCTGTCCAGGCAGCTGGTCAGGACCCCTTCCCCTCGGGGTGACTGAGCACCTCTGCCTCCCTGCAGGTGTCTGGGCGCATGGCGACTACTGCAGAATCAACCCCAAGACTGGGGGCATCATCATGCTGGGCCGGAGGTGAGGGTCTTTAGAGGGCTTCTCTTCCCTGGAGCCCCCTTTCCCGAGGCATCCAGGCAGGGACAGGAGGCATCCCGCGTCAGCTCCCCGAAGGCCAGGGCTGGGCCTGATCCACATTTCTGTGCCCAGAGTGGGGTGGCGGGCTGTGGCAAAGGTGTGTCCGTCCGCGGTAGCAAGGGCCCTTCCAGAACGGGGAGCGTGTGGGTGCTGGGTGCACGGCATGTCTGTACAGGTGGAGGGGGCAGGGGGTGACAGGTTTTCCACACAGAGGGGACTGCCTTGTTGTCTGGCTTGGAGTTAGAGGAGGTGACCGGCGGGGATAAGGAGCAGGGGAGGGAGCCTTCGTGACTGGGCCCAGCGTTGCCGTGTGGGAAGGGGGTAACTGCCCCCGCCCCCGGGTGACGTGCCTCGCTCAGGAGCCGCTGTGTGTCCGTGACCTTGTCTCTTTCCAGCGACGGCACGCTCAACCCCAACGGAGTGCGATTCGGCAGTTCGGAAATCTATAACATTGGTACGTATTTTCCCTTTCTCCTCGAATTATTCTCGAGTCATCCAGGAAGGAAGGAGGGTGTGTCCTAGAGGGAGCCCCAGAGCCTGCTTTCCAAAGAGCCCGCCTTTTGGTGTAACTCTGGCCCATTTGCCTCAGAGGCTGTGAGAGCATGTCCTTCTTTCTGGAATGTACCTCGTCCACATTGCTTGTAGCCGTAAAGCCTCAGAGGCCCATCCCTGTTCCATTACATTTTATGTTCACAGTGAGCAACCTTGGGTTGCTTAATTGTGTCTCGTCCTTTTGGGTGAAGGAGGAGAAGCACAGAGAGGTTGTGTGATTGCTGGAGGTCACATAGCACCATTCGGGACACCACATACAGACAGTGGGCCTCACAGCTGGAGAGTAGAGTCATCCGTGGACCTTTAAAATGCCCCACCCAGGCCCCAAAGTCAGCCTCCCTAGGAGGTGGCTTCCTACAGATGTCATGTCAAGGTTGTTTGTGTAGCCAGGATGGAGAAGTCCTGATCCATCTGCCTGCAGCCTTTGTTCCTCCCACCAATGGAGTCCCCACCACTGGTACTTGCTGCCTTTTTATTTTTAAATTAATTTGTAATTAAGCAAGTAAGGCCTGTGTTTGGCTTCTTACAAACATGTCGACCATTGCAGCTCAAGCTAAAGCTCCGACCCTTGCCAGTGATGGGCGTTCTTCTGCTTGTTCGCCCTGAGGGGCTCTTCCCAGGAGGGTGGAGGAGAGGTGGCGGTCCCCATCAGGCTCGGGTGGCCGGCCTCCCCCTCCCTCCTCACTGGCCATGGTGGGCGGGTGCGAGACTGTGGCCCCTTCCCGTCTCTGCAGTGGAGGCCTTCGAGGAGGTGATGGACAGCCTCTGTGTCCCCCAGTACAACAAGGACGGGGAGGAGAGGGTGCTCCTCTTCCTGAAGATGGCTTCTGGCCACACCTTCGGGCCTGAACTGGTGAAGAGCATCCGCAACGCCATCCGCGTCGGCCTGTCTGCACGGCACGTGCCCAGCCTCATTCTGGAGACCAAGGGCATCCCGGTAGGTCGGCCGCCGGGCTCAGGCTCCTGTCCCCGGGAGCGGCAACCAGAGCACCCTCATCCCCCCGAGAGCCCCCACACGCAGACTCATCTAGAAGCTTGTTCTGCTTTATATATAGTTTGTTTGTGTTGCCTGGCAACCCCATCTTTTTCCCCCAACATCTCTCTCTTTTTTTTTTTTTCTGTTAACCCTTTCTGAATTGCGTGTAAAGTAACTTCTGCTAAATACCTGTGTTCGGAGTCTAGGCAGTCCCAGCCCTGCGCATCCAACGGGCTTTTTCCCGGTGCGGTTTTAGTGTGTTCTTAAAATTATTAATGAGAAAATTAATTTTAACTTTTTAAAGAGCCGCTGGGGTGCTGTTGCTCTTGCCTTTTAAGTTTTGCCCGTGGAAAGAAGAGTCGAATCTATTTAGAGGCATGTCTCCAGAAAGCTGCTCCCCCTTCTACTTTGTTTAGGTTCTGAGTGGGGGAGGAGGGGCCCCCAGATTGGATCTCAGCTTTAACTTGGACTGCTCACAAGGCGAATGCCAGCTGAGAAGAGGCTGCCGTGTGCACGCGGTGTGCACGGACCAGCCAAGCTGTACGGAAGTCTGCAGAACAGCGATGCTCTGACGGGGACACGGCGCAGAGCCTGCTGACTGGGCCCCACGGGAGCACAGCTCTGATGGTGCCCCGAGCAGGGCCGGGACTTCTCCTGTCCACCCGCTCCTTTTAAATTTTGGTTATGCACAGGAAGTGTCTCAAGCTTGGGCGTTCTCTCTGTCTCGGTTGCTGACTCCTGGTGACTCTGGGGACAGTGGCTCTTGCAGGGAGGGAAGGCATTTCTTGAGTCCGTGATACTTACTGCCTTCTGATGAGGGCCTAAGGCTTTCCTTCAGTGAACCAGTTCCGTCTGCTTCTGGAACATTCTGGAGCACGAGAGTTTGATTTTCCCCTGGGCTTTCTTTTGTTGAAACAGGACGTGTGTCCTTTGCTGCTGGAAGGGTTATTCCCCAACCGTGTGTGCTCATGAGATTAGTGGCACGGTTTATCCGAGAGATACAGGAAATGGTGGCCCGTCTTTCTGTCCTCAGCGTGGCGCTCGGGTCGCTGTCAGCCCCCGCTCTCCGCAGATGCTGTCTCCGCTGTCTGGTTGGGTTGGGAAGTCACTCCAGGGTTCCCTGAGATTTTTCAAGGCCCTTGTGTTTTCAGATCCCCCTGATCTGAACTAATGGATTTGGGGTGGCCCCGTGTGTCGTGCGCTGGGGAGGGGGTGGCCCGGCCAAGGAGACTTGGGGCACTTGGGGAATTGCGAAGCCGACAGGCCCCAGGCAGCCACGACTGCCCTGACCCCCGCACATCTTTGTCCCTGCTCACAGTTGAGACGCCTGGCCCATCCCAGCGGGAGGCAGCATGACACGTATGCCCCAGGGAGGCCCAAGCAGCGGCCGGTGGGCGTGGGGGTCTCTGCCTCCCCACCACCCTCCCCAGCAGAGGAAGCAGTAGCAGGATTTCTTCTGAAACACGGTCTTCTTTCTTCAGCTGATGGAAGATATAAATTATTAGCTCCCCTGAGCCGTTCTTGGAGCTTTTGTGTAAAGCTTACAAGCCCATACAGCGCGTGAGACTCTTGCATTTTGGGGCGAGAGGGGCCAACACCCAAGTGACAGGCAGTCCCTCGGAAGCTAGCACTTAGATCCTTAATTAGTTCACACTTCGCCTGAGTTTTTCAAGTGAATGAATTTTAATTACATCTCAGGTTAAAAAAAAAAAAATAGTGCCCAAGGAGGAGAGATCAGGGCACCGCCGTTTTACTGAAGGGCTCTGTCCTTGAGTCCCCTGGCCCCCGGACACCCGGCACTGCTACCAGAGGCACGGGGAGCAAAGGCGGAACATGCGGGCCACAGATTTTAGGGGAGCTTTGAACGTTTGGAAGGAGTCTGGCTGTGAGGAAAGTAATACCCCATCCCGACCCGATGAACAGTTCTGAGGGAAGATTAGGGGGAAGCTTGGTGAGGCTCGTGGACGAGGCTCGCTGGCCAGTTGATGGTGACGAGGTGGCGGGAAGCCAGCCTGCTGCTGACATGATGCTGATGGCCCGATTTTATGATACAGAGAAGGGTAATGAAGTCAATGTAACTGACGAAATAGAAACACAGTCTGACAGTGAGGCACTTGCCAGAGCTGTCGGGGTGTGAGCCCCCTGGACTCCTGTCCTCCCGGCAGGGAGAGGCGCTGGGCTCCCCTTCATGCTCGAGGAGGCCAACGGGGCTTCGGGAATCAGCCCACAGTCCCCCAGATGCGGTGGCCCAAGTGCCACGTGCTCACTGGGTGGAAGGCCCCCTCCCCGGCGCACCTGCGCGGCGGGCTCCAGGCCGAGGTCATTCAGTCCGCGGTTTGGTCCTTCGGTCCGTGGTTTGCACGTTCGGTCCACGGGTCTGTGGTTTGCACATTTGGTGCACGGTTTGGTCGTTCGGTCCGCAGTTTGGTCATTTGGTCTGCAGTTTGCACGGTCGGTCCGCGGTTTGCATGTTCGGTCCACGGGTTCGCAGTTTGGACGTTCCGTCCGTGGTTTGCATGTTCGGTCCGCGGTTTGCACATTCGGTCCGCGGTTTGGTCGTTCGGTACACGGTTTGCACGTTCCGTCTGCGGTTTGGTCCTTTGGTCCGCAGTTTGCAGTTCGGTCCACGGTTTGGTCGTTCGGTACACAGTTTGCATGTTCCGTCTGCGGTTTGCACGTTCGGTCTGTGGTTTGGTCATTCGGTCCGCAGTTTGCACGGTCGGTCCGCGGTTTGCGCATTTGGTCTGCGGTTTGGTCCTTTGGTCCGCGGTTTGCACGTTCCGTCTGTGGTTTGCATGTTCCGTCTGCGGTTTGGTCTTTCAGTCCGCGGTTTGGTCCTTCGGTCCGCGGTTTGCACGTTCCGTCTGCGGTTTGCACGTTTGGTCCGCGGTTTGGTCCTTGGGTCCGCGGTTTGGTCCTTCGGTCCGCGGTTTGCATGTGTGCAGACCCGGGAGCTGAGGGCTCTCTTCCCCTTGAGGCTCAGCCGCTGTGTTTCTTTCGTCTGCCCCCTCCCCGGCAGTACACCCTCAACGGCAAGAAAGTGGAAGTGGCTGTGAAGCAGATCATCGCTGGAAAAGGCGTGGAGCACCGGGGGGCCTTCTCGAACCCCGAGACCCTGGATTTGTACCGGGACATCCCGGAGCTGCAGGACTTCTGAGTCGCACCGGCTCGGCCAGCACCCTGCCACTCACAACTGTGCTGTGACTTCCGTGGGCTCAGGACGTTACTTTGGGAAGGCAAGTGTCCACGGGCTTGGAGAAAAGTCGTGTCTGTCCCGCACTTGCGTCTGGTGGCTTCCCCACGTCTTCCCGGGCCACGTCCTGACCTTCAGAGGCCGAGAGGGAGCGTTTGGTGGTGTGTGTGGCGAGGCGTGGAGAGTGGGTGTCTTTGCACAAGTGTTCTTGCACGCGCCGCGAGGAGCCGGGGGTCACCGGTGCGTGGACGGTTGTGGCCGATGGCCACGGTCACGGCCACGCTTCCCGCGTGGGCTGGTGCTCTGGCAGTGGCGGCGCCCCTCTGAGGAGTGAGCTTGCCTTCAGCCTTGGGCCTGTAGTCCCCTTTGCTCTCTTCAGGTGTAAATCTGTGTCTCCCTTTTCCGTGGGTCTCCTGGCTCTGGCTGTCGTCCCTCAGGGCCTGGCCGTCCGCTGTGGCACGTGGACTGGTCCCCGGCGGCCGACCACTCCTGCGGGTCCTGGTGCAGCCGTGTGTCGTGCCCACCAGACCGCGCTGCCTGGCGAGCAGAAGCTCCTGCTTGACAACTCGTGGGTTTCGTGCTTTAACAGGGTCTCCTTATTTCATGGACTTCAAATGGTTTAAAAATGTTGTCACATTCGTTATCCGGTGCGTGTGGGCACTTGAAAACTGGACGTCTGCCCTGCGGGGTGGAGTTGTTCTCGGGGAAGCGGCCGGCTGCCCGGGTAGCGGTCACGGGTCCTCCCGTGTCGGGGCTGCCTGGCCTCAGGGGACACGGCCTCGCTGCTCCTCCCCCCCCGGGGGCTCTTGGAACCTCGTGTGGAAGCTGTGTTCTCCGCAGCTGTAAATCGAGTCACGGGTTAGATCACCGGGCAGTTCGTATGTATTCTCAGTTCAGCATGTTAACGAATTCCTGTAATCCTCATGTTTGTTTTTGTATTTTTAAAAACTGAGCACAATGAAAACCTTTTTCGAATCCCTTTTCTTCTGGATTATAAAAATACAGGGGGAAAGCACTATGAGGAATTTATGCAATAAACGTCTATATATATACATTTATGTGCACACACCTGTGTGTGCGACGTGCTGGCGTTTTCTCTGGAGGGGTGACTGGATCCGTGTCCGAAGCCGCTTGTGCTGAGGGGCCAGCCAGGGGCTGCACCCTGGGGGGATGTTTGGCCATGCGGGTGGGACATTTCTGGGCCCCGGGTGACCGAGTGGCCAGTGGGGACTTTTCACCGTGAAGCCAGCTTCCTGGAGGACAGGTCCTTACCCTGGGCTCCCCATGGTTCCAAGCAGCCAGGTACCCGGACCACAACCCCTGTCATCACCAGAACCGTGTGTCGCTGGGATGGCGTCACAGTCCAGGCTCGGCCCGGCGGGGGCTACTTTCTCTCCTGTCTCGGGAAGGCGGAGGCAGGCGCATACCCGGGGCCTGGGTCGTGACTGTGGGACGACCAGTGCCCATCTGCGCCCCGCCATCCCCCGTCTGCGGCCACCCCGCCTCTCACCTTCCATCGTGTTCCCGGCAGGAAGGAGCAGGAAGTGACAAGAGGGCTGGGTCAGGGGCTGAAGGCCCCCTCTCTCCGGTCTGTCCCCTTTTCATCAGCGGAACAGTGGCTTTTCTGGAAACCCCACCCCGTGGGCCTCTGCTAGTACCTATGTGACCCGACGTGGGCCACAGGGCCACCTCTAGCGGCAAGGGTGTTTGGACGTCTGAGCGTTTTTATTTATTTTATTTTATTTTTTTTAAGATTTTATTCATGAGAGACAGGGAGAGAGAGAGAGGCAGAGGCAGAGGGAGAAGCAGGCTCCCCATGGAGCAGGGAGCCCGACGCGGGACTTGATCCCAGGACCCCGGGATCATGACCTGAGCTGAAAGCAGACGCTTAACCATCTGAGCCACCCAGGCGCCCTGTCTGAGCGTTTTTAAACAGGACCTGTCACCTTTTTTGCATTTGTTTCCCGTTGCCACTGTAACAAATTACCACAGACTTAGTGGCTTAAAACACAAATTTGTTGCAGTTCTGGAGGTCAGAAGCCTGACGCAGATCTCCGTGAGCTAAAGTCAAGGTGCGGGCCGGCTGCGTTCCTCCTGGAGGCTCCAGGGGAGAGTCTCTTCCTTGCCTTTTCCAGCTTCCAGAGGGGCCCTCATCCGTGACTGCGGGCTCATCCCTCCATCCCCAGAGCCTGCAGTGCTTCCTGCCCCCAACTTCCACACATAAGACCTCTATGATCACGGTGGCCCCACTCCAGGAATCCGGGATCATTCCGCTATTTTAACATCTATTGATTCGCAGGCTCACTTTCATGTGCTGCCTTAAATCTCTTGGCCACAGAACCTAACATCTTCCCGGGGCGCGTTTGGGGGCCTCACTCTGCCTCCCTCACTTTGCAAACACGGTCGGGTCCTGCTGCTGAGAAAGACGGGAGAGTGGTCATCAGGAGCTGTGAGCCCCGTGCTGGAAGAGCTGGGTGGTCAGGACCCCTGGCTGTCGACTGACCCTGGGCTGAGCTCGTCTCCCCCCATGGGACCGGCCTGCCGGCCTCCCTCCCGGGACTCGGGCCCAACTCCGCGGGAGGCTCGGAGCCCACGTCACACTGACTTGCCAGAGGCGTTGTTCAGGCTTCACTGCCGTGCCCTTTCAGTTCCAGCCAGACCCCCGAGCTGGCCAAGCCCACACGTCTGTATTAATAAGCTGCGTGGGACAACTTCATTAACGAGAGCCAGATGATCTGAACAACAGCCCTCGAACGCCCGTGGTGCGGGCTCTCCCGTGATGTGCCTTGGCTCGAGTATTGCCCTGAAAGCACCTGCTGGTCAGCTGCCTTCCCCTTTGCGATGCCTGCAGGTTTTACCCCCCAGTCTCCTTCCCATCCCCCCATTTCCCCACCACGCCTGAGTCCCCAGCCTCGCCAGGAGCACGGGGACCTGCAGTGCTGCCCTGCGGGGGGCTGCCGGGCCTCTGAGCAGCTGTCCTCTGGGTCCGTCTTCCCACCTCCAGGAACTTTCTCGGGGGTGCGGGGGACCACGCCCACCCCCACCTCCTCACATGTGCAGACAATCCTAGGGACCCTGGAGCACTGTGTCTGGGTCACTTGGTCCTTGACACTCAACCCTGCGCCCTCCCTTTGTGCCATGCTTCTCTGCACTGGCTTCAGAACGACCCCTCTTGCTGTGGGCACCTGCTGGCCCCCTCCCTGCATTCCGAGCCCCGGAGGACCCCAGACCTGCTCCCTCATCTGGATCCCCAGCCCCTAGCAAGCCCCTAGCAAATGGCCTGAGCCCCCTGAGGCTCGGGAAGGGGGTCTCCTTGACCTTTTAACCCACTGTCACTGTGGATGTTTGTGGACAGGAGAGACCCTCCCATTGGGCTTGAGGTGCCCAGGGCAAGGGCTTGTGGGGAATGAGCTCCCTTTGAGGGCCCAGCCACATCCCCAACTCTGGACTCCGGCCTTCAAAGGGAAAGCCACACACAGATTTACGGGGTAGGTGCTTGTCATTGGGGTACAGGCTCAGCTGCTATCATGAGTCCCCCCAGTCTGGCTCAAACGGAAGCAGTTTTTCCCCTGCAACAGCTTTAAGGTGAATGGGTGGCCTTGGGGGGGTGGGTAGGTGGCTCTGCTCTGCAAGGTTGCCCAAGTGACCCGAGCTTCTTCCATCTGGGTGCTGCACCATCCCCTGCCCGGCGGCCTGGTCCCCGTGACCCATGCCGGCTGGTCGCATTCACACTGCAATCCCCTCCCTTCTGCTTCCTGCCCATCAGCCACCACCCGTCTCACAACCGCACTCGGCGGCGCGAGGCTGGGCGGTGTGCTCGCCAGCTGGGTCACGCCTGACCTGCAGCTGGAGAGTCCGCCTGGGGGAGGGGGCGTGCGTGCGTGTGCGCGTGGGAAGGCGATGCTTCCTTGTGCTTGTGTGGCTGCATTTTGAAGGTAAATTGTAAAGCTTATGAGGCAAACTTGTTGGCTTTTATAACATTTTGGCCGTGTGCGTATATGCGTTGTGTGTGAACACGGGCACGTGTGTGCGCGTTGACATTACACACTTGTCCGAACCCAGAAGAACAGGGCAGTGGACACGTCAGGTGTCTGTGTTTTCAGTCAGGGTGAGGGACGCGAGCCCGGCGCCCACGCACACGCGGCACACGCGGGCCAGCCGGGACACTTCCCCGTCTCACATTGCCTCGCCCGACTGTAGCTGCTCACGCCTTCGCCCCTCAGCCTGGGCCCCGAGCAGCTTCCAGTCTGGGGACACCTTTCTGTGTCCAAGGCAGGCGGCTTTTCCTGGGTATCTGCAGGGCCGGGGACCGGGCACTAACTTACTCTTTCAGCAGCGTACCCCGTTGGTCACCGGGGCCAGTGGTCACCGAAGCGTGGTGAGCCCCTTGTGCCGTGGAGTGAGCACGTCGGGCAGGAAGACAGGCGATCAGCAAGGAAAGGAGAGAAGCTTTGACCAGACACCATGGTTGAGGCCTCTCCAAGGAGACGGCGCTGAGCCCCGGCCTCCGAGGGAAGATGCACCGCGAGAAGGTGGGAGGTGAGCCCGTGGGCAGAGGAGAGCGAGCCAGAGCCATGGTCCCAAGAAGGGAATGGACTGACCCAGAGGAACAAAGGAGAGCAGAGTACATTGGATTTTGCGAAAGGGTACAGAGCCGAGGGGGGGAGGGGCCGCGGTGCAGAATGTGGAGTGAGGACTGTGTTCCGAGGGCCACCAGGAAGCCACGAGGATTTTGAGTCCAGCAGTGACATCAGTGGATGCACATTTAGAGGGTGGTGGGGCAGAGGAAAGGTCTGGATTGGGAGCTGGGTGGTAAGTTGTTCCAGCTTTCTCCTGTCTCCTTGTCCTCTCTCCTCTCGCTGTGGCCCCAGCACCCCTTGTGCCCAGAACTCGAGAACCGCTGCGGTTCATCAAGCACATAGGTGTTGAACACACAGCGGGGGCCGGCAGGAGCCTGTCGGATTTGGCCAGAAGCCTGAACTGGCTTTGACGAGCTGCGGTTCTTTCTCTCCGGGCCACGACTGCCTTTGCTGTCAGTTCTAAAAGCCTGCTGCCATTTCGTCCCCATGTCTTCAAGACTGTCATAAGCAAATAAGTAAAGGCCTATTAAGATTATGTTTAAGCTTCATTACAAGCCAAGCACTGGCTCGGCTGTTGCGGTTGATCATGTCGGAGCGCACCCTTGACCATCCCAGCAGTAAGTGGATGGTCTCGTAATTTCATTAGACGCCTTCCAGGGGAGAAGCAGTTGTTCATTAACTCATGTTGGGCTGGATCGGTCTGCAAACCTCTTCATGTTGCTTGGGATGCCCTCCCTCTTCTTCCTGCTCCTGCCTTCTTTCCCTGCCTCAAATGGCTAAGTCATAAGTCAGTGTGGGTTTTAGGGGAGTGAAAAGGTGTGGTTGTTGAGGAGCCCCACATGGCTTGGACCTAGTTTTACTGTTCCGGGCTCTGAGTTTATCATTCTTGCATTCCCGCTTACCATTCACTAGCTTATGGCGAGGTCCAGTTCTTTGTGGGGCCCACTTCCTTTTTTCAATCACGACTCAGGATTTTGTTGGCTATGAGGAACAGAAACCCCATCCCAAACTGGCTCAAGCAAATAGAAGGATATTATCGGTACAAGGTTTGAAGACTCCAGTGCCAGGATTAGCCTCAGGTGTGGCTGGATCCAGGGGCTCTAATGGCATCAGGGCTCCCTGTCTCCATGTATCAGCTTCACCTTCCTCCGTGTTGACTGCATTCTCAGATGGCTTCTCCTCTCACTCTGCCAACCTGGATACCTCCCGCTCCAGGATTGTGTCCTCTCAGTGCTGAGAGGGGAGAAGGATTTTCCTCCTGGGGGTTCCATCCCGAGTTCCGGTGTTGAAGGTCTTTGGACCATTTGGGTCACGTGACCCCCGCCAGAAACCAGCCATACTCAGTTACAGGGACTGGGACGGGGGTCCCGGAGCAGCATGGGGCTTTCCTTTCAGGAGTGGGGGGCAGCCAGCCCCTCTGTTTCTTCTCATCTTTTCACAGGTGCTGGCCCTTTTCCCCTTACCCCCCTTGCTCCTCCTTTCTCTAGGAGAGAGCCTGTCTAACCTCCTCTGTCTCTCTCTGCTCCCCCTTCCCTCCCCAGAATGACAGGTTGCCTGGAAAACAAGCCGGGGCCTGGTGCCTATGAGAATGGATTTCCAGATTAAGAAAATTGGGTGGGGGGAGGGGGAGAGAAAGTGCTCTGTTTTTCCATAACACAAAGTCTGGAAAGTAAAGCTCTGAAATCTTATGTCCGGCTTTCAAAAATCTGCGAGACTCTGGATTAATGTTTAGCTGTCCCCCATCCCCTCATCTGAGCCCCCCACAGGCCCTGTGCTGGGCCAGGACTGGCTGGATGGAGGGGCTGTGTGGGCAGGAGGGCTCAGCCCTCCTAGGGGGCCACTGCTCCTGCTCCCCCCTTGCCCTTCATTCCCTCTCTCCTCCCTGTTTCTCCTCCTCCCCTCCTTCCCCCTCCACTCCTCACCCACTCCTCACCACCAGCCCGTCAGAGATGGGCTCACATCCTTTCTCCCTGGCAAGCCTGTCCTGCTGTACCAATCAGGACTGACTTGTCCCCCTTTGCGGAAGACACACCCTACAGTGGCCCCATACTTCCCTCCCTTAGCACCATACTTTTGAATGGTGCTTCTCCTCTTGAATGGGGATGGGACCTGTGACCAGCAGAAGATGGCGAAGGTGAAGAGATTTTGCAGATGCAATTAAGGTCCCTAATCGGTCGACTTTGCATTAATCAAAAGGAAGACTATCTTGGTGGGCCTGACCTAATCAGGTGAGTCTTTATAAAAGGCTCTGGGCCTTCCCTGATGTCAGAGACTCCAAGTAGCAGAGACTTCTGGCTTTGAAGAAGCAAGCTACCATGACTTCTACAGCCACAAAGAAATGAATTCTGCCATAAACCTGGGGAAGCTTGGAAGGGGATCCTTCCCGAGTTGGGCCTCCAGATGAGAATGCAGCCTGACCTTCACCCTGAGCTGAGAATGAGCTAAGCCATGCCTGGACTCCTGGTCTACAGAAACCATGAGGTAATACATGAATGTTGCTTTAAGCTATTATGTTTGTGATAATTCATTATGCAGCAATAGAAAGGGATTATACCTTCTCAATTGTCCAGGCCTCAGCAAATGGGATCACACCCCACTTAGCACCTTTCTGTGTATGAGTCCTGTCTCTTTGGCCCCACTCGGGTCCTTGAGGATGGGAATCTTCCTCCTTACCTTTTCCCTGTCTCCACCCCTTGGTCCCAACCATAGGTAAGGCTTCATTTCAGTTGAGACTGGCACTGTGACAGGAAGCCATCTCTTATCAATGGCTTCAGGCTCAGCGGGATCCAGGGGCTGGGACAATGGGATCATGATTCAGTATCTCTCATGGAATCTCTAAGCCACTGGAGTGTAGCGGTTAAGATCATGGACTCAGGAATTGGGTTGCCAGATAAAATCTAGGATGTTCAGGGGGCGCCTGGCTGGCTCGGTAGAGCATGCAACTCTTGATCTTTGGGTCATGAGTTTGAGCCCCATGTTGGGTATGGAGCCTACTTAAAATAAAAAAAAAATTAAATTAAAAGAACATAGGATGTTCAGTTAAATTTGAATTTCAGACAAACGGTGAATAGATCTTTAGTATAAATATATCCCAAATATAACATGGGACATATTTACACCAAAAAATAATCATTGTTTATCTGAAATTCAAACTTAGCTGTCCTATAGTTTTGTTACATCTGGCGACCCTACTCTATATCCAAGGGCTTGGATCTGAAGTATGGTTCCACTTCTGTCTGTGTGACCACAGGGAAGTTACTTAACCTCTCTGAGCCTCATTTTCCTCAGCGGGGGTGTGGAAAGAGCTGATGCTGAACTTCAAGCTTAGGGTCCTGCATCCTCCTCTGCGTCACTAGCTCTGCGTGGGGCGGTGACCCCTGGATGAAGCGGGGTGGCCCGAGTGTGTGGGAGGAGAGAGAACCGAAGCTTTGCCTGGGTCTTTGCCTGGAAGAGTTCCCAAACAGAATTCTGAACAGGAAACTTTTTGCTGGTTCCGAATGTTCACGTGTAATGAACGCAAGTGAGTCTTCTGGGCACAGACCCCAAATACAAGAATTGGGTTTTGAGGATCAGCCAGATTTCAACCGAAACAGGCCACCCTTTGAGGAGAAACAACTCATCTGGGATAAATCTCTTTCAAAATTGTGGTTTTCTGGGAGCGAGCATTTCCTCTAGGAGGAGAAGTGCCCGAGGGTTGTGGCAGGTAAAGAAAAGTGGTAGAACATTTTTTGACACTGCTCCTGGCGGGGAGGGGTGTGTCTGGATCCCTGTCTCCTTGCGTCTGAGTGGGCTGGTGACTGGCTTGATCCCTAGTGTGGGACAGGTGCTGCTCAGTGGTTTATATGCTTGGCCAGGAAAGCCATGGATCTCGACCACGTTCTTCTGTGGGTTGCTCACTCTGGGGAAGCCCACCCCTGTGTAAGAAGTCTGGGCATATACGCAAAGAAAATGAAAACAGGATCTCAAAGGGATACCTGCACTCCTATGCTCACTGCAGCATTATTCACAGTTGCCAAGATAGGGAAGCGACTTTCGTGTCCATCAGTGGATGCATGGATAAAGATGTTCTACATATGTGTGTATATGTATGGGGGGGGGTCCTGCCATTTGTGACAATGTGGATGGACCTTGAAGGCATTATGCTAAGTGAGGTAAGTCAGAGAAAGACCAATACCACATGCTCTCACTTATACGTGACATCTAAAAACGTGGAGGTCTTAGAACCAGCGAGCAGAATGGTGGTTACTGGGGCCCGGGGGGTGGGGGAATTGGGGAGATACTGTTATAGGGTACGGACTTGCACCTAGAAGAGGAATAGGTTCTGGAGACCTAATACATAGCATAGTGAGTCAAGTCAGCAATACTGTATTATATCCTTCAAAGCGGCTACAGACTAGATCTTAAATGTGCTCACTATAGAAAAGAAATGGTAATTACCTGATGTGATAGAGAAGGTGGTGGTGATCACATTGCAATATATAAGTGTATCAAATCAACACGTTGTACATCTTAAATGTAGCCAGTGTTCTATGTAAATTATATCCGAATTAAAAATCTGAAGATTTCGAGGTCACCAAGCTGGAGAAGTCACATGGGGGCGCTCTGGCCCAGAGTTCCAGCCGTCCCTGCCTGGGCCCCAGGCACTGGAGTGGAGCCGTCTCTGACCCTCCATACCCGTCCTCTGTCAGCTGAATATCACTGAGTGACCTCAGCTGACACCACATGGAACAGAAGAATTACCCAGTTGAGCTCTGCCTGAATTTCTAACCATGGAAGCCTTGAAATACAATAAAATTGTTTTTGTTCTGCGCTACTAAGTTTGGGGTGGTTATGTGGCAGTAGCCATCAGAACGGGGCTCCTTTACAGCAAGGCCAAGCTCGTGGTGTAAGTACTAGAAGAAGGGTGGGCGCAGCCCTGGGAAAGCTGGGGACACGGGAGCCTGCTTTGTGTCAAGGGGACAGCTGTTATTAGGAAGCTGGCTCTGAAGCTGACACTCTGGGGTCAAGTCCTGGCTTGGCCAGCTGGGTCACAGTGGGTGTGTCTCTCCACCACCCAGGGCCTCAGCTTTCCCATCTGTAGAATGGGGTTTCCGTGAACTGCGGATTTGACAATAAGGAGCAGATGTCTCAAACCAGTGGTTCAAACCTAGCCTGCAAATGTATCTTACTTGACTCTCATGGTTTTATTATTTGGATCCAGTTTAGCAATTGGGAGATTTTGCAGCTTCTCTTGCAATCACTTGGTCATAACAGCTCACATAGTCTGACACCATTCTCAGGCTTGGCATGCGCGATTCCTCTGACCTCTTGTGTCCTCATGGACGCCGCCCCCCCCCCCCCCCCCGCCCCGGCTCTGCCAGAAGTGATCCAGGGAGCAAGGAAGCCACCTCAGTGGGGACCACAGCAGGAGATGACCATGACAAAATGTTCCCTCCACCCCCTGCTGTGGCAAGACACACCCCCTGCCCCCTGATTTAAGCACGGCCCCCTTGGGGAGAGAGGGGGAGCCCCACATGGGGTCTTTAGTATGTCCTGTCCCTAGGAGACCGGGGTTCATGGGAGAAGTTCATCTTCATTATGGAAAAATAAAGTCCATTTCTGCCAACTCGAGCACGTGGGCTGAGCCCTGGCAGAAGCCGCCCGTTGAGCAAACCCTCCCCGGGCGCCCAGGCTGATCAAAGCCCTTGAATCAGCAACTGATTTAATCCTCACAACTCCCCCACAAAGCAGACATTTTAATGATCCCTGTTTCCACAGAATGGTGACTGAGGTGTAGAGGTTAACTCGCCTGGGGTCCTACAGCTAACAAGGGGTGGGATAGAATTGGGGTTAAGGCCCCAGGCAGTCTGGCCACAGCCCCCCTATGCAGTCTGCAATGCTGCCGGTCACCTCTTTCCCCACAGTATCTCCTGGCAGAGCCGGGATGGTATCCTCCGTGGCACAGACAGGGGTCCCCATGTGGGAGGGGAGCTCCGGGGTGGCCTGGGGCTGGAGTCCTCTGCCTGCAGACAATCAGTGCTTAAGGACCACCCCTGGGAACCAGACACCGAAAAGGCGTTGGTGGGGGGGGGGAGGCTGCCCAGCCAGCCTAGGCTGGAAGGGGCTGAGGCAGGTCACCCTGCCTCAGGCCGCCTGGGGTCCCTGCAGTTTGCGTAATGACTGCCCGGGTCCCCTCTGTGCGCTGACAGCTGAGCCAGGTGCTAGCTACCCATGGGTCAGCCTGGGCTGTCCTTGTAGCTGAGGGCGGTGGCTCCCCTGGGGGTCTGTTGCACCCTTGTTCTCCAATGCGCAGGCTGAGGACCACAGGCCTCGGGGGCTGGAGCCATTCGTCTGGGCCGCAGGCTGGCTGGGGCTCATAGCTGACATCGCGTGGCACCGACCACGTGCCAGGCACTGTTCCAGGGGCACGGTCCTGACTGTCTGCAGGCCTAGGACACAGATGCCGTCATTATCCCCACTTTGCAGATGGGGAACAAGGCACCGGGTTCAAGGCCCTCGCCCAAGGTCGCCACAGATGGGCCGGCTCTAGATGCTGGCCTTCACCTTCTTGACCCTTTCAGGAAGAGCTCCCAAAAGAACAGAGAGAATCCCCCTTTCGATAAGCCTCATTTTGGGGGGTCATTTTGGGGGGGTTGTTCTCGAATGTCTTGGTTGATTAAAAAAAAAAAAATCATCCCCCAGTGAAAAAGATCAATTGTGATGTATGGTTTCCAAGTCACTCTGATGCTGCCACAAACCCTCTCATATGTTGGAGCCTCTAATTAGATTTGGAGGGGAATGAATTCATGTGTCATGAAATTTTAAAAGACAACGTTCCATGAATGGAATTTCCCATTATTCCAGCTTGATTGAAATTGCGGGTTTTTAAGAGGATGCTATTTATACTCTTAAAACAATGGAGCTTTCAAAAGGATTCAGTTCCTAGGTCTTCATATGTGATTTCTAGGGAAGTGGAAATTTTCAAATTTTCATAATGAATTTGTTTTTGTGGCTTTCCTCCTTTTCTTTCTTTCTTTCTTTCTTTCTTTTTTTTTTTTGGAATAACCTGAATCGGCAGTGTCTCTCTCCCCCTGATGGGAACCTCAGGTTCTTGCCAAAGTATGTATCACATAATTGCTTTCATGTTCAGGCCCGGCAAGAGCACGTTGTAAACGGCTGGGACGCAGATGTGACAATTCTATTAGCCTGGGTTCTTGCATGGTTGACCTTGCAAATTGAATTCGGGGAGGTCAGCCGTTCTGCCTGGCTGCTAGATTTCACGTTCACAGTTTGGGGAGAGGCCTGGGAGGTGCGGGCTGAGATTTCTGTGCTTGGGCGTGGACAGCCAGGCAGCCGCTCCGACTCGTCCCACATCCCCCCCTCTTGCGTCCTGGGGTCTTCCTCACTTCCCCAAATGGAAGGCGGCAGCCCGTGATCGATGGGTCCTGCTCGCCATACGTAGCATTATTAGCCACTCTGTCAAGGTGATGTCATTTCTAATATTGCATCTTCAGACCTGAGGTTTATTTTTAGGTTGGGAGTCAGCAGCCTTTCTAGAGAGAGAACCACAAAAAGTTGAGGGCGTGGTGGTGCCTGGGGGGCTCAGTCGGTTGAGTAAGCATGTGCCTTCGGCTCAGGTCATGATCCCAGGGTGCTGGGATCGAGCCCCACATGGAGCTCCTTGCTCAGCAGGGAGCCTGCCTCTCCCTCTGTCTGCCGCTCCCCCTGCTTGTGTGCATGCGCGCGTGCTCTCTCTCTGCGACAAATAAATAAATAAAATCTTAAAAAAAAAAAAAGTCAAGGGCACCGTTCCTGACCCTGTGGAGGCTGGGGAGCTTTTCAACAATAACTGTGCCAAGAAGATGCCTTCTGGGGCGCAGGATTGTTCTACATTTTGATCACCTGGTGGTTACTTGAGCTTATATATGTGTACCAAAAATTGAGCTTTGGTGAGGATGTGGGCAGATCCAGCCTTTTGCATTGCTGGTGGGAATATGAAATGGTGCAGCCACTGCAGAAATAGTTTGGCAAGGGGCGCCTGGGGGGCTCAGTTGGTTAAGCATCTGCCTTCGGCTCAGGTCATGATGTCTCAGGGTCCTGGGATCGAGCCCCGCGTCGGGCTCCCTGCTCAGCGGGGAGTCTGCTTCTCCCTCTGCCCCCCTCCCTGCTTGTGCTCTCTCTCTCATTTGCGCTCTCTCAAATAAATAAATAAAATCTTAAAAAAGAAATAGTTTGGCAGTTCCTCAAAAAGTTAAGCGTAGGGTTACCGTCTGACCCCGCAACTCCAATCCTAGGCATATTCCCCCAAAGACTTGAACTCAGGGACTTAAACAGACGTTTGCACACCAGTGTTCGAGCAGCACTATTCACAACAGCCAGAAGATGGAGACAGCCCGAGTGTCCATCGACAGATGACTGCAGAAATAAGATTTGGCCCATCACACAAGGGAATATTACTCAGCCAGAAAAGGGAACGAAGTTCTGACACAGACACATGCTGAAAACATGCTTGGTGAGAGAGGCCAGACCCAAGAGCCCAGACATTGTGTGACCTCTACGAGACAGCTCGAATAGGCAAACTCAGAGACACAAAGTAGAATAGAGGTTATCTGGCGGTTGGGGCAGGGAGAGGGGCATGGGGAGTTAGTATTCAGTGGGATGATGGGAAGTTCTGGAGGTGGATGGTGGTGATGGCTGCACAGCCATGTGGAGGTGCCATGGAATGGAGCACTTATAAATGGTTAAAATGGTAAATTTTGTGTTATGTGTATTTTACCACAATAAACCATCATTGAGATGTACACTTACGATTTGTGCGCTGGCGGGGTGTGGGGGGAGGTTGCCTGGGTGGCTCACTTGGTTGAGCATCCAACTCTTGTTTTGGCTTGGGTCGTGATCCCAGGGTCGTGGGGTCAAGTCCTGAGTTGGGCTCTGTTTCCACCACAGAGTCTGCTTGTCCCTCTCCCTCTGCCCCTCCCTCCTTGTGTGCACGCTCTCTCTCTTTCTCAAATAAGTAAATAAATGAATAAATAAAATCTTAAAAAAAAAAGATTAGTGCACAGGAGTGTGTGTATGCTGTAAACACTGATTCCCAGGCCCTACTCCTAGAGATTCTGATTTAATGGTTTGTAGAAAAGCCAGGGCATCGATATTCTAAAGAAAACCTAACCATGAGGAATCTGTGATCTGGGAAAAGGGCAAAACTCAGGCATGGAAACCCTTCCAGAATAAGACAGAACCGAGGAATCCAGGGGGAGGCCAGTGCGTCAGGTCTAGGGCAGAGTTTGCTGATGTAAGAACCGCCCCCACCGCCACCGCCCCAGCTCCCGCTTCCCTTTCACAAGTGGCTGCCCCATCAGCCGGGTCCCAAGCTGTCGTGATGGATGGAGCCTCCACCCTCCAGCCCACATGGGTCACGGGTGAGAGAAAAAAACTCTGCTGGCATATCTGCTTGCATAAAGGCACCGACCCTGTGGGCTTATCCGTTACGCAGCAGAACACTGTCTGCCCTGACTGGTACAAGGTCTCCCTCCCGGACTTGAATGAGGGAGGGGGAGGCCTTGCGGGGGCTGGGAGCTGCCTGGGCAACGAACTGTGTGTGCCCCGCTGGAGACTTGGTGGAGCTTAGTCAGGTCAGAAGGGAGGAGGCATCCGAGAGGAAGGGACAGAGCGGAAAGGACCTCGATGCTTTGTAAGGGATCGTCGAGTGGAGGGATGATATTTGTCAAATCGAGCCATCTCTGCTTTTCCTTATGTCACTGTCTTGCCTTGACCCTTCCCTGCCACTGAGCAGCCGGGCTACTGTGTGTGTCATGTTGCATCAGGGATGACTTATGACAGCGCAGGAGAGAGATTGAGAGAGCGGGAGGGAGAGAGAAGAGCCATTTTATAGCTTCTCCTTTCTAAAAGCCTAGAACTGAGAGGCCAGGAAGCACAGACAAAAAATAGGGGGAAAAAAACGAGGGAAGAAAGCATGATGAAGATCAGGGTTTCCCTGCTCCACCCCCAGCAGACCAGAAGATTCCCTGGACTGGAGGAGAAGCCAAGACCGAGAAGACATTGATGGGTATGAGTGAGGGGAGCCTGGCTCCCTGGGCTGAGTCCTCTGGCAGCCACGTCCCCAGATCCCTGACTGGTTGTAGGTGCAGAGAGGCTCTGGCTTCCCGAGGTAAGGCCTGGGTGGGTAGCAAGCACTCGGAGAGCTGGGAGCGCTTTGGCAGCGAGCAACGGAATGCGTAGACAGAAGGAATTTATTTACCGAGTACAGGCATTTTGTGAACTCACGTGAGCACTTTTGTTTCTTGGCTGCCTCCTCGTGGTCACAAAGTGGCTGCCATAGCTTCGGGATCCCATGCTCACACATCTGTGTCAGTGGCAGGACACGGCGGTGCGGGGCGGCCTGGGCAGGAAGAAGTCTCCTTGTGGCCCACTCTGTGGGGAATGTTTTCCCTGAAAGATCCCCAGCAGACTTTCCCTCTGGTTCATCGAGCAGGGCTGTTTCTCACTGCCGCCCTGAGCTACAAAGGATGCTGGGGAGCAGACACTAGAATTCTCCCCCCACTACCCCCTTATTTCTTGTGACATAATTTCACACTGGAATAAAAGTTGCAAGCGTAGCACAAAAAATACCCAATATCCTTGACTCAAATTTCCTGAATGTTGACATCTGCTTTATGCTTTCCTTTTTCTTGTCCCCTTACATATGTACGCACACACACATACCTATATTCCTTCCGAATTGTTGGAGTTCGTTGCAGACATAATGTCCCTTTATCCCTAAATACTCCATTGTGTATTCCCGAAAAACAAAGGCATTCTCTTACATAACTACAGCACCATGATTGAAATCAGGGAATTAACATAGAAACAATGCTATTCCCAATCTAACGACCTTTTTCAGATTTCATCAATTGTCCCAATAATGTCCTTCAGAGCAGAACAAAAGCCCCAGTCACACACTGCTCTCGGTAGTCTTGTCTCCTAAGACTGTGTTAATCAGAAGCATTGCCCAAAACTTCCATTGCCTTCCATGATGCTGATCTTTTTTTTTTTAAAGATTTATTTATTTATTTGAGATAGAGAGAGAGAGCAGGGGGGGAGGGGCAGAGGGGCAGAGGGAGAGGGAGAGAGAGAATCTCAAGCAGACTCCCCGCTGAGCGCAGAGCCCATTGCAGGCCTTGATCTCACGACCCCGAGATCATGACCTGAGCCAAAATCAAGAGTCAGATGCTTAACCTACTGCACCACCCAGGCACCTGACCCTGATCTTTTGAGGAGGACAGGCCAACGACTGCAGTACTGAGTCGCCTGATGCTTCCTTCTGTTTGGATTCGGTTGTGAGCTTTGGCAGGACCACATGGAGGTGATGCTCCTTGAAGCATCGTCTCTGGGGCCACATGCTGTCGGTTAGTCCCATTTCTGGCTAGGTCAGCTTTGATCGCGTGTGAGGCTGGATCTGCCAGGCTTCTTTACTATGAAATTACTGTCTCAGCATTGGATTTTCCACCTCGAGAGTGGGAATGGGGGTCAGGGTGGCCAGCCCACGAGATGACTATGGTCTTGCATGTCTGAGTTTGTGAACCAGCCCCCTGCAGTCATTGCTAATCTTGAGTTGGGGAGGAAGGAGGTCCTCAGGAAGAAGCAGATTCCATTCTCTCTTTTTAGCTATACTTTCTAAGCACCTACTGTGTGCTGGTCTCCTGGGCAAGGCCCCACAGAATACACAGTAGTAGATGACATTGCCTACCCTCATTGACCTTTCTGCCCAAGGGGAAGGAAGAAACTAGTATTTCTTGCACACCTACTATGGATCAGGCAGTCACATCCACTGTCTCACTGAAATTAGCATCTCAGGTCTACAAGGCTGGTGCTGAGTAATGATCTGGGCGGCAGGGGGGGGCTTGATTCATTTTGAACCAGAGAAACCATTCATAGCTTCTCCCATGTCTGTATCTGCCTCACCTCACTTGAGTTTAGTTTTTTAAAAGAATCTGAAATATTTTCCATATCAAGTGTTTCAAGGACCTAATTATGAACTTCATTATAATTGTTCGTTAGTTATATTTTGTTCAATTACTTTAACAAGTTGCCGAATGGAACACAAAGCTGGCAGTTAGCATTATATGATTGTAATGAGACACTCAAATTGGGTTATAGAGCGTCGTCTTTGCTTGCATGTTTTTCCCTCAGAAGAAGACAAACTGAAGGTGGCGTCTGGCTGTCTGTCTGCCCACCAGCTCCGTCCAAGCTGTCACGGGTGGGAGCAACCTTTTCCTTCATACAAAGGTCAAATTTAGAAAAATGGAAATGTTTAGGTATGGTGCTAAAAGTATTCCAGGTGATGATTGTTATGTTATTATTGATGGTGATTATTATAGATGATGAGTATTCTATGACTCATTACATGGCAGTCACTGTTTTAGGCATATTGATATTCAACAATTCATTTAATCTTCCTGTCAGGTCCCTGAGGTGAGTGCTATCATTTCCTCATTTTACAGATGAAGATATCAAGGTGCAAAGACTGAGTGGGCTGCCCAAGGTCACGGTGGAGCTGGCCTCACGCCCACACCCGGGTGGGCCGGCTCCAGGGTCCTACTCTTGACCACTCCTTTTTTATTGATTATTGAGTCTCACAGAAAATCATGTATTTTTTAAAAATGTCAATTACCCACTTTATCCAATAGGAGACCACCCATGAGAAAAAAAATGACATTGAATTTTAGCCACTTAATTGTTAACATCTGAACGTACTTTAGAGGTAGGAATATGAATGCTACCTTCTAAAATTTGTCCTAGAACCAGATCACCCTCTGTCTCCCGTCGCTGTCCTTGACCCAGGGGCTGTGGTTCAGGGCACAGACCATGCTGATCATGTGAAGATGTTTCAACAGGATTCTAGTAACTAAAAACAATATTCACTTGTCAAACTTCAAGGAGCTGGCTTGACGAAGAATGTTAGATTCTTGGCGAGCGAGAGAAAACACTGAACACATCTGGCTTTAGAAGAGGAGATCTCTTGGTTAATGTGACTGAGAAGAAGTCTGGGTGTGGATTTCAAGCATGGCTGCATCCAGGGCCTCAGACCGTGTCTTCGCAGTGCATCCCCTCCATCCCACCAAGGGCACTGCTGCCCTCTGCGTGTGAGTCACGGTCCTCGCCGTGCGGCAGAGACCACCGCAACTCCAGGTGCCCCACCCTGGGGCTGTTGCTGGGCCTCCCTTTGGGGCAGTATCCACCGTTCCCCCTGCAGCGAGGGGCGCATCAGCCGGCAGCCTGCGGGGTCTGCCTGTGCCTCTGGGCGCACCCGCCGGGGACGGAGAAGGTGGCGGGCCAGGGCGCAGTCACCTCTAATCAGAGCCTGTGCAGGTGCTTTGTACGATCAGATCCACGTGGGGGTCTTGAAGCTTCTGCCCAGTTCTGCCTCCTCCCCTTGTACCTTCCGCAGGGGTCACCCCAATCAATCCCTTGCTCTCCTAACTCCCTCTCTGCACCTGCTTCCCCCAACTGCCTGCTGTGCACCCTGCGTTCCTCCTCATAGAGGAGGAACACCCAGCTTGTCCCACCGTGGCTCAGTCTTCTGGGACTCAGCGTCCACCTCTAGGAAATGGGCATATGGCAAATGGATCCCATTCTGTCTTTCTCTCTCTGTCTGTCTCTCTCTTCCTCTTAGCTGATCTCCGCTCACAACTCTCTTAACAGCATCCATCTGGGCTCCGTGCTGTTAGCAAGAGCCTCGTCCAGATGGCCGGATGGATCTGAGTTGATGGCTTGGTGTGCTAATGACACAGAGTTAATTCTTAATAATGATGAAAGGCAGTAAAACCCGCATCTGGATCAGATCGAGATACCTGAGCAGACCACACACTCTCTGCTGCGGTCCTGGCCACTGTCACCAGGACAAGTGCGATTATTCCAGAACTGGGGTTGATCTGCAGCCTTGGCCCCCTCCTGGTAAGTTTGGAGTTTGGAAAGCCAGGGTTATCTGAATCCGAGTTTGGAAAGCCAGGGTTATCTGAATCCGAGTTTGGAAAGCCAGCATTATCTGAATCCGAGTTTGGAAAGCCAGGGTTATCTGAATCCGAGTTTGGAAAGCCAGCGTTATCTGAATCCGAGTTTGGAAAGCCAAGGTTATCTGAATCCGAGTTTGGAAAGCCAGCGTTATCTGAATCCGAGTTTGGAAAGCCAAGGTTATCTGAATCCAGCACCGGTGAGTTGCAAAGATCAGAATCCCTCTCAAAGATCAAGTCACAAGGGAGCGAGTTTATTGTAAGCACAGCGGCCAGAGAGCGTGGTTCACAAATGCACGTGGCATCTGTCAGGATCCCTGGGTGCGCACATGGCAGATCGAGTCTGTTGCTTCAAGCTGAAAGGACTTTAATGAAATGATACCAGGGGGGCTCGCAGTGCTGTTGAGAAGCTGCAAAAACATGCTCCCACCCTGGGGCACCTGGGTGGCTTGGTCGATTGAGTGTCTGCCTTCGGCCTGGGTCATGGTCCCAGGGTCCTGGGATTGAGTCCACATCAGGCTATTGCTCAGTGAGGAGTCTGCTTCTCCCTCTGCCCCTCCTCCCTGTGGTTTCCTGAAATCTCACTCCATCTCGGGGTACACCTCCCTGCTCCCCAGGACTGCTTCTTCAGAATGAAATCTGAATGCCTTTACTCAGACTTCACCACGGTCGGCACCGCTCCCACCTGCACTGCCCTTGTCCTGTTTTGTCCATTTATGTTGCTTAGCTCCGTTCCCGTGGACATCTGCATTTATGATCCCAGAACCAAGAGCCGGGGGTTTGGGAAGACAAAGCATGACACTTAAAGGCTTTTGTATCTACTTTCATGGACGTTCTCTTCTACCCTGAATGAAACAGCACAGGGTCTATCATCTGCTAGATGGCGCGGGAAGGATAAAATGAGTACACAGTACCATCCGGCCACCTATGGCAATAGGGGCCTCTCCTGGGGCCTACATGCAGGACATCTAGTGGGAACTGGGCAGTCACTTCCTTCTCCTCGCAGGTAATTCCTTGGGCATGAGCACTGCTGCACTTTTTCTGTTGTGAAATGAGTTGCCACGCTATACGGCAGTGGGCTTCCCATCTATTTCATTCCCAGGGACACTGGGACGCTTTGTCTCTGTCAAAGGTCCTTGCAGACCAGGGCATTCTGAGCACGGGTATGTCCCGTCGCCCTTTGTGGTGGATGGCCTCCCACTGCCCCGGCGTTCCGCTCTGGGGTCCTGCTCATTTTTAAGACAGGGCCGCTGGGTTCTGGGTTTGTAAATGAATTACAACAGTTGTCTCTTAATCAAAAGCCATAAAATAGAGGCTTACAGTGAAATTTGGTTTTTCTTTTTGGTTGTTGTTGTTTTTGTCTTAGGGATCCTATTTTCTATCATGGGTTCTTGTCTTTCCATGTGTCGGACTAGGAATTTGGAAGTCCAGATCTTAGTTCTGAGTTTGAGCCATCGCCACACAGCTGTGTGAGGCTTGGAGAGTCGCTTGACCTCTCTGAGTCTCAGATGTTTCATCTGACAAATAGGGAAACTGAGGTCTGCCCATCCAAACGCTCAGGGGGGTTGAGATGATGAGATGAGATCATGGTCATGAAGTTGCTTTGACAAAGGACAAAACTTTGTTCAGTTTTGTGGAGCTGTCTGTAACCATTATAGCTGGCATATTGGTAGGAAATGATTTTTGCTTGCAGGTAACAGGAAACTTCACTACTGTGGCTTGATAAGCATTTACTCTTCTTATATATATTCCAGAAGTGGTTATCTTTGGGCGATGATAAAGCTGCTTAATGAAGTAAGGGCCAACAATCTCTGTGATCCTCTTGGCCTTCCCTCCATGGTCACAAGATGGCTGCTGCAACTCCAGCCATCACAGCAACATTTAAGGCAGGAGGAAGGTCTAGGGCCCGATCAGCCTCCCCTCTTCCATTTCCCGTAGGCAAAGGCACTCCCAGACTATCTCCTGACCTCTTCCATTTTCATCTCACTAGACAGAAGTAGGTCTTTCAAAGGGTCTGGGGAAAGGAGTATTTAGCTTCCTCTTACACAGTGAGGAGGGAAGGGAGGACGAAGCTGGGAAAGGGTGTTGGTTAGATCGCTAACAGCGTTTGGAATCGCTAGCAAGTTCTGAATGGCACAAACAGAAATTGTTCTGTCACGGGGAAAACAACCACTGCAGGATTTTGATTTCCACCCTTGTGATTGCTGCTCCTATTTATCTGAGCCCTTTCCTGGGGCCTGGCTACATTTGAATAGCTAACATTTTCCTTTGGAGGTGGAATTATATTAAAAATCAGATGCTCGTCATTATGCAAATGGCTGTCTCGTTACAGCTTAGGATTTTCGTCTTTTTCTGAATTATTCCTTTTTCACTGCTTTTTCTGTCCTTCTCTCTTGGAAGAAATAAAAACAGCCACTGACTGATCAGAGGAAGTTTCCAATCATTCCGTCAGCGGATGTTTACGGAGAGTCTCCCATGTCCCGGGAGCTGTTTCAGGCTCCGGGAGACAGCAGTGAAAGGCACAGTGTCTGCCATACTGGAGCTTACGTTCCGGTGGGGGGAGAGAGGCTGCAAGTAAATGAATAGGTGAGATCATTTATGTGAGTGATACATGCGAAGGAGAGACTAAAACATGGTGGGTAAATAGACGTGCAGGTGGGGAGGGCTTCTTCAGGTGGGGCGGTCGGCATATGTCTCTGAGGAGGTGATACTGTAGGAGAAACTGGAGAGATGAGGAGGAGCCGTAGCACGTGCAAAGGCCCTGAGGTGGGGACAAGCCTGGTGTGTTTGGGGAAGAGGAGGGCGTGTGGGGACCACACCAGGAGAGAGGAAGAGAGCAGGGGGAGATGAGGGTGGAGAGGGCAGGCCAATCCCACAGGGCTTTGGAGCGGCCGTTGGTCTAAAACTTCTGCCTGGTGGGAGTTATTTTGCTGGCATGGGCCTCGCTGGCTGGGAGAAGTGGGCCATCGAAACTTAGCCCGGGGTCCTGGTTCCAGGGCCCCATCTTTCAGGGATGCTGCCATCTGATATTATGTTGGTCGTTTGTTTACTTGCTCACTGTCTATTTCCCTAATTTGAATATAAGCCCCATTCGGGAGGAACCTGATCTGTCCTGCCCATGGCTATGTCTCCAGCACCTAACAGGGACCAGCACATAGTAGGTACTCAAAAATATTGAATGAGTGTCCCTTAGTTTTCTATTGCTGCATTATAAATCACCCCAAACTGAGCAGCTGCAAACAACGCCCACTTACTCGCTCACAGCTGTGCAGGTCAGGAGCCAGGCACAGTATGGCTGGGTTCTCCGTTCCAGGTCCCGTGGGCTGGGTTCTCACCTGGACCTTGGATCCTCTTCCAAGCTTGAGCGGTCGTGGAGGAGTTCAGTTCAGTGGCGGCAGGACCGAGTGAGATTTGCGTTCCTGGCTGACTGGTACCTGGGGGCTGCTCTTTGCACCCACGGCCCCTCTCGGCGGCCCTGTCCAGGTTCATAGCCAGCTGTGGAGAATCTCTCTAGCTGACTCTGGGAAGAGCCTGTTCTTTCAAGGGGTCACTTATTATAATCTTCCTTTCTTAAAGTCAAGTGTCCATATAACATAACCTGCCCAGGAATAAAATCCACCATCTTCACGGTCCTGGGATTGTACAGGGTGGGACTCGTAGGCCATCTGAGAATTCTGCCTGCCAAACGATGCGGGACTGAATTGGCTCTCACCTCCACCCCTCCTTCCTCCTCCCACAGAAGCCACTTCCCTGCCCTGCCGGCCCAGCACATCTGCTTGCTGGAAGCTGCAGGCTTTCCTTTCTGGTTGCTGGAAGCTATTGTCTTCTGGCCATGGAGTTTGCAAAGTTCCCAGTCTGGGCTGTGGGCCTCCATTTATGCCTTTTTTGCCTTTGGTACTATCCAACCCCAGGGCCTTTGCACTTCCCCTGTTCTTGCTGCATCACCTGCGTGGTTCATTTCCTCACCCTTTCAACTGTTTCCTCAAATGACACCTTTTCAGGGGAGCCTTTTCTGGCTCTTTTTTCTTCCACTCTAAAAATACTTTCTTGTGGTGGGGGAGGGCACCTGGGTGGCTCAGTCGGTTAAGCGTCTGCCTTTGGCTCAGGTTGTGATCCCAGGGTACTGGGATCGAGTCCCACATCGGGCTCCCTGCTCGGCGGGAAGCCTGCTTCTCCCTCTCCCTCTGTTGCTCCCCCTGCTTGTGTTCCCTCTCTTTCTGTCAAATAAATAAATAAAATCTTTAAAAAAAAATAAAAATACTTTCTTAGGGCACCTGGCTGGCTCAGTCAGTAGAGCATGCGACTCTTGATCTCAGGGTTGTGAGTTCGAGCCCCATGTTGGGGGTATAGTTTCCTTAAAAAAAATAATTAAAAAAACAAAAATAATAGACTTTAAGAAATAAAAATACTTTTGTTTTACTTTTCTCCTTCGCACTGATTTTCTTCTGACCTGCTGTATGTTTTGCCTGTTTCTTTGGTTTATGGTCTTCCCACACTAGATATCAGCTTTCCATGAGCAGGGAATTTGGTGTGATTCTCTGTCACGTCCCCAGCACCTAGAGATATTTATTGAGCCCCTGGCACATACTAGGGGCTCAGTAAACATCTGTGCGAAGAATGAATGAGGGTTAAGGAGGGCAGTTTTAACTTTTTAAAATCTGTTTTTTCCTTTTTTTTTTTTTTTGGAAAAACCTGAGCAGGCACAAGTGTTCCTTCCCCAGGCAGCCTCGTTATATAATCAGGACCTTCGTTCTGGAAGGAGCCATCAGCACTGTCTCAAGCAGTTATACTCGGTGTTTACAACCTCTCCTTTTAGCTGCATGTGCTCTCCGGAAGAGCCCTGGAAATCGGGCCTCACTTCCATGGTGGGAGAGGGCTCCTGGCACAGCGCAGGGAGGCCCAGGGGCCGGTGGGGCCCTTGTGGGTGGCCAAGCAGGTCAGGGTCAGCCCATGGCCGGTGTCATGCTCTGAGCATCCACGTCTCAGGGTGGAAGGCGAGCTTTGTCCTGTAAATCAGAGATAGTTGAAGCAGAGGGTGGGAGCAGGAAGAGATGGATGAGGGTTCGAATCTGGGCTCTGCCACTTGCTAGCTGTGTGTCCTTGAGCGTCCCACAGTGTCCCAATGGCTCTTGGGCGTTCAGGCAACGCAGCATCTCAGACATTCCTCGTGTTTCTGAAACCCGCAGCAGACATCAGCAAGGCGTCCCACCCAAACAGTGTCTTGGCGGGAGCTCTCCCGCCCTGCCTGGGGACCAACCCCATGACAAGGGAAGGCCACTGGCCCCAGCCACCCGCCCAGTCCTCAGATCCCACGGAGTCACGTGTGCGAAGCCTCCTTCCATGGCCGGTTTCTTGGAGGTCTACAGGTCCAGCCTGGTTTGTTGTATTTATTCATTCTTATTATATACTCCCCGTTTTAGGCAATTAATAAAAGATTCCCACTTCAGGTTAGCTCATTATACATTATGAATTTGTAAATGTCAAGATGATCGCAATGAAATTTTAGGTGGCGTGGTTTCAAGGAGGCGAGACCCAGGGGGGCTTTAACGGCTGCATTTAATCAACTGAGTGGCACCCCTGCCCCAGAGCAGGTGCTGGGGCTGCCTGGGGGCCGCCGCCGAGCTCAGCACTTTGGCATCGTTAACACACATGAATTTTCATGGCAGGGATCCGAGAGCTTTCGGCGGTCCCCACTTTCCCAGACAATCAGTTTCTGTCTGTGAGGCCCTCTGATCGGTCCTACCCGCCCGGGTTTTACCCCGCTCTGTCCCAGTCCAACACTGGTGGGGGAAGCTGAGCAGTCGTCAGTAGCTCAGAACGGTATGGCCATGCTGGCAAGAGGCAGGAGCCCATCCAACAGCAACGTCTCGGGCGGACGTGACCGACATGGTGCTTTGTCCCTTTGGGAGGCGGCTCTGCGGCATTGGGAATGGCTTTCTGAGGAGGCAGAGGAAGAGCACCGTGGGGGCTCAGAGACGGCTCCTCTAGCTCCAAGCCCCAACTCTGCCGTTTTTAGGCGACTTAAAGCAAATGGATTAAACCCCTGAGCCTCAGTTTCCTTATTTGTAAAATGGGGGTGAAAGTCCCCCCTCTGATTTTACTGGGATGGTTAAATGGCTCGTCACACCGCAAGGTCTTAATAAACAGTAAGAGAAGGATGCTCACGCTCAGTCAGTCGATCAGATGTTAAGGGGCACCCGTAGCCGAGCGCCCGAGCTAATGCTGAAGTGCCTTCTCCTCTAAGGCAGGGAAGCACGCTGGCAGCACCGAGGCGTGCGGAGAGTTCATCCAAGACGCTCTGGTTTGCGCTTCTCCCTGGGACCACCACTTGTATGTTGAATTAAGCACTGCTACCTTATTTAGAGTTGTCGACGGTGAAAAAAGTTGGGGTACCCCAGCTCTAGGGTCCAAAGTGCAGGACTCGCTCAATGCAAACCTGCTTAAGGAATGTGACTGCAAGGCGCCTGGGTGGCTCAGTCGGTCAAGCGTCTGCCTTCGGCTCAGGTCATGATCCCAGGGTCCTGGGATCGAGCCCCACGTCAGGCTCCCTGTTCAGCAGGGAGCCTGCTTCTCCCTCTCCCTCTGTCCTTCCCCCACCACTGCCCGCCCTGCGTGTGCGCGCTCTCTCTCTCTCAAATAAATAAAATCTTTAAAAAAAGGAAATGTGACTGCGTAGAAAAAAAAATTTTTTTAATATTCTTAAAGCCGTAAGCATCATCTCTATCTTCTGCCTGCTGAATGAAATATAAGGGCAAGGAGGGAGGTCCCTCGGCGATGCAGCAGAGTTCTTCCTGGGTCTGTTCTTTGCATTGAACCTGCTTGCGTGGACATCTGTCCTTGGACTCCCCACGTGCCCACCCTCTGGACCTGGACCCTGCTCTCAGGCTGTGTGGTTTGCGCAGGGCTAATGCCTCCCCCAGCTCCGGGGTTGGGCATGGGACTCCAGCCCGGCCAATGAGCACATCCCATCCCCTGGCACAGTGATTAGTCCAGGGATAGGCACATGACCTCAGTGTAGCCAATGATATTTCTTTTCTGCCATTCTTCTGCTGACAGGGAATCCTGAGGACATTGAGTTCCTGGAACCAGCCAAGCCTGAAGCCATGCACACTTTGATTATGTGAACCAATCAATCCCTTCTGCTTTGGCTTTTATCGTTATAAAATATAACACTGTTTTGAGCCCGGTGGTTCTAGACAAGAAGAAATCTCTTGGCCCTTTTTAGCTAAATGCTGTGATTTAACAAGCCCATCAAGTCCAACTTGGGTCCTCCAAGAGAAGAATGTGGAGGACCACACCCACCGGGCACTGGTCTCATCTGCCCATCAACATTCCCATAATCTCACCCCATCCTGTCGTGTGTTGAATCATTTCCTGTCCCTCCTCTGGAACTCTGGGGCTTTGCAAATGTGGAGAAGCTAACGCACGTTAATCCTGGTGTGGTCCGAAACGCTCTCTAATTTCCCCGCAGGAAGCTCCTCTAAGCAGACTAAAGAATAAATATAATTTGTGAGAGAAATAAAAAATATTTAAACTTGTACACAGGCATGTGTGCTCCGAAGAAAGAGCTATGCAGACAGGGAAAAGCCCACCCACTTCCCGACAATGGCTCGATATCATCCCTCACCCCCATATTTTACCAGAGGATAGTGGATTAAACAATTATAATAAGTGATGATAAAATTATAACTAGTGATGATTTCATTGAATTTCTAAATTTCATTGTAACCATCTCCTTGATATTTACAAATTCATAATGTATAATGAACTAACCTAAATGGGAAATCTTTTATTAATTGGATAGACAGAGAGTGTATATTAAAAATGCAAACCAGCACTGCTATGCACTCATGGGAATTTGAATTGGTACAACTTTTCCTCCGAGAGGCACTTGGTGTGAAAATCCCGGAACTGTACCTGCTTTCACTTGACAGTCTATTCTTTAGGGACATACCCTGAAGAACAGATCATGCCCATGTATAAAGGTGCAGCTGGAACTCACAACCCAGAGATCAAGACTTCACATGCTCTACAGACTGAGGCCGCCCAGTGCCCCGTGGGAGCCCATTTTTAATAAATTATATATAGAGTATACCTAGAGGAAGGAATGGAAAAAACATGAATATATTAGAGGTGGTTATCTCTGAGGGGTGGGGGTTATGCCTTTTCAATACTTGTTTCTTTCGTGCCAGGAATGCATATTTTGAAAAAAAAAAAAAAAACCCTCACAAAGTCAGTATACAGGAAATAACATTTTTTGTACTTTCTACCATTTTACTTGAGATCTTTTGTTGAGTGGTAAATACATATCGCAGTCCACTGGGGTCTTTTCCTGTACATACATTTATCAGGCTGCTTTTGGCTACAGGTAGTGAATATCCAAGTAGCTTGTTTAATTCAGTTTATCATCTCAGCAAACAAAGTCTGGACTGGAGGCTGATACCGTGGCTCAAGGATGTCGTCAGGAGCTCTCTGTCTTTCTGTTCTGCCATCTGTAGTGGGCAGGGGTACTGTGGTGCCTCAAGGTCCAAAGAGGCTGCCAGAGCCCTCCTATCACACCCTCACTCTATAAGACGGCAAGAGGGAAGGGGTGGAGGGTAAGATGGGCCCTTTGCCTCTGTCACCTGATCCAGGAAGGCATCTTCCCACAACTACACTTTACATCTCATTGGTCAGCACTGGGTCACATGCCTCCTTCAGGTCCCTGGCAGGAGGGAATGTGATTGGCTGAGACCCCTTGGACTCCTCCCCCTGCCTTCAGGGCTCCGCCTATGCCACTCAAACCAGTCGAGAGCCTATCCTACGGGGGAGGAGTTAAGGCTGCCTCCGAGTTTCTGGGGGTCTTAGGCTATGCTGAGGCAATCGTGGGTGGGAGAGCCCCAACCCATCCATCTTGGGGACTCACAGACCCCGGGGTCAGACTGCCTGGGTCACCTCTGATCCTGCGGCTCCTCGTGGGGTGACATTGTGGCCACAGGCACATTGCTTAACCTTCCCCGGGGTCAGTTCCCTCAACCATACAATGAACAGATGGTTGTGAGGATCCAATGAATTAAAGTGTGTCAGCCCCAAACTACTGAAAGCAGGTGTTGTGACAAAAATTGTACCCACCTGTTCATGGCAGCACTACTCACAACGGCCAAAAGGTGCCAACAATCCTAACGTCCAATAGCAGACGAGTGGATACACAAATGTGTCCTATCCACGCGATGGAATATCCTTCAGTTGCAAAGAAGGAAGGAGGTACTGATCCGTGCTGCAACAATTGTTGCACTTTGCAAACATTATGCTGAAGGCAGGAAGCCAGACACAGAAGACCCCGTTTATATGAGATGGCCAGCAAAGGCAAATCCATAGAGGCCGAGAGTAGTTTGGTGGTCGTCAGAGGCTGAGGGGACGGGGGAATGGGAGCAGCTGGGCACAAGGTGTCTCTTTGGTGATGGAAAAGTTCTGGAATTGGATATGGGTGATGGGTGCACAGCATCATGAATGTACTCAATGCCACTGAATTTGTACACTTTAAAGTGGTTAAAACGGTAATTTTGTGTTATGTGTAATGTACAAAAATAAAAAACCAAACCATGGAAAGCCCTTAGAGAGGTGCCTGCCTGGCATGTGTTAAATGCTATGTCATTACTCCTTACTAGTGTTTGTTCTGCCCCAGAGCGGTTAAAACTTGTTCCAAAATCCCTCGCAGGAGGCTTTGTCATCCCCACCCCCACCCCCACGTTGGGGCCAATGCGGGCCTCCAGGGCTCATTCTACTGCTCCCAGGTCCTGCTGGGAAGCTATGGGAGGCTGGGGGAGGGGAGGGGCACGAGGGTGGGGGTGGGGTTGGGGGCAGGTTAGGGTGCTTTCTGCTTAACCACAACTGGAAGCCATTCTTCCCCGGGTCTCCCCACCCACTGGGACTCTACCTGAAAGTAGACTCAAGCCCCTTCTGTTCTCAGTTTTCACGGGCTTGCTGCCACCTTCCAAGGGCTCAGCTCTTAATCGAGTGTCCTTTTTCAGTCACTGATTTCACCACTGTTTCTTGGACGGCCCCCTTAGCGCCCAGCACTGCTCCGGTTACTAGCTATTTGGTGAACAAGACAGGGGCTGACCTCCCCGTGGGGGAGACCGGCAGTGATGAAGTTTCTCTCCCTGTACGCGTGAGGCCAGGGAGTCATAACTGCTATGCAGAAAATAAAAGAGAGAAATGGGGGAGAGAGAGAGAGAGAGAGACACGGGGTACTTGCAGTCCGGGGTCCCCAGAAACGGGCCTTCCTTCCATCAATTGTCTGTATATCCGGGTGTCGCAGTTCTGTCCTTCTTGATTTCCTATCCAAGTGAGCTCAGCTGCTATTTTGAGAGGCTCTCCTCACCCACCATTCCCGGGGTGGTGGAAACGGGAGTCGACTCCGTTCGCTGGAAAGAATGCCAGCTACCATTTCAGCGAAACAGGAATATTTGCATCGGAAAAGGACAGTCCGTCTTGGCAAAGAACATCTTAACTGGCGGGTCACGATGGGGGTCGCCGCACGTGTGTTGGAAACGTTGGCGGTGCACAGGATACAGGGGTCTTCCAAAGCTGGGGCGGGTTCGGCGGGGGTGGGGAAATCTCTCCGCCCGGTGCCCCCCTTACCCCCTGCCCTGTGCGCACGGTCTTCCCTCTGCGGCTCAGGCCAGACCTGCAGTGCCAGGTGTAGCCACGAGATGGCAGTGTCGCTCTACGCCTGCGGCCGGGCGGGCGCGTGGGCTGAGCAGAGCCTCGCTGGGGGCGGGGAAGGGCTCGAGGGGGCCGCGTGGGGGCACCTGCCTGGCGGGTAGGGGGTGCCGGACCTGGGGGAGCAGAGGGCCGCTGCTTGGGTCTGCCTCACTTTCCCCATCTGTACACAGGGGGAGAGTTTGGGCTGTGTAATTCTTATGATCCCGCCCCAGGCTATGAGGCCAGTAGGCTGGGGGTGAGATTCTGGGTTTGCTGGGTGGGGGGATGGGGTACGCTTGAGAGGAGGGCTCTGCCCAGCTTCGTGGGGTGTGTGTGTGTGTGGGGGGGCGTCCTCCTAGGTCATAGCTGCCAGTCCCTCCCACCTTCTCTGACCCCTTCGGGATCCAGGAAGGCCTTTCTCCTGCTCTGAATAACGCTGGAAATACCCCCATTATCATCTAAACTCAGGGGCCTGGTTTAATGCGCAGGAGTCCTCCCCCAACGGCAGGATCCGCGGGGGCAGGGCTGGAGTTCTCATCTCACATAATGAGCTCAGAGAGGTTCAGGGGCTTGTCCAGAGTCACACAGCGGCGTGGAAAAGCCACCCTCAAAAACAGAGCCCTCTCCTCAGTTATCTTTAGCAGCTATCGATGGGGGCGGTGGGGGGAGAACTGTGCCCGTCTACCTTAGCTCCGCAACAGCAGTGCTTAGAACAATATATGAACAGGGCTGGAGAGGCGTGGGGGGGGGGGGTGGGGAGGAGTCTATTTTATTTTTTTATATTTTTAAAATGATTTTTTCGAAGTTATTTATTTATTTATTTTTTAAAGTAATCGCTACATCCAATGTGGGGCTCGAACTCAGACCCCCCAGATCTAGAGATGCGTGCTCTTTCCGCGGAGCCAGCCAACAGACCCTGGAGGGGTCTGTTTTCCATGGCTGGTCTGGGAGGGCCTCTCAGAGGAGATGATGTTTGGGCTGAGTCCCGAAGTGGGGGGGGGGGGGGGGGGATGAGCCGGGAAGGGTGTGCCCAGAGGGGGAACACACAAGGGCAGAGTGCAGAGGTGGGAACCGTGAGCCTGAGGAACAGCTAGGACCAGGGGTGGGGAGGTGGCGGGTATGTGAGTGCGCTGAGCCAGGGCGAGTGCCGAGGTAGGCAGATGCCGTGCCTATATCCCCAGCCCTACCCTGGAGAAGCCAGGGGGCTCTGCAGTGTGTGTGTGTGTGTGTGTGTGTGTGTGTGTGTGTGTGTGTGTGTAGTCCCTTAGGAGGGTAGTCCCTTGGGGGAGGTTGTCTGCCATCACTCCTGACACTGTAAACCCTTGGCTCAGGGACTCACCAGAACTATTCACCCCTTCCCCGTGCACCTCCGCCAGAAAATGCCTTGTTATCTTTCGTCACAGACCCCCAGCCCTCACTGACCTGCTGTCTGATCAAACACGTGGGGCACATTGGCTGGAACCCCCCAGGTCCTCCTGCTAGGAGCTCCCTGGAGATTAGCTGTGTATGCATTTCCAATTGTGAGACAAAGAATTCCTGGAGGGCAGGCACCTGCATTCCATTCATTTTTTTCTCCCCATTCCCCCCCCCCCCTTTACAGGCCCTGCACCCATTAGGTGCTCAGTTCAGCAAACCCTTATGAATGCATGAGTGGGAAAGAGTGGAGGAAGCAGACAGGCTGGGAGGATCCCAGGAAATGCTGACAGCATCTGGGGGGGCATCCTCCTCCCAGCGAGGGGAACAGTCACAGAGAGCGGACAGATGGGTCCTTCACAAGGCCCCCCCCTCCCCACACTTAAGGAGACCACCCGTTGTCCAGCCTGATATTTGGTTCTCCAGGCATGGATCACAGGCCTTGCCAGAGAGCCCTAAGTGGGCTTGGCCAGTGCATGGGTTCTTTGAAAAGGAAGCCTATTAGTTGCGATGGGAAAATCCCTTTCTGTCTTGCAATTAACCTGGCCTAGAGACTCGCCACCTGCCCCTAGCTCTTTCTTCCTTCTTTTATCTAAGAAGAGCTGAGCGCTGCTTCTGCTAATGAGCTTGTCTGTACTAATGAAGCAGGTGTCCTGTCCCCCACCATCCCCCCCTCACCAGCTGGGAGGGGGGAGGATTGTTCTGATGTGAGCTCTGGGCCCACAGAGGGAGATCAGATACATGATAATAATGACCATAATGATGAGAATGATAATGTCCACAGTGGATCCCTTTAAATGAGCTCTTACTTCATAGGTCAGGGGCTTTATATGCCTTATGTGGGACACCAGGTGGACGCTGCAATGGCTTCCATTTCTCAGATGGGGAAACTGAGGCTGGGGAGCATATATGACTTGGCCCAGGTGGCATAACTAAAGAGTGGCAGGGCCAGGTTCTCAGCCAAGACTTTGAGATTCTGCCTCCCTCCACGCTGCCTTATTGACGTTTCCACAGAGTTTGCCCCACTTTTTAATGGAAAACCTAGACACTGGAGCCCGTGGCCGGTACATGGGAGCTGGGACAGAGCAAGGACACCCACCTCAGGGTCCCACCTCCCACCCACCCCTCCTCCAGTTGCGGGGGGCAAGTTTCAAGGCATCTGAGGACTGCTGCAGGAGCCCCCACGTGCGCCCAGCATGATTCATTCATTGCGCTGCGCCCCCGTTTCTCCGCCCCGGGTTGGGGTGAGGGGAGGCGGGGGAGGGGGTGGATAATAGGGGCTGTGACCCCCAGTGAGGGCCTGTCCCCAGGCTGGAAGAATCCCACCATCCAGTCCCGGTCCCGGCCTCCACTGCACCCTGGAGCGGTCGCCCTGGGAGCTCGTCCCTCGTCTCGCGCCCCCTCCGCCTCCAGGGCGTCCTCTTGCTCGGGCAAACAGGGGCCCCCGAGGGTCTCGGCCTCACACCTGGAGAGACACCCCAAGACGCCTTCGATTTCTTTCAGGACCCCTGACCGCGCCCAGCCAGCGCACCCGTCCTGGTCCCGGTGCTTGGTGCAAACTCCTCAGGTAGCCCCCGACTCCCCGAGGCCACCCCTGCCCTCCCCTCCCCCACAGACACCCCCAAGCCGTGCCAGATTTATCCCAGGACCTCTCGTCTGCGCTCAGCCTTGCAATCCCTGTCCCCTGCGGACACCCCCACCCTCCCCAGACGTCGCTGCCCCATTCCAAGGACCTTCCCCTATCTCCCCGACCCTGCGACCTTGGGAACTCCCGCCACTTGGCCCGAATCCACCCCGATCTGCGTGCTTTTGGCCGGCGGTGCCCCCTCCGGCGGCCCTGTCCGCGCCCACGCCCCAGACCACCCCCGCGGGTCTCCCCAGGCCTGCGCGGCCCGGCGCCCTCCCCCAGGGCCGCCGGGGAGTGGCACGTCCCGCCGCCTATGGCTGGGCGGCCGCCCTGGGCCCCGTCTCCGCGGCGGGCCCGCCCCCTGCCCGGCCCCGCCCTCCCGCCGCCGCCCCGCCCTCCTGCCGGCGCTCGCCGCTCGCTCACTCTCTCGCGGGCTGAGGGCGGCCGGCAGCTGGCGCGGGCAGAGGCGGCGGCGGCGCCACGGCGATGGGACGGGCGCTGGGGCGCAGGAGCCGCGGCGGCGGCGGCGGCGGCGGGGCCCGCGCAACTCGGGCCAAGTGCGGGGCCGCCGGCCCGGGCGCGGGGCGCTGAGCCCCCGCGGCCCCCGGCCCCCCGGCCCGCACGGCCGAGCCCCGCAGCGCGCGCAGGGCGAGCGGAGGAAGCGCCGCCAGCGTCTGGGGAGGAGCGGCGCCCTGGGGGCGAGCCATGCCCGGCGCCCGAGCGTAGCCACCCGGGGCTGTCCCCGGGAGCCGCGGGCCGGGCCGGGCGCGCGACAGGAGCAGCCCCGCGCCGCGCCCACCGCGCGCCGAGGACCATGCCGCCCCCGGGCCGGGCGCCGCCGCTCGGGCTCCTGCTGGCGCTGACTGCGCTCCGGTGCCCAGGTAACGCGTCCCCGGCCCCCATCCCCGGCCCCGGCCGCCGCGCACAAAGTTGGCTCCAGCGCGGGGCGGCCACCTCCTTCGCAAGTCCCCGGCGGCTCGCATCTCCCGGACCCAGACCGATCTGGGGAGACCCCGGGAAGCCAGGGGTCCCCGGCACGTACCTCTGCCCGGCGCGAGAGCCCGCCGGCCTTCCTCCCCAGCTCCCAGCTCCCAGCTCCCCTGCGGATCCCTTCGGGGCGCGCGGGGGCAACAGACCGGAGGCGCTCAGCCTCTCGGGGCGGGTGGGGGCGCGCCTCCAGGAATCGAGCCCCCTCCCCGCCCCGCCTGGTCCTGGTTCCCGCGGGGTTTTGCTGTGACGGGGCGTCGGTGGACCCCTTCTCCCGGTTTCCTGCTGCCCGCGGATGACGCACGGCCGCGCGTTCCCAGGACACCTGCGGGGCCCCAGCCTTGAGGTCGTCTCGGTCGGCGCAGTCTGTCTGGCTTGTCCGCAGCCTCTCCCCGCGCCTCGCCGCACCCTCCTGCCTTTACACCCCCCCGCCTCCCCGAACATGTCCCCTCCCCAAGTGGCCTCCCCTTAGCCAAGGCGCAGCCTGCTGCTCGCTTTCTGGAGACGCGTGCTGCCCCAGCGCCTTGACCCCAAGGCGGCCAGGCAGCCCCGTGCGCGCAGGGCCGCCTGGAACGTGGTGATGCCCAGAGCCATTGCTTGGGTACCATGGAGCCGGGCTTCCTGTTGGCACCCGCGCAGCTGTCGCCAAGACCTAGTGAGTGGGAAAGGCAAAATAGTCCTGTATTTTCTCTCCCTGCTGGAGTTTGAAAAGCTTCTACCACCTTGGCGTGGCTACATGTTGGTTCTAGAGGAAGCCTGTCTTAAAATGCCAATCCCTCTCCTCCCCTCCCCTCCCCCCACCCCACACGGTGGAGACAATCCTAAAGGCTCAGATGAACCCGGAACAGTCACGAGCAACATCCGTGTGCATTTGGAGAGCTCAGTTCTCCAAACATTTTAAAATCAGGACCCATGATGTGGGAGCAGATAGCTTTCGCTTTAGAAAAATTCTCATTTCCTTAACAAACAAACGGCACAGATACCCAGGCTGCCGTAGAAAAATACAACTTTTAACTTTTCAGCTGTAACTGCTTTAGGGAGGTTGCATTTAGGAACGAGCCTTGTATGCCAACTTAATGTGTGATGTATTTGCATGGAAAAAGTAAATATTGTCTTACTTTGAGATGCCCTTAAGTGACCCAAAATATTTCACAAAACCTTCCACTCGGAGAGAACCTTCTGTCAGAGATATCCATTGGCGTTCAGCTTTGGCTTAATGTGTGGATGAATCTTCAGTTTGCTTGGCTCCTAAGCAGTATCTGTTCTGCTCTCAGCTTTCTTCTGTGGTGCATAAGGAGGGTCAAGGCTGTTTCTTCCTAGCTGAAGCCCTGGGACCTGTTCCCGAAAGTGCAGTCCCTTGGACTTGAAAATTGCAGTTTTGTCTCTATTTTGTTTCTCCACGGGGGTCAGCCTTTGCCTGGATGTGCTCAGGCGAATATTGGAAATCTCTCGGAGAGGCTGCCTGCCTAGTGCTTGTAAGAGAAGATGGAGAACCCCCCTCTCCCCCCTCCACCCCAGCAACGGAAGAGCTTGTGCCTGGCTCTGGGAGGCCAGGTCCTGGCAGGGAAGGTGTGTCACCCCTGAAACCTGCTGCTGGCCCAGCTCCTGGCCAAGCTGCCCTGCTGCATTCCCCCAGAGTCTCAGCTGGGCAGCTCTCTTGGCAAATGCCGCTAGGACAGAGCCCTCGGTGCCGTCGTCAGGCTCTTGCGAGCACATGTAAGTCTTTCACCGGTCCCTGGGTAAAGAGAGACAGTTTGATAACTCTATATTTAGCACCAGTTAGGAGAGCTAGGAAGAAAAAAAACAAGGCTGAAATTCTTGAAAGATACTTAGCTGCCTACTGTTGGTGGAAAGGTTCAGAGGAATTAGCTAGAGCTTCCTTCAGAGCTGGTTGGATTTTCTGGGTAATTTCTGGCATGATTTACCGACCATGTTTGGCTGAGGCTCTGGGAGAGGGGCTGGAAGGGTTCGAGGGAAGGAAGGACACCCTCTCCCCCATCACACAGGGACTGTCTGCTCTGTGCCCCCCCCCCCCCCCCGGCGTGGGTAGCTGCCATGGTAAAGAGTGTGGTGGGCGTACTTCTTTCAGCCTTGCAAGCGCTTAAACATATGGAACTGTACTTGGTAAGAGTCAGCACAAATCCTCCAGCTTAGCGACTAGGGGGCCCCCATTATTCAAGCCACTTTTGTGCATGCTACGGCTTTGCAAATTAGCGGCGCTGTTACAGCCCCTGCTGGGGGAAATGGACGCGCCTTGCTTCATTGACCCATTGTGTTCAGGGTCTAGAAAATTGGGGTGGGTGGAGAGCCCCCGACAGAGGGGCCTTGTGAGTGGCAGAGCCTCCTAGTGGGGGGGCGGGTGGCTTTGGCTTCAAAGCAGAGACACTCTTCACCCTGCCAGGCACCTTGGCATGGCCTGTGGTATATTTCTTTCTCATTACAATAGTGGTTTGGGAGGGGGGCTTGCCTGTGTATGGTGCTGCTCTTCGGAGAGGTGGTGGGGAGTGGTATGCAAATGCTGTCACCTCCCCTGAGTGATTTAATGGCGGTACAGTGGAGGTTCCCAGAGTAAATCATTTCGGTTCCCCCCACCGGATGCAGGGAACTTGGGAGGTGTGGGGCTTCTGCATGAGCTGCGGTGCTCGGAGCCAACAATGAGCATGGTGGTTGCCATGATCCAAGAGAGCAAAAGAAACCCCTCGCCTGTTGGTGTGAAGTCCAGGAGGGTGGTCTCTGGGCCGGCAGAGCCCTTCTAGGGGCCTTGTTCCCTGATGAGCCCCCCAGTTGTACGCGGCTGGGTGGCTCCTTTCTTCTCTCCTGGGTCTCATGTTGAATGGGCACAGAGAGGGTACACTTCCCTTTGTAGCTATGGTGTTGAGCAAGGGCGTGCTGCCCATCACCGTGGGGAGATGGGGGCGCCCTGGCACCGGAGACAGCATCGTGGGGCGAGAGTGGTACCAGCAGCTGGCTCTTGGAGTAAATGAGTGGTCTTGCAGAGCAAGAAGGCATCTTAGAGCCTCTCTCCCCCGCCCCCCCCCAACAGCCCCCTTTGCAGATGGGAGAAAGGGGACTCAGGCATGGGGAGTGACTTGCTCAGGGTCACACAGTGAATTGGCGTCAGAGCAGGCTCATGGCTTACACAATTTCTCCTTTTAAAAAATTCTCCACCCAGGCGTTCCTCACTGTACACAGGGGAGTCTTTCTGGTAAAGGAGCTCTACTGTATGGTCCTCGAGGGGACTGTGGCTCTATTCACGGAGCCCAAGGTCATGAGAAAGACAGCTGCTTCATGAGGTCAGAGTGGCAAGTGTCCGCTCACCAAGGCAGCAGGTCCTCACAGCGGAGCTGCTGGGGACGGGGCCACGGAGCCAAGAGCTGCCGAAGGGGCTCACCGCGTTCCAGGCCCCATCCCAGGCCTTGCCTTGTCTGGACACCATGGAAGCCTCGCCCCGGGGGCAGGCGGACACTCTCACCACTCACGGTTTATAGGTGAGGATATTGAGATCCAGAGATGCTAAGTAACTTGCCTGAGGTCACACAGTGTCAGGATCCTGGTCCAGGTGCCGATCACCAACCCCCCCAACCCCCGCCCCACCTCACTCAGCCAGACTCCCCTGCGCAGCCTCACACATCGTGGTGTGGACGGGCTTCTGGATTCCAAGGTGCGGGGCGATGATCGCATCCCTTCCACGGGCCCGCCTTTGCTGGGGGCCTGCGCTTCTTTTCTGTAACAAATACATCTGTTAATGTGAACTGAGGTTTGGAGCCATAGAAATCAAACAGATGGGAGTCAACTCTGCAGGCAACTGGGAGTCCTTCAGATTGGGTGCCCTTGAGGGATTAGGTGGTTATGTTAAAGGCCGAGACTTTGGCAGACAGAATAATCCCCCTCCTTTCTGTTTGGTCTCCTGTCCCTGGTTCTTCCATTTCAGTGGGCCTCAGAGTCGGAACAACTCAGTGACTAACCTCGATCTACTGCTGACTCTCTGTTCTGAGCCCTTCACAGAGTTTGCTTCATTGAGTCCTATACAACCCCATGGGGGTAAGGACTGGTATTCACCCCATTTTACAGATGGGGAAGCTGAGACCCACACAGATGCCATGGCTTATGCAAGGTCACACAGACACAGAGGGAAGGGGGATGCGTGTGAACCCACGGTGAGCTTAGCTCGGAGTCTGTGCTCTTAACCTCTGCCTTCTCTGTGAGCATGGACACCGAGTTTTGTGGGCAGTTGACTGGATTTTGAGAATAATTTGGGCTCAGGGGATTCAGGAATGTGTCTTAAGTTGAAGGCAGAGTTGGTTCTTTTTTGAGAAAATCATTTTGGGGGATTTTGGCTGCTCTAGAGTCAGCCCCCTCAGTCAGGAGCCCTGGAGTGCATCGGCAGGGAGGGCTTGGCGTTTGGAGAATTGAGCCTGCGTGGAAGTCCAGTGGGGGAGGGTTGCCCTTGGGCCATGTCTGGCCCGCAGACTTCTCTCGTTGGTCGCAGGCATTTAAAAAGTGGGAGGTGTCAGTATCACGGTCCAGGTTGCTGGCTACTCTTGAGAAATCAGGAGATCTTGTCTAACCCTTGACCTCTCTGAGACTCAGTTTCTGCATCTGTAAAATGGGCCCTGTCTTAGTCCACGCAGGCTGCTGTAACAATATACCATAGGCTGGGTGGCTTGTGAACATCAGACCCCTGTTTCTCACGGTCTGGAAACTGGGAAGTCCAGGATCACGGCACCAGCATGGCCACGTTCTGGTGAGAGCCCACTCGTGGCTCATAGATGCCGTCTTTCTCTGTGTCCTCCCGTGGGGGGCGGGGGGCTCTCTGGGGTCTCTTCTACAAGGGCACTAATCCCACCCATGACCTCGTCACCTTCCAAAGGTCCCACTTCCTGGTAGCATCGCATTGGGGGTTAGGTTTCAACATATGAACTTTGGAGGGGCACAAACGCTCAGCCGACAGCAGGCCCTGAATGTACCCCTTGTGGATCTGGTCACAAAGTTGGGCAACACCAAGGGAGTGAGGGGGCTGTCTGCATGGCCTGCGGTTTCTCAGGAAGGAGGACAGGCAAGAAGGGAAGCCCGGGTGGGCTCCTTGCTGAAACGGTCAGAGCTGTGAAGTTAAGGTTAAGGATGGCTTCTCACTTTGGATTTCCCTGGATTCTTGGGTGACCGCCCAGGGAGAGGTTAGGGGCTCAGTTGTATCCCCAGTGGGGATACTAAGGCTCAGAGGGGCGCAGGGACCCAATCAAGGCAACACTGACTGTGAGTGGCAGGGTGGGGTGTCATCCCCAAAGTGCCCGACTCCTGTCTTTCCTGCCTCTAAGGTACCTTCTTGGCCTGGAGTTTTCCCTCAGTTTCCCTGCCCTCCGGCTTAGGTCACTGTGACCCCGGGGCTTGCATTCTAGGACAGGTTCATGTGATGGAGAGAGAGAGAGACAAGGAGCCAACAAATTCACAAACGGGAAAGTCCTCAGCAGTAATTTGTGCTCCTTATATTCAACACAAGGCAACGTGATGGGGGAGTGACGGGGTAATCCAGGAAGACTTCCTGGAGGAGGTGGTGTTCGATCTTAATCTGAGACCTGCATGATCAGAAGGAGCCAACCTGGAGAAGGGTGTTCCAGGCAGAAGGAGTGTGAATACTTGCAAGGTACCCTGCACAGTGCCTGGCACGTAGTGGGTGCCAAGAGCTCCCTGCTCCCTCCCTCCTTCATTCATCAGACAGATATTAATCAGCTCTGAGCACTGTGGGGGCATAGTATGGAACAAAGGAGACACATCCCCCCATTCTGAGGAGCTGGCATTCTGGTGGAGCAAGACCATAATAAAACAACGGACAGGGCGCCTGGGTGGCTCAGTTGGTTAAGCGACTACCTTCGGCTCAGGTCATGATCCTGGAGTCCCTGGATCGAGTCCCACATCGGGCTCCCTGCTCGGCAAGGAGTCTGCTTCGCCCTCTGACCCTCCCCCTTCTTATGTGCTCTCTCCCTCTCATTCTCTCTCTCTCAAATAAATAAATAAAAAAATCTTTAAAACAAACAAACAAACAAACAAAAAAAAAACAACGGACAGACAGATACATAATGTCAGGCGGTGATAGGTGCCATGGGGAGAGCCAAAGCATGGTCACCCTTTGTTACTTTATTCTCCATCCGGGTGCTTGTTTTGCTACTTGCCACTCAGTGCAGGATGGACCCCTGATGCCCACTGTCTGCCGAGGAAAGGGGAGAAAGAAGCCTAGGTTCTTCGAGTTGAATTCTGACGTCTCCCCCTGCTTGAACCACCTGGGTCCACAGTCAGGGTGTTCCGAACTCCCTTCCCTGACACCTGACTCCTTAACTGGTCAATACCCTCTCCTTACACTTCAGTCCCAAAATAGTTACATAAAAAATCAATAGAGTCCAATTTGATTTGCTGTATTTTATTACTGAGGGTGATGGGAGTGTCTAGAATCGCCTGGTTGCTTCTGAGCCTGGTTTTTTTGCAGTGTTAACCTAAATTAACCCATTGGGGGACCTAACTCATCATGGCTGGGCTTTGGTGCCCAGAATTCAGTGCCCAGGAAGGGTGACTCAGTAAATAACGCATCTGTAATGTCTGCTTTGTGCTCGGAATGCCTCCCACCAGGGCTCTTAATGCATCGGAGCAAATGGCCACATAAAAATCGTGCTGGGGTTGCAACCAGCGCTTCCGGGGCTGACTCCGCGCGCCTGCTGGAGGGTCCTGTCTTTCCTTCCAGACCTCCGGAGTGGCAGGCTGCCTCTGCCTGGTCTCCCGGCCCTCGGAATCCATGGCTCCCTTTGTTTGCCTGGTGCTCTTCATGTTATGTCCCGTCGACGTATTTATATCCTTGGCTTGGTATTTTTCCCTCTGCAGTTGGGCCATCTGCTGCTGCAGGTGGCTGGCACTCCTGGGTGCGCTGAGGGGGCCAGACTCCTGGGGATGGGGGGCACCTGGGCAGAGGGATGGGGGCTCTGCAGACGATGAGGCTACAGGGGGTGGCCAGGTGGGAGGGGACCCTGTTCTCCCCGAGTCTGCTCCAAGCGGAAATATTGGGCAGGGGCAGTGGAAGGGGAGGGACGTGGGGTGGATGGAAAATGTCATTTCACCAAAAAAGTTTTCGAGGGTGGCAGTGAATTGGGACATTTCCAGGCCTGTGGAAAGCCCCTGGCTGCCTTTGGGCAGTATCTGGCCCGGAGACGTGTCTCGTTAGTTGCCAGCATTTAAAAAGTGGCAGATGTCAGTATCCAGGATCCCGGCTTCTCTCAAGAAACTGGGAGACCTGGGACACTGCTCTAGCTCCATGACCTCTCTGAGACTCCGTTTCCCCGACTGTAAAATGGGTCTTGAACTCCCCTCCTGCTTCCTTCCTCCTTGTCTGCCTTTGCTTTGAACATATTTTTATTGTGCTCCTATGCTGTGATGGGCCCTGTTCTCGGGGCTGGTGAAACAGCGAGGACAAGACAGCCAAAGGCCCCTGTCCTCGTGGGGTCAGCATTAAGGTGGAGACAGACAGATATGGACTAAATGAATAACTAAAATTCAGTTTATTGAGTGGTAGTAAGTGCTATAGAGAAGCACAGAGAAGGGCCCCAGAGAGGGAGCGCTGGGGAAGGAAGTTTTGCAATTTTATTTTATTTTATTATTAAAAAAAATTTTTTTTATTAAGTAAACACTACACCCAATGTAGGGCTCAAACTCACAACCCCAAGATTAAGAGTTGCATGCTCCACTGACTGAGCCAGCCAGGCACGCCTGCAGTTTTAAATAGCAGCATCTGGAAAGGTGACATCTGAGCGAAGACCTAAAGAAGTGAGGGAGTGAGCTATCTGGTGGCTGGCTTGGGGAGAAGTGTTCCAAGCAGAGGGAACACCTGTGCAAAGGCCCTGAGGTGGGAAGGTGCTTGGCAGGTTCAAGCACAGAAAGGAGGCCAGTGCGACTGAGTTTGAGTAAGGGAGGGAGAGCAGTAGATGAGGGGACAGGGTCAGGTCTGGTAAGGACCGTGGCTTTGCCTCTGAGTGAGGTGGGAGGGCAATGCTCTGACTCCCAGGAGCAGAAGCAGGGAGAGCCGAGAAGGGCTACTGCACTAGTCCAGGCTTGGATCACAGTGGTGGCTGTAAGGAGGTCACAAGTGGGATTTGGGTGCATTTGGAAGGTTGCTGCACAGGACCGGCTGACTGATAGATTCGTTCAGTAAATATTTACTGGGTGCCAATGCCATGCCTATCACTGTACTTGGAATTAGGGCCAAATCAATATTTGTTAGCGATGAAATTATAAACAGAATGTACATCTGTGAGTTGGGCTTTTGCCTTCCGTAAGTTCTTCCCCAACAGCCCCAATGAGAAGGTTGGGGTGGATGAGCCTGTGTTTCTGCATCTCTGGAATGGACCTGGTAACACATCCTTAGGGAGAATATAGTTAAAGGGATCCAAGGATGACCCTCGATGCAAATTGCTTATTAGCACAGTGTAAGTGCTCAGGAAATGGTGGCAGTTATTAATAACATTGTTAGGACCGTTAGGAAGCCAGGACTCTGTTACCCTCTGCCCCTGGAAGCACAGTGGGTGGAGGTTGAATTTGAACCATGATCTATCAGACTCTGGTGTTCATTGTTCCTGCTGGAACCAGTAATATTAAAAGAAAAAAAGTTGCTGTGCTCATGATGTGATTATTCTGGGACAGTTGATTGCTCTTTGCCAGGATAAGTGTACTCGCTTTATCTAGTAGATGTGTAGGTGAAATGTTGTGTGTCAATCAAATCCTATCTTCTCCATCAACTTCCACAACATTTTGGAGATGTGTAAGTTTCATCCAAACCTGGCCTGGCTTTGGCTCTTGACATGCTGCTTATTAGTTTCTATATCCCTTAAACCAGCATCCCCAAACTATGGCCCATGGACTGAATCTGGCTCTCTACCTGTGTTTGTAAATAAAGTTTTATTTCAACACAGCAGCATCCATCTGTTTACATAATCTCTGTGGCTGCTTTCTCCCAACAATGGGAAGTGAGTCATGTCAGAGATGATCTTGCCTGCAAATCCTGAATAAACTACCTAACTACCTAGTGCTTTTAAAGAACAAAGCTTGCCTTAAAGGAAAGTCAAACAAGGAATGCTCTGTAAATGAGTGTGTCTAGCACACATTTGTGGCCAAGAACAAGTATCCCTTTTTAACGTCAAAAAAATTGTCCAGCACATCTGAATGAGAAGAATTGTGGGTTTGGTATCTCTTGCTTGAAAAAAAAAAAAAACATATTGAGTTGCCATCAATTCAATAATGCTTTTGAACGAGTAGGTTTTGGTAATTACAGTAGCATTTATGTAACATTTTAAAAATAGTAGCACATGTGTGTGTGAGATATTTTTACTCTGTAGGCAAAGCTGGTTGGCTTACAGCTCAGAAGACCCCTTGTAGGGATGCTGCCGGAGATAACTAGTATTAAAGGAGCCCACTGGTTGGTTATTTTATACTTGGCATGACTCCGATCAATGGATCTCTTTTATGGCCTTGTGTTTTTTCTTTTTGGGTTGTTTTAAAGATGAACATAGCCTTCTCTATGTTTACTTGTGACACCCAGGTCCATGATACTTTAAGTTTTCAATGCTAAGATTTCAAGTTCACTTATGGAGATGATGTGCCAAATGCAAAGTGCATATCGCTATATTAGTGTGGATTCTTACCATTGCAAGGGACAAAATTGGGAATTTACTGGACTCTGGAGCTAGGAAGTTCAAGGAAGAAACAGCTTCAGGCATGGCTAGATCCAGGGGCTTAACACTCCTAATGGGCGCTTCTGTTCTCTCACTTTGTCTCTTGGTTCTCTTCTCCTCTGTGTTCATTTAATTCTCAGACAGGCTTTCTCCACCTCCTGGCAAATTTGGCCACAGTCAGCTCCAGGCTTTGTGCCAAAATCACTCATCTCTTTTCTAATTATAACAGCGAGAACCCCTGGACTAACCTGGGTGCTGTACTGACCCCTCAACCAGGGACTGTGACTGTGGATGGGATCCTGTATGTGATCAGCCACACTTAAGTCAGAAGCTCATCTCTGGAGTTGGAATTGGAAGCACATTGCCGGAAAGAGAGACGGGAGATGATTTCCCGGAGGAAAACCTTGGTGCTTACACCAGAAGGAAGACAAAGTTGCTGCAACAACTTACCAAGTGAGGTGGGGAGAACCCTCCAGGCACGGAGGGCCCTCACTTGTGGGCAGAAGCCTCTGGTGCCCCTTCTCCAAGGAGCCGGAAGACACCCCATCCCATCCTGTGCACGTTCTTGGCTGCTTCTGAAACCGTGACCTCTGAAGCCCCAGTTTGGGGATTTCACACATATTTTGGTTGCTTTGATTGAAAGCATGGAATATCTGGGATGCAATCTGCTAATATCTATGAAAAGAGAACCTGGTCTTTTTACCCAGCAATCCTACTTCCGGGAAACCTATTTTTTTTAGAAGCAAAAGCACCACTATACAAGGGTGTCTGTTCAGGGATATTTACAGGAGCATCTTCTATAGTGGTGACAAAGACACGACTGTCCATCTGTAAAGTAGTTCTTGACTAAGTGGTGGTATTGCCATGTGGACTACCACGTAACTGTTAAAAAGAGCGGCTTGGAGCTATATCCATTCTCCTGAAACAGGATTTATTGTCAAGTGTCTGCACCCCCATATTGAGAGGAGTTGTATGGTAACTGACACCGTACAATGCCATTTTAACAAAAACAATGAACCAAAAGTCCCCTCTGCGTATAAAGTAGCCAATATTTATATAGTGCTTGCTGTAATGCCAGTCACAATTGTAAGTACTTCACGTGGTCATCTCATCTAATACTTACAACAAGCCTAGGTGGGTGGGTATTATTATATCCCTTTTAAAGAAGGGGAAATTAGAGTTACACGACTTCAGTGAAGGAATGAAGGGGGTGATGTGGTGGGTGGTGGGAAAGAAGGGGCAGGAATGGGAGGACATCTGGAATGTTTGAGACATTTTAGCCACAATAATGCTGAGTTTTATGAAGAGAGGCCCCGCTCTTTCCCTTAGGGTTCCTGGGTCCCTGTTGGGGCTGCTGAGCATGCCTCTGTGGGGATCCTCCGAATTTGCTGCTGTGTTTTGCTGGTGCAGGGGGCTATGCTGCACGGAACTCAGGCAAGCCAGGGGGATGCTGCTTCGTGGTTCCCTGGGGGAAAGGAAGATTGGGTGTGTGGTGTGATGAGCATATCTGGTGAGATTGGTTTCATCAGTAACACAGACTTACAATGGCGGTGGCTTAAAAAGTAGGAGATTGTTTCTCTTCCAAGTCAGATTCTGGAGCTGTGTAATTCAGGATTTTAGATTAACTCTGTTCCATGAATTTCAGATGGGCCCTTGCTCCCTTCTACCATTTCAAGGTTGTGGTCTTTGTCCTCATGGTCCAAGATGGCAGCTGTGGGTACAGCAATTTCATCTTCATTCCAGACACCAAAATGGGGGTGCAGACAAAGAAAGGGTAGAGGATGTGCATCAGTTGTCTTTTATGGAAGAGTCCTGGTGGCCCCATGATGCTTTTACATATACACTTATATCCCATTGGCTGTGACTAAGTCACATGGCCACATCTAGCTGCAAGAGAATCTGGGAAGTGTTTTGTTTTTAGAGAGAGAACGAGAGAGCGAGTGAGTGGGGTGGAGGATAGAGGGAGAGGGAAAGAGAGAATCATAATCGGGTTCCACACCTAGCATGGCGCTCGATCTCACGACCCTGAGATCATGACCTGAGCTGAAATCAAGAGTTGGATGCTTAACCGACTGAGCCACCCGGGCGCCCCCATGGGAAGTCTTCATTTTAGATTGCTACAAATCAAGAGTTCTGTTACTGCGGAAGAAGGACAGAATGGAGGCCAGGGGAATAATTAGTACTTGGTGATGCATACCTTAGCAGGGTAACATAGTGTTTGGAGAGAAGGCATGAACCATCAGGACCTTTTATTATCGTGTGTGTGTGTGTGTGATTTTATTCTGCCTCCTAAGGTGGGGCCTGGGGGACATAAGTTTTTATGGGTGCCGAGGAAAATGAAAGCAGTTTGGTGAATGATTAACACCATCTCGGGCAAAGATATAAATATGGCTTGAAACATTACAGATAAACCCAAAGTCCCTTTTGAACAATTTCATATCCTTCCCAGAGGTAACCATTTATATCAGTTTGCTGTGTATTTTTCCCTGTAGGAAATAGATATATGCTACAACATAGTTTTAGGTTTGTTTTTGGGTACATAAACATCTTGTCTCTTCCCCAGTATCCATGTACATATAGAACTATCTTACTTTTTTGAGTTGCTGCATGGTAGTCCATGGTATGGAAATATCAAAGTGTATTTAGTGATTTCCCACTACCTCATAAGAAGGGGATTCCCCAAACATAGAAAAGGGGGTTAGAAAGAAGGGGTTCACCCACCAGGAACACTGTGTAGAGATCAGCACACAACCAGGATCTGCAGACATTTGAAATAAGCAGGGGTGGGACCGAGGAAGGAGGAAGAGCTGACACCTGAGGAAGCAGACTTAACAGAGCAACGGGGACAATGGGGGACTGGGTCTTAGAGACCTGCCGGGGCTTCCCGAGGTTCTAGTCCTAGTGATTCCCACTGGGTGGACCCCCAAAGGACTTGGAATGCCAGCCCATCTACTCCTTGCATTTCTCCAGATTCTGGGAGCTTCAGTCTTAAAAAAGGGACATCTTCCAGTTCCCCAGTCTCTACCTCTTCAGCCCTTAATGCAAACTCACTTGTTTGTAATGGAAAAGGCTCTCCAGAAAGCACCATGGATTTATGGTGAAATTTTTATTTCCTTATGATATCTTTTTCTCCTTCCACCCACCACCCCCTACGCCCAGCCCGGTTTAAGTGTTTTTCTCTTAAATTTATGGGCTGAGCTGTTAAGAGGGTCTGCATATTTCAGGAGGAAAGGTATCGGGGGAGGAGGTGTCAGCCTTGCTGTTCACACCAGCTTCCCTTACACAAGCTCTGAAGTGGCCTCATCTTCTTACTGGAACAATTTGCCTGTCAGCTCAGATCATTTTGTGAAGGTGACTGCGTTCTGCTTCTCTCTCACCATAGCACAGAGACAACATGAGGGAGGAAGGTGTTGCAGTGCTTTTCCCCATATTTCCCACACTTCAAGGGTTCCTCGCTCCTCTCGTTCCACCTCTTCCTTTGTGAAAGTTTTTAATACATGTTTGAGTGAGGGAATGGACTGGTATCACGTCGTTCACCGCTGAGTTATGTACCATTTGCTGCTTCCCCAATTGCTTTATTCTTGTGAACTCTTTCAAGTGCATCACTAAAATTTAGGGCATGAACTCAGGCAGGCAGACTGACTGCCTGGGTTTGAATCCCAGCTCTGCCACTTGCTAGCTCTGTGACTTTGGGCTGGTTACTTAGCCTCTCTGTGCTATAGCATTCTCCTCTGTGACATGGGGAGAGTAGGAGCTCCTACTCCTTGGGCTGCTGTGAAGTTTAAGGGAGATGGGGCATAAAAATTCAACACATGCTTGACTTTGCATGAGTCCTTAATAAATGTTAGCACTGCTTTAATTCTCTTCTCCATTCACTGCATTTTTTTTTTTAAGATTTATTCATCTATTTTAGAGAGAGAGAGAACGTGAGTGGGGGGAGGGCAGAGGGAGAGCCGGAGAGAATCTCAAGTAGACTCCCCACTGAGCGTGGAGCTGGACGCGGGGCTCAAGGCCAGGACTCTGAGATCACAGCCTGAGCTGAGACCAGGAGTCAGATGCTCAACCCACTGAGCCCCTCAGGCGCCCCCCCCCCCCAAGTTTTATTTGAAACCTACCAATGTGCCCGGGGGTCATTTTTCTGGTTTTGCTCGTTTCTGCTCCCACATTACTTCATATCCAGATCCTGTCACATGATAGGATCACTTTATTTTATTAATTCATGTTTTAAAGTGAAGATATAATTGACAGACAATATTAGACTGGTTTCAGGTGTACAGAGCAGTGATTCATTATATATGTTATGAAATGATCACCATGATAATTGTAGTCGCTGCATGTTACCATACAAAGTTTTTACACTATTATTGACTGTATTCTCTATGCTGTATACTGTATCCCTGTGTCTTATTTATTTTATTTATTTATTTATTTGAGAGAGCGAGAATGAGAGAGAGAGAGAGAGTACATGAGAGGGGGGAGGGTCAGAGGGAGAAGCAGGCTCCCCGCCGAGCAGGGAGCCCGATGCGGGACTCGATCCAGGGACTCCAGGATCATGACCTGAGCCGAAGGCAGCCGCTTAACCAACGGAGCCACCCAGGCGCCCGTCCCTGTGTCTTATTTATTTTATAACTGGAAGATGGTACCTTGTGATCCCCTTCACCTATTTTGACCACTCTCCTCTCCCCTCCCCCTTTGGCAACCATCAGTCCATTCTCTGTATCTGTGAGTCTGTTTCTGTTTTGTTTTGCCTGTTTGTTTTCCTTTTTAGATTCCACATATAAGTGAAATCCTGTGGTATTTGTCTTTCTCTGTCTGACTTATTTCACTTAGCATCATACCCTTTAGCTCCATCCATGCTGTTGCAAGTGGCAGGATTTCATTCTTTTTTATGGTTGAGTAATATTCAGTACACACATACACACACACACACACACACACACACACACACACACACACACACACCATGTCCTCTTTATTCATCTATTGATGGACTCTTAGGTTGCGTCCACATCTTGGCTATTGTAAATAATGCTACAAAGAACATAGGGGTGCATATGTCTTTTTCAATTAGTGTTTTTGTTTTCTTTGGATAAATACCCAGAAGTGGGATTGTTGGATCATATGGTAACTCTATTTTTAATTTTTAAAGGAATCTTTATACTGTTTTCCATAGTGACTGCACCGATTTACATTCCCAACAATGGGGCACAGGGCTTTTCTTTTCTCCACATCCTCGCCAACATTTATTATTTCTTGTCTTTTTGATAGTAGCCATTCTGACAGATGTGAGGTGATATCTCATTGTGGTTTTGATTTGCATTTCTTTGATGATGAGTGATGTTGAGCATCTTTTCATGTACCTGTTGGCCATCTGGATGTCTTCTTTAGAAGAATGTTCAGATCCTCTGCCCATTTTTTAAATTGGATTGTTTGTTTTTCTGATAATTGAGTTGTAGGAGTTCTTTATATATTTTTTTTATATTTAAAAATGTTTTATTTATTCATTTGAGAGGGAGAGCACGAGCGAGGGGGAAGGGTGGAGGGAGAGGGAGAAGCAGACTCCCTACTGAGCAGGAAGCCTGACGTGAGACCCAATCCCAGGACCCTGGGACCGTGACCTAAACCGAAGGCTGACGCTCAACCAACTGAGCCACCCAGCTGCCCTATATTTTTGGATGTTAACCCCTTATTGGATATATCATTTGCAAATATCTTTTCCCATTCAATAGATTGCCTTTTCATTTCATTGATGGTTTCCTTTGCTGTGCAGGGGCTTTTTATGTTGGTTTAGGCTCAGTAGTTTATATTTGCTTTTGTTATCCTTGCCTGAGGAGACAGATCTAAAAAATTATTGCTAAGACCAATATCAAAGAGCTTGTTGCCTATGTTTTCTTCTAGGATTTGTATGGTTTCAGGTCATACCTTTAAGTCTTTAATCCATTTTGAATTTACTTTTGTATATGGTGTAAGGAAGCAGTCCAGTTTCATTCATATGCACATGGCTGTTCAGTTTTCATGGTGCCATTTGTTGAAGAGACTGTCTTTTCCCCATCGTACATTCTTGCCTCTTTTGTTGTAGATTAATTGACCAATAGGTGTGGGTTTGTTTCTGGGCTCTCTGTTCTACCCCATTGATCTCTGTGTCTGTTTATATGCAAGTACCATACTGTTTTGATTACTGTAGTTTGAAGTATAGCTTGAACTCTGGGAACATGATACCCCCAGCTTTGTTCTCATTTTTCAAGATTGCTTTGGCTATTTAGGATCTTTTGAGGTTCTGTACAAATTTTTGGATTATGTGAAAAATGGTAGTGGTATTCTGATAGAGATCGCATTGAATCTGTGGGTTGCTTTGGGTAGTATGGACATGTTGATACTATTCTTCTAAATCCATGAGCACAGTGTATCTTCCCATTTATTTGTATTGTCTTCAACTTCTTTCATCAGGATCTTATAGTTTTCAGAGCACAGGTCTTTCATTTCCTTGGTTAAACCTATTCCTTGGTATTTTATTCTTTTTGATACAATTGTAAATGGAGTTTTCTTAATTTCTCTTTCTGATAGTTCATTTCTAGTGTATAGAAGTGCAACAGATTTCTGTATACTAATTTTGTATCTTGCAACTTTACTGAATTCACTTATTCTAATAGTTTTTTTGGTGGAGCCTTTAGTTTTTTCTATATATATAGTATTCATGTTCTCTGCAAATAGTGACAGTTTTACTTCTTCCTTTCCAATTTGGGTCCCTTTTATTTCTTTTTCTTGCCCAATTGCTGTGCCTAATACTGTGGACTTCTAATACTATGTTGAATAGAAAGTGGCTGGAGTGGGCATTCTTGTCTTGTTCCTGATTTTAGAGGAAAAATTTTCAGCTTTTCACTGTTGAGTATGATATTAGTTGTGGGTTTGTCATATATGGCCTCTTTTATGTTGAGGTATGTATGTTCCCTCCCTACTGACTTTGCTGAGAGTTTTTATCATAAATGAATGTTGAATCTTGTCAGTTGCCTTTTCTGCATCTGTTGAGATGATCATATGATTTTTGTCCTTTGTTTTGTTAATGCAGTGTGTTATGTTGATTGATTTGCAGATGTTAGGCCATCCTTGCATCTGTGGAATATGTCCCAACTGATTAGGGTGTATGATCTTTTTAATGTATTGTTGAATTTGGTTTGCTAGTATTTTGTTGAGGACTTTTGCATCTATGTTCATTGGGAATAGTGACCTGTAATTAATTAGTTAATTAATCATCCTTCCTTCCTTCCTTTCTTTCTGTCTGTCTGTCTTTTCTGGTTTTGTATCAGGGTAATGCTGACCTTGTAGAAAGAATTTGGAAGTGTTCTTTCCTCTTCAATTTTTTTGGAATAATTTGAGAAGGATAGGTATTAACTGTTCTTTAAATGTTTGGTAGACTAAAAAAACAAAACAAACAAGAAGCAGAAACAGACCCATAAATACAGAGAACAAACTGATGGTTGCTGGCGGAATGGGCCGCATGGGTGAAGGGAAGTAGGAGGCAGAGGCTCCCAGTTGTGGAATGAATAAGTCACAGGGGTGAAAGGTACAGCATAGGGGACATAGTCAATGGTATTGTAATAGCATTGTACGGTGACAGATAGTTACACTTGTGAGCATAGTATAATGTACAGACTTGTTGAATCTTTATGTAGTACATCTGAAATTAATGTGACATTGTGTGTTAACTATACTTCAACAAAAATAAATAAGTAAATAAGTAAATCAGTAAATATTTGGTAGAATTTACCTGTGAAGATATCTGGTTCTGGACTTCTGTTTGTCAGGAATTTTATTTTATTTATTAGTTTTTTTAGAGAGAGAGAGAGAGAGAGAGAGAGTAGGGGGAGGGGCACTGAGCCACCCAGGTGCCCCATTTTTTTTTTTTTGAGTCTATTTTAATTACTGATTCAATTTCATTCTATTCTAATCAGTCTATTCATATTTTCCATTTCTTCATGATTCAGTCTACAAAGATTGTATGTTTCTAGGAATTTATCCCTTTCTTCTAGGTTGTCCAATTTGTTAGAACACCCTGATTTTCATTCAGGAAACCACAGCTTCCCTGCTTTGAGGCCATGTGTTTGGGTGGGTACTGCCAGTTTTCTCCTCCTCCTCCGTGGGCTGGCTCATGACTCGCTGACCAATCAGAGCATCTCAGCAAGGCCTCAAGGATTGGCTCACGGTCGGGCATATGACCTAAGCTGGGCGAATGAGGGCCAGCCCTGGGATATTTGTTGCAAGCACTGGGGAGGAGGCCCTTCTTTTCTGTTGCAGTTGCTAAGCTGGTAGGATGTGAGCCTGGAGGTATCCGTTAGTATTGCTGTGTAACAAATCACCATAAACTAATGGCTCAAAACAACACATGTTTATTATTGATTAGGAGGTTGGGCATGGGTTCTCTTCTGCTTCCAGATCTCTCACAAAGCTGCAGGCAAAGTGTTAGCCAGGACTGGGGTCTCATCTGAAAGCTTACCTGGGGAGGGATCTGCTCCTATGTTCACATGGTTGGTGGCAGGTTTCAGGTTTTGTGGGCTCTTGGGCCAAGGGCCTCAGTTCTTTGCCTTGTGGCCCTCTCTCCATATGGCATTTGGCTTCATCAAAGCCACTATGTGACCGTCTCTTGCAACCTAATCAGGGAAGTGATCTTCCTTCCACGCTGAGGTATTCTGTCAGTCAGAAGGAATTTACTCAAGGGGAGAGGACTGTGCAAAGCTGTGAATGCCATCAGGTGGGGAATATTGCAGGCATCTTAGAAGCTGCCTACTGTTCTGGACCCTTCCACCCTGTGGTGGAAGATGAAACCAAGGGATACAGCGGGAAGCTTTTCTGGTGACCGTATTGGAGTACCCAGCAGGAGCTACTTCTAATTTCTTTTTTAATTTTATTTTCAGTATTTAAAAATTTAAAATTTTAAAATTTTATTGTCATGCCCAATGTGGGTTTGATCTCATGACCCCAAGATTGAGTGTGGCATGCTATCCCAACTGAGCCAGCCAGAGCCCCTAGAAGTAGCTGTTTCTGATATGAGCTTGATGTTGAACTTCCCCAGGACCTCACCCAATATACTTTGTTATCTTAAACTACTTTGAGTTGGGTTTCTGTCGCTTGCAACCAGGAGAGTCCTGACGAAGTCTTGTGGAGGCTTCTCAGATTCCCTCCTCCGGCAGTGACTGCTTCTCCTTGGCAAGCCTTTGGCATTCTGTGTGCTTGACTAAAATCTAGAAAATCTGCGCATACCTCATCTCCCCCTCCAGACTGAGCTCATCGAGGACAGGGTTGTATGGATATTATTTTATCCTCCTTCCTTGCTTTACTTGCAGGGCCTCGAATGCTATCAGACACAGGAGAAGCCATCTGCCAGTAATTACTGGTGTGAGACGCTCTTCCTTGCCCCTCCCTCTCCCCTCCCCCCTGCCAATCAAAAATGTTTCAAAAATGATCTCAATCTCCTGCACCTGGCTCGGGGCTGGAACGCTGAATGTCAAAGACGAAAACATCGTTGATGCCACCCTCCAGAGGCAGCAACAACTGCACACACACACCGTGGCAAAAGTGTGAATTTCACCACATTGGGTGGGTCACCCTAACAGAAACGACAAGTCACAAGCAACGGACCTGATCAGAGGTGGTGCTGGCTGATTCCCTCAACATTCTAGATTTTAATCGAGTACTTCTATGACAGCCCTGCCCTTTGCAAGCATTTGCTGATACCAACATATTTATTTTTAGTGATAGGATTTTATAATTTTTTCTAGGCTTAGTAGAGTTTTGTTGTATATCCAGAACATATGTTAAAAAAAAAAAAAGAAGTTTTCTCATGAAGCCACTTTAAAATGCTTTTCGTTAATGCATTCAGTCCATTGCAATGACCTAGCCTCCAAAGCCACTCGGGGTCACTTTCCACTGCATTTTATTCATTAGATGTCAGCCTGTAATCAAGGGAAAGGGAATTTGATGCCCCCTATTGATCAGAGAAGAATTTGCAGACATGTTTTGAAAGTGTTTAAAAGACCTCTGACCTAGGATGGGGAGAGGTGGGGGTGGGAGGGAGGAGCTTAACTCCTGGATTCATCAGGAGGGCTTTGAGCAGTGGGATGGAGGGTGGCCAGACCCCAGCTGGGGAATGGTGGTCCAGTGGACCTGGTTCACTTTCCCCTTAGTTTTTTTCCAAATGTAATAATGTCTTTCTGGTCTTCCTCAGCGGCACCAGTTGCCCCAGGCCCTTTTCTGGTGCCTGGCCTTGGGGGCCTGTGATTGATTGATTGATTGATTTTTTAAAGATTTATTTATTTGACAGAGAGAGACACAGCGAGAGAAGGAACACAAGCAGGGGGAATGAGAGAGGGAGAAGCAGGCTTCCCTCTGAGCAGGGAGCCCGATGCGGGGCTCGATCCCAGGACCCTGGGATCATGACATTAGCCGAAGGCAGACGCTTAACGACTGAGCCACCCAGGCGCCCCGGGGGGGGGGGGGGTCTGTGATTTAAACGTGGCCTCTCACAGTCTCTGGCCTGACTCCTGGACAGCAGGCTTGGTGTGGGGTCCTCCTGGCATCTGATCTTGGTGGTGGCTTTGGTACCCAGATATTCCTTCCCTGCAGCCCCCTGCCTCCCTGTCCCTCTTCATTCTTTTGCTCCTTTACTCCCCTAAAAGGGGTCATTGCAAGTAGTTAGCATTCCAGGACCGCGGCAGTGGCTGCTTTCATGGATGTGAGAGACTTGAATTAGAATATTAATTTCACCTGGGGCTTGGGCACATTGTTTCTGTGCTGAGCTCATATTTAAAAGCGGGAAAATGTAATTGGCTCCTTCCTCCTGTGTCTCTTCTGGAGGCTCCTGGGGGAGCGAGTGGGAAGTTTTAGAGTTTTTGTGACCTGCTTGCTTTGCGGGGTCGTGCGAACCCCTGTCATTGACGCACGTGCGGGAGGAAACTTGGCCACCTGCAGCCAGTATCTCATGGCCACCTCCTGCCCTGGGGCCTATCTGCTTGGCCAGCACAGTGCTGTAATAATTTTTGAGCCGTATTCAAGAGATAGAAGATTTAGTATGAAAATTTGGATGTTCGGCTTGTCCTTGAAGAGCAGCAGGGCTGGTAGCACGGGGCCACCTTCCCAGATAGGGACAACTGGCTGCAGTGCCATGATCTCCAGTTCATTCATAAGCTGTTTAGTGAGCACCCACGATGCGCCAGGCACTGTTCCAGGAACGGGGGACAGAGCCCCTGCCGTCAAGGAGCTTGCATTCCATCTAGAATGCGTCGCTTGTGTAGGTCGCCTGTCTAGCCCTCCAGACCAGCACTGTTCGATAGAACTTCCTGTGATGATGGGGATGTTACCTGTGTGCGCTGTCCAGGATGGTAGCCGCTACCCCCGTGCTACTGTTGAGCACCTGAAATGTGGCCAGTGAAAGGAACTGAATTTATGATTCCAGTTCATTATCATTCACATATATTTAAATTTAAGTTTAATCAGCCACACGTGGTTACTAGCTAACGTATTGCACAGTGGGGCTCTAGATACTTGAATTTGCATCTCCCACTTGTCAGCTAGCCCAGTGCCTTCATTTAACAGCTGGGGAAAACGAGGTATGTAGATGGTGCAGAGGCAGGATTAGAACTCGGATCTCCTTGATGGCTCGCCTGGGATGTCCAGTGTAACCAATATCAGTTAAGTAGCGAATGGGCCGAAGTGACGTTAGATGTAGCCGGAGACGTGGACAGGGCTCAGGTTATGCAGGGCCTTGCAGACTAAGGGAAGGAATTTGGATTAAAACAATTTATTGAGGTGAGATTCACGTACAAATTAACCATTTTAAAGTGTGCAATTCAGTGGCATTTAGTACATTCACGGTGTTGTACAACCATCACCTCTATCTAGTTCCAGAACGTTTTCATCCTCCCAAAGGAGACCCCATACCCTTTATGGGGCCACTCCCAATTCCTCCCTTCCCCAGCCCCTGGCCACCACTGATTTACTTTCTGCCTATGGGTTTGCCCCTTCGGGACATTTCCTATCAATGGAATCAGACACTATGTGGTTTTTTGTGTCTGGCTTCTTTCACAGAGCATGATGTTTTTGAGGTTCATCCAGGTTGTAGCAGGTGTCCGTGCTTCCTTCCTGTTCATGGCTGAATCGTGGTCTACCGCATGCCTAAGGATAATTTGGATCTTATGTAAGAGCACTGGGGAGCCATGCAGGGTCATTGGCAGGGGCAGTTTCTTTCTGAGCGTTGTTGGAAGGAAGGCCCCCTTCTGCAGCCCCATGGTAAAAAGGGTTTCCTCCCCGGGGTTCCACAGAGCTGGTTTTCAGCTTTGTGTGGGGGTCCAGGGCGCAGGGCTGTCCCACCTGCCATCCCAGGTCCTTCCATACCCCTTCATGCCATAACCATGAGCACCCTCCCTGGACCCCCTCTGAGCGAATTCAGCCTTTGGGGGGTCCCCTTCTGCGTGCCTCCTGACACTCGGGTGTCCACCGAGGTGTGGGTCAGCAGTTTACGTGAGGCAAGGAACATTTGGAAATTGATTTGATTTGGAAAGGGAGCCTCCACACTGAAGAGGAGGGCTTGTGCTCCCTTACTTGAGCACAGAGGCAGGTCAGAGCCTGGGGGATTTAGGAGAGGAAATAAGGAAATAAAGAAATAAGCCTGAATAGGCACAAGGGGCATCTATCTCTGGCTCAGCACCGGGCTGGCTAACCCAGGGCGGCAGCCGTCTCTCAGCAGGGCACAGGCTCGGGGACTGAGTGTCCCTGGGGGTGGCCCCCGGGGCCAGCTGGGCTCTTTTGCTCTACTCTGGCGAGGCAGAAGAGTAGCCTGGTCACTGGGACGGTGCTGTCCAGGGCGTAGGGGGCCGTCCTGTTTCTGTCCCTTTGTCACCTCATGCTGTGGGCAGCCCTGGGGAGGGGCATTTACTCCGTTTGCTGGGCTCCGCCCCGGGGTCCAACAGCAGGGCCAGGAGCAGGGATCACCGTCTCCTCTGAAGCCCCTCTTCTCCTGGCCCACTCCTCCTGGCCACCACCGTGTGGACATGCCTGGGAGCGTGAAGACACTCGTCCCTTGTTTCTCAAGCCCTGTTGGTCATTGGCCTGAACCATTTGGCAGAGCTGAGTCTCAGTGACTCAGACAGACCTCTTTCTTGTGTGGCAGCTCTTCTTTGTTCCAAGAGTTTTCTCTTTTATACTATGGAATACAAAGGCTATTGATTTTATTTAAAAAAATATAATGATACAAGTTGTACATATATATTCTCTCCTGGTAGAAAATTAAAACGTTCCCCAATACTGAGTTCTCCTCTCCTTCCCCGGAGGTAACTACTCTGAGAATTGTGTGAGTGTCTTTCCAGACTTTTTTTTCTGTGAATCTCCTCTGTACCTGCTTAGTTGTTTGAACATCATTTTTTCATTCAACACATACTAATTTATTGAGTATTTTCTCTCCGTGTCAGGCACTGTTCTGGATTCTGGGGACATACGAACGAAGGAGGTAGGCAAAAATCTTGGCTCTCTTGTGGGTAGAGATTCTAGTGGCGGAAGTGATTGCTATAAAGAAAAATTATGCAGGGAGGGTGTTGGGAAATCCTGGATTGGGGGGACTTCCCTTTGTATAGAGGGTGTTTGTGGTTAGAGGAGAGCTGGCTGAGAAGACAGTGTGGAGCAGAGATCCCAACAACATCAAGGAGCAAATCTCTAGGCTTTCTCTGGGGGAAAGGATGCTGTGGGGGCAGCAAGTGCAAAGGCCCTGGGGTGGGAGCTGCCAGGTGTGTTAATGGAACTGCAAAGAGGCCAGTGTGGCCTGAGGGTCCCTAGGGCAGAGGAGATCAGATTGGTGATGAAGCTGGATCACAAAGGGCTCAGTGGGTCAATGCAGTGCTTTTGACTTTTATCCTGAGTAGAGTGGGGCCCCCTGGGGGGGTTGAGCAGTGAGTGGTCTGGACCAATTCCCATTTTAAAAGCTTCACTTCCCTGTGGTGTAGAAGAGAGATCAATGCCTGGTGGGGTAGGGTTGGGGGGGTCACGGTAGAGACCGCAGAGCCGGCCATGGCGATGCTGGCAGCTTGGACCTGGGGTGGCGGTGGAGGTGGGGAGAAGGGAGGGGTCAGAGTCTGGGCCTGAGCTCTTAGAAGAGCTGACTTGCACCACCTCTTGTGGGGTGGTCCAAGGGCAGAGGAGGTGCGGGGGCATGTTTGATTTGCGAAGCTTGCTTTATAAAAGTGGAGGTCTCAGGCGCCTAGCTGGATGTATGGGGCTCTGTTGGGAATTTCAAATGCCCCCTGCTCCAAATATTTGTCCCCCAACCAGCTGTCCACTCTGTTGTCTTCCTGTGCCCTTCCCTTCCCCAAAGACAGCCTCAAACTCTGCAGACTTCCCTGAGCATAGCACTTCCTGCAACCCCACCTGCTCCCTGCAGACCCGTTTCCTCTTGTCTGGGTTTCTGAGCTGTCTCCAGGGCACAGCATATTGGTCCAGGGGCCTGGAGGCTGAGTCCTGCTGGAAGAACTCTGAGGAACAAGATGGGAAACCAGGGCATCCAAAACACAGGAGGGCCCCCGACCGCCTTTCGCCCTCCCTTTGAACTGGCCCTCACGGTTCACCTTCTGAGCGCTCAGCTGGCTTCCTCTGTCACCAAATATAACAAATGGCTTCTAGCTGGCAGGGATGAGTGAGAGGTGCCCTCTCTCTCCTGTGCCGGCCACCCTGACCCTTTATTTAACCATCTACTCTGGGTATCTGAGCAGGCTGGGCTCCTCTGCAAAGTGAACCCTGGGGGTGGGGGCACCATGATGAAAACGTGGCTGCTTCATTCACGAATGGTCTGTGATGAACACACAAAGGAGCCTGCAAATCACTTGCTTGTTGCAACGGGAAACAAATGGATTTGGTGTCATCTCTCTTTTCTCTTGGGGTGCGGGGGGGGGGGGAGAGTCCCCGCCCCTAAGCAGTTCTTCCTCCACTATTTTTCTTAAAATTGAGGTGAAATTTACATAACATAAAATTAACCATATTTAAAGCATACATACAATTCCATGTTTTTTTTTTTAGTACATTCACAATGTTGCACAAGCACAGCTTCTGTCTAGTTCCAGAACATTTTCATCACCCCGAAAGGGAGACCCCAGAGCTGTTAGCAGTCACTCCCCATTACTGCCCCCCCCAGCCTCTGGTGACCACTAATCTATGCTCTGTCTCCACGGATTTACCTATTCCAGACATTTCATATAAAGAGAATCTTACACTGTGTATGTAACCTGTTGTGTTTGGCTTCTCTCACTGATACAAGGTTTGCAAGGCTCATCTACATTGTAGCAGGTGTCCCCGCTTCCTTTTCATGGCGGGGAATCACAGTCCAGCCAATGGTAGACCAGTTCATTTATCTATTCATCTGTTGACAGACAACTGGGTCCTTTCCACCTTTAGGCTGTTGTGAATAGTGCCGCCGTGAACGTTCTCACCTGCAAGTATTTGAGCACCTGATTTCAATTCTTCTGGGTCTGCCTGGGGACTTTTTAAAAGCTCTCAGGTCTGGTTCTCATTGGCTAGGATTGGGTCATGTGACAATCCCTGACCCAACTACGGTGACTCTGGCTGGCCCAGTCTGGGTCCTGTTCCTTCTCCTGGAATGAGGGAGAGGGTAGAATCAGTCCACTCGGACAGAGCGTGGAGGGGAGTCCTGCAAAGGAAAACAGCGCCACGGTCACCAGGGGTAGGTGTGATTGCTGGTCAGGCCACAACCACAGCTGCCCAGGCTAGCAGTCAGGCTTGAAAGAGCTAAAGAGAGCCGACTGTGTTTCAAAGAGGAGTGTGGGATATTTCTCAGTTGCCCTCCCCCCAGATCCATTCTTCAGCCTTTCTGGTCCTCACAAGGCTGCATCCATCACCTGCACCTGTTTGCCCTTCAACTCCTGTCAGATGTGGCCAATGGGAGACCAGGCTGCAGATCCAAGAGCCGGGGGGAGACAGGCTGGAGGTGTCCCTTCCCTGCTCCCCTTGCTCTGTCACCACCTTTCTGCCCGGGGCTTCATCTCCTCCTGTTGCAGTGAGGAAGCTCGCCTCCCAGATGATGCTGCCACTGGGCTCCAGACGCGGTGTTCTCCCTTCGGGAGGCCCAGCTTCCCATTCTCGCCTGTGTCTCAGGGCCTCTCTGGCCCTGCCCTTCCCCCCAGTCCTACACTGGGAATGCTCTTTCTGCCCGGTCTCCTATGGACATGGAGGAGACGTTGGCCACTGTGTTAGTCTAGTTCCCCTGCAACTAGTTAGCACAGACATGGTGGCTTAGAGCAAGATGGATTTCTTATCTGACCATTCTGGAAGTCTGAAGTTCAAATTGGGTCTTGCTGGGATAATGTCAAGGTGTGGGCCGTACTGCGTTCCTTTTGGAGGATCTAGGGGAGCTCCCCCCGCTTCCTCATCTCTTCTGTCTCCACTGGACACCTGCATTCCCTGGCTTGTGGCTCTTTCCTCCACCTTCAGGGCCATCTGCAGAGCGTGCTCTGTCTTTTCTGACCTCAGCTTCATCCTTACATTTCTGCTCTCTGAATGACCTCCTGCCTGCCTCTTAGAAGGACCCCTGTGATCACATTGGGCCACCGGATAGCCGGGAGAATATGCCCATCTCAGGATCCTGAACTTAATCTCAGCTGCAAGTCCCTTTTGCCATATAAGGGTCACACTCCCAGGTTCCAGGGATTAGGGCGTGGACATCTTTGTGGGAGGTCTTCATCCTGCACGCCGCGGCCCCTTCGTCCACAGGTGGGTGGTTGAAGCAACAGACATTTAGTACTGGAGGCTGGAAGTCAGAGATCAAGATTTATCAGGACACTAGTCCCGCTGGATTGGGCCCCACCGTCGGGCCCCATCTCACCTCTCACCCGCACAAAGGCACTGTCACCAAATACAGCAACACGGGGGCTTGGGTTCCGCATGTGGATTGTGGGGACACAAAACTCAGCTCTCAATACCCTTCCCTCTGGTTCTTCCTCTGGCCCTCAGTCTTGACGGGCTCTTTGTGTCTTTGCCGAGAAAACAAGAGCTGAGATCCTTTTCCATCCTGCAGCGCCCCTGAAATTACTCTCTTACCGTGGCCGGATTCTCTCTGCTCCGTGAGTGTGGGCAAATTGACGGGATGTTAAAGGATGTTCTAGAAGAGGTCACCGATTACAGGCCTTTCTTTGATTAGTTCCCGAGAGAAGGAGTCAGTGATTCCTTTTCTGGGCTGGAAAGGAGGCTGCACAGATGTGTGGCCAGGAGGGGCCGGGCTGGGCCACCCCCTAGGCCGCGAGCTGGCGGGGGGCATCGCCTGCCTCCCCCGTCGTGCCCACGGCTGCCGTGGGCGCTGTGGCCACCGGCTGGGATTCCTGCGTTTCACAAGCTGCAGCCATGGGTCCCCTGAGCCGCTAGGCCATGCAGATGCCTTCCCTGTCCACTCGGGTTTGTAATTAAAACACGACTTGCCACGCTGATTAGATTGAGTGGTTAAGTTCATCTGGAAGAGTTTTTCATCCGCATTGTGTAATTAGCAACATATGATGCTTGTATTAGCACAATTAAAAGTTATGGTGATTAATATGGGTATCAAAGCAGAACCATAAGTCAACAGATTCCGGGCACTCACAGTTCACGGGCTGGAAGGCAGAGTGCCAACCATGGCCTGGCCAGCCTGGCTGGGTGGCGTAGGACTTACGTGCTGCCTGGTGGGGCCGCGGGCAGTGAATGGAGCCCAGGCTGGGGGTACCAGCCCTTACCTCCCAGATGGTTCTGAGCTTCAGTGCTTGGGATATATTTTGCACATCGAGAATCTCTTTTCCCCACAGACTCTCCATCCTCCTCCCTTAATTCCAAAATGCACTGAAGGTCATTATCTATTAAAATTAATACCATCCAGGCATGCCTGGGTCGCTCAGGTGGTTAGGCATGACTCCTGATTTCGGCTCAGGTCATGATCTCAGGGTCATGAGATTGAGCCCTGCGTTGGGCTTCTCGCTCAGCAGAGTCTGCTTGAGATTCTCTCTCTCCCTCCCCCCTCTGCCTTCCCCCTCCACTCGAGCTCATGTGTTCCCTCTGTCTCTAAAGAAAAAAAAAATTAACAGTGTCCATACCTTTGCCCCAGGATCCCATGCTGAGATATTTATCAATTAGTTACATTTCCACACATGCAAAATGTGCCAATTGTTCTAATAGTGATGGCAGCGATTATTCGTCGTAGGAGAATTTTTGGAAAGGGCCTAAACTGATTACATAAATTATAATATATCCAAGCAAGGAACTATTTTGCAGCGGTTAAAAAAAGAAGCAGATCCATGTATAGCGATAAAACCCTAAGGTGTGCTGGTAGGTGGATAAAGAGAAGGGGAACAGTGGGTGTGTGGACAAAATTAAAAAACCCACATATATCTGTTTGCAAATGTGTGGAGTAGCTGGTCAGGGCTTCCTGGGAGACCAGTAGCTCCTCTTGGCCAGTGAAAGTGTTGGCTGGGGGACAGGAGGGGAGGTACCCGTTTGTACCTTTCCAGTTTTGTGCCATGTGCATTTATTATTCATTTAAGTAGTTTAATTTAAAAATATTTTAAAAGAAAAAAAAAGGCAACCCCCCAACCCACCCCTCCTCCCCCACATCGTGAGAAAAAAAGGGCCTGGCGTACAAAGTATTGTGCAAGTGATCCTTGTGACTGAGAGCTTTTAGAGTGATTTTCCTTTGCTGTGGTGATGTAGCATTTTGTATCTGGCTTCTAGATTTCTAGTGTAGAAATGAAATCTGAAAATCTCAAGCACCCACGCCGTGGCATTCTAGGCTGGGAGAGAGGCAGCTCTCACCCTGTGTTCCTCCTCTTTGTTGGCTGTGACCCGGATTTGGGCAGAGACCAAGACTGTGATTACAGAAGGGTCATCATCAGCTTTTCCCAGCAAGCCCCTCCAGCTGGGCCACCGAGGACCCCGTGATGAAGCTTGATGGCCCCATATGTTCCCTAATCTTCAAGAGGGACATGCTTAGGATGGGTAGGACAGGAGGAATCCTAATTCTGGTGGAGCTTTTTTTTTTTTTTTTAATTAGAATCACTCAACATTTCCACTTCTAGGTTTATACCCAAGAGAATTGCAAACAGGAGCTTAAACAGAGCCCTGTCTGTAATGTTTATAGCAGCACTATTCAGAGTGGCCAAAGGTGGAAACAATCCCAGTGTCTACAAGTGATGGATGGATAAACAAATTGTGGTCTCTCCATTCAAAGCCATATTACTGAGCCATAAAAAGAATGCAGTACAGACACGTGCTACACCATGGATGAGCCTCAGAAGCATGATGCTGAGCGAAAGAAGCCAGACACAAAAGGCCACATTCTGTAGGAGCTTACTTACATGAAATGTCCAGAACAGGAGAAAATCTATATATATAGAAAGAGGGAGAATGCAGTCTGGTGGTTGCCAGGGCCTGGGGGGAGAAATGGGGCAAGTGACAGCTCATGGGTGTGGGGTTTACTTTCGGGCTGATGAAAATGTCCTGGTAATCACACGACACGTGAAGGTACTAAATACCACTGAATTGTTCACTTTAAAATGGTTAATTTTATGTTATGTGGGTTTCATCTCAATTACAAAGCATTAAAACCATCTGTAGCGAGAGGTCACGACCCTCTAGATTATTCATTCATTGTTCAAGAGATCGATATTTGGAATGTTGTGGTGATAAACTGAACTTTTTTTTTTTTTTAAATACATAGCCTGAATGGTGAGGTTTTTTTTTTTTTTTTTAAAGATTTTATTTATTTATTTGGCAGAAAGAGACACAGCAAGAGAGGGAACACAAGCAGGGGGAGTGGGAGAGGGAGAAGCAGGCTTCCCGCGGAGCAGGGAGCCCGACGCGGGGCTCGATCCCAGGACCTGGAATCATGACCTGAGCCGAAGGCAGACATTTAACGACTGAGCCACCCAGGCGCCCCTGAACGGTGAGGTTTCCAGCAGCGTCCCAGGGACATGTGACAGAGATGTGGAAATGCATTATCAGAGTTTGGACAAATATTCTGGATGGCGTTGACAGCACATTATGTTCTTTGCTCTCTGTCATTATATAGAGGTGCTTGCCTCTTGTGTAGGCTTCTAGCGTTTCTTTATGCACATCCAAATAACTACTAATATATGTTTTTATTTCCTTTTCTTTTAGGAAAAGCAGTATACTTTATGTATTATGCACTGCTCTGTGGCATGCTTAGCATTGCATCTTGGCAAATGGAGGCTTCTTTTTCATCAAGGTTTAGGCAGGGGGCTCCTTCCTTCCTCAAACCACCTCTTAAGACTGGAGGCCGTTTCTTGCCCTAACCCCAAATCTGTGTGAGCACCAGGGGTGACCCTGCCTCACTGCCTGGAGGTTCAGAAGGAAGTCTATGGGATTCTGTTCACCACAAACCTTTAGCATGCGTACAAGATGATGATGTTTCATGGAGGCCCAGCACTGCTTTCACAAGGGCAGATCAAATCCCTGTGCATTCAGTACTGATTTGGTCTGGGCGTCCTGCCAGTCTTGGAGGAGGCCAAGATGGTGATGCAGGCTCTTCTCTCCTGGCACCTCCAAGAGGTCCGGGAGACAAAGCTGCCCGGGCTTGTTTTCTGACAGTGGGTAGGGGCACCACTGGGCTCCTGGCTTGGATGTTTTCTCGGTTGAGCAATCAGCAGGTTCTGGAGGCTGCAGTGGCCTCCCGATGGGTCTTCAGGCCTTTTTCCTTGTCCTTGTGTCTGTTTTTCAGGATGTAGTAGCTAGAGTGAACCTGTTAAAATGTTAAATCAGCTCTCCTCCCTCCTCAGCTCCAGGCCCTCCCATGGCTCCCAGCCCACTCAGCGTAAAAATCCAAAGTCCCGAGCATGGCCCACAAGGCCTCCTTCCCTTTACTTGCTCTTCACCGGTTACTGGCCTCCTTCCCGTCCCTCAGAGGCCAAGCACACACCTACCCCAGGGGCTTTGCATGTGCTGTTCCATATGTCTGGAATGCTTTTCCTGATGTTTGTATGTCTCACTTCCTCGAAGCAACATGATTCTTGTCATCTGTCCTCACATCAGAGGGCATTTCTGGCCATCCTGCCTATCATGGCACCCAATACCCTTTCTCCCTTTCCCTGTTTTGTTTTTCCGCATTGCATTCATGGCCACCTCACGTAGGCTATAATTATCCATTTACTTGTGTTTTGCACTAGAATATCAGCATCATGAGAGCAGTAATCTCCTTTGTCTGATTCATGGATGTGTCCCCAGGACCTGGAACAGTGCCTGGCACATAGTAAGTGCTCATTAAATGCTAGTTGGATGAATGCTTAATGAGCATTTAGTCTGTTCTGTGCTTGGCACATGGGGATTCGGAGAGAATAAGATATGCTCGCTTCTCTTCAAAAAGCGGAGAGATGAATGAGATCATTTTGTCCATCAGGTTTTGTAGGCACAGTGTTTAGGGCTCATGAGTATATCTGGGATTAAACCTCAATAAAGCTAGGAAAAAAATCTTGCAAAGTAGTTAAAATAATCAAGTATGTATTTAAATCTTCTCTTTGGTAGACATGTTACTTTGTAATCTACCCTCATTCATTTTAATGAATCAGTGGGCATCAAGGTTGTTTCTCACTTTTTGCTATTCTGTATACAGAGCTGGAAATAAGTGCTTGGAAATAAATTAGAAATAAGAGGGAAAAAAAAGTTTGAGATCTGAAAAAGTTATTAGGTCCCAAATACCGAAAGAAAATGGTAATCCCCAAACTACTATTCAGACAACCACAAAATAAAATATAATGTTGGCCAGCCAACCTCAGTTTGCTTTAACTCTTATAAAATAATTTTATGTCATGTGAGTTATAGGAGCATTTCAATATGTTCAGTATGGTGGAAGCCTATAAAAGGAAGAATGCCAGGGACCCGGGAAGGTCCTAAAACTGCCATGGAGATAACTGGCCTGCCTGAAACAAGGCAATTCAGCAAAAGGGGGAACAGTAGAAATTCATAGAAGGGAGAGCCATGGGCAGTTGTGGGCAGGCTTCCTGGAGGAGGTGAGACTTAATTTGGGCCTTGAAGGTCTGGTAGAATGTGGAAAACTTGTGGGAGGGGAGATTGGAAGGAGGACTGGGTTTCCTGACTATGGTACCTGGGGCGATCCAATGAGGTTGGGAAAATGGCGCCCTTTCGGAGCACTCTTTGAATCCAAGGGCTGTGGCTCAGGCTTACAGGACAGTGTAGTCTATTGAGGTGAGTGAAACTGTCTTGATGTGGACCCCAATAACAGCTTCCCTCTGAATAAGCTTCATAAGAAAAATTGGATCGCTGCCAAGGCCTAACGCTACTATTCTATAACTAGGCACCTGCTATTTCAGGAGGAGGGGGAGAAAACCACCCCACACACCCTTTAGCGGGGTGGGGGTGAAGGGAGCAATGGGTGTTTGTGATTCCAAGGGAGCAATATGTTTCTCTGCCCCATTTGGCTAAATATTAGGTTGAGCTGCTTGTTTTGTTTTTGCTTATTTATCCCTGCTTTCCTCCATTGTGGACTCAAGCCAGTGTACACAAATAAGATGAAAACAGCTGGGGAAAAGGAAACTAGGGGGGCAGCTGGATAGTTAGTGTCATGGTGGGGTGGGTCTCTATGAGAAACATACACCGAGAGATTGACTGTAAATTTGACTCAGGAATCTTGGCAGCCAGAGCAACTAAGGAAGGCGTCACAGGAACCAGACTTCCCATAAATAGGGACCCAGGACAGCAATCTGGGGATTCCTCAACATGAGAATATTTCTTATCGGAATTACTGCCTGATGTGGCGTCTGGGGCATCAAAACTGTCATAACATCAAGTACTTTCCAATGACCCGACCATCTATAAATTTGGTTCCCATCCAACATCCTCGTATGACAGGGTTTCCCAGTCTTGGCAGTGCTGATGTTTTGAGTTGGATGACTCTTTTTTGTGGGGGTCCATTCTGTGCATTATAGCACGTTCGCAGCATCCCTGGACGCTGTCCTCTAGAGGACAGTAGTCGCCCCCCCCAACAAGTTGTGACAACTAAAAATGGCTCCAGACATTGACCAATGTTTCATGGGGGGCAAAATTATCCACATTTGAGAACTGCAGTGAAAGGTCACGTTTACCCCCACCCATCCCATTTTATTGATGTTTTCAAAGGATCGGGCAGGAACTGTAGATTCAATAAATTATAATGAACTGTAAATTCAGTGCAGATCATAAAGTGAAATTGCGAGTCTTGCAAGAAATGTAGGATTTCAGGAAGTCGATGAAAGTGATGTTGGCAAACCGCCCGACCCACCACAAAACCATTGACCAATGAGGGACTCTCAAGGGTTAGAGCAGTCAGCACTTGAGGAAAAGGAAATCGACCCAACTGCTAATTTAATAGATGCCTCAAAATAGAATGATTTGAATATCAAAGGATTAAGAGATGACCTTGGGGAAATCAATGATGCCCTGATATATTTTAGCAAAAACGTGCATCTTTATGGTTATGTTACCGAAGTCAAATGTGAAGGAAAGGACATTGCTTCCTGCTCTTAACAATTTTGTTGGATGAATTACATGATTACTCTCCACATTTTATTCATTTTATTCATGCTTTAGTCTAAAGATTGGTGTATAGTTGCAGTTATAATTTGCATTTTGTGAACTATAAGAAAGTCTTATTTGCAAAATTTCTATTTCACTTTTCTAGATAAAGTCCTAGTCATGCCTTCTTTTTTTTTTTTTCGGTGTTAAAATTCACAAGCTCACCATTTAAGTCATTTGAAAGTATACAGTTCAGTGGCATTTAGTATATTTACATTGTTGTGCAACCTCACCTCTGTCTAGTTCCAAAACATTTTCATCACCCCAAAATAAAGCCATACCCATGAACATTCCCCTTCCCTCCAGCCCCTGTCAAACACTAATCTACTTTCTGTCCATAGATTTGCCTGTTCTGTATTTCATACAGATGAGATCGTACACTCTGTAAGCTTTTGTGACTCGCTTCTTTCACTCAGCATGTTTGCAAGGTTCATCCAAGTTGTAACATGGTTCAGAACTTCATTCCTTTTTATGGCTGAGTAATACTCCATCATATGGATGGACCATATTTTGTTTACCCATTCATCCGTTGACAGACCTTTGGGTTGTTTCTACTTTTCAGCTGTCGTGATTAATGTTGCTGTGAACATTTGTGCACAAATTTTTGTTTGAACACCTGTTTTCATTTCTCTTGGGTGTATACCCAGATGTGGGATTGCTGGGTCATATGGCAATTCTATGTTAATTATGTTCTAGGTTAATTGTATCTTTATTATAATGTGGTGAGTCTACATCTTTGCACTAAGTGGGTCCACTTTAAGTAAACTTTTCAGGGTGCCAGCACTTCTCTGGTATTTAGGGCCTTAGGAAATAGCTGCCTGTTTCCTTTCCTCCACCACTGAGTTATATGGCAGACTGTCTTATCAGAGGCAGGACCCTTTGGCTTCCTGAGGGACTGAAGACCTCCCTCCTCCTCCCCTGCAGCCAGACCTTGTCCCTGTCTGTATTGGGGCAGCACTGGAGAACATACTTCCTTCCTCCCAGGGATGCTTCTAAGGTGAGGCCAGGACAAAGACCAACCGCATCTCTGATGGGTTTCTTTTAGAAAGGCTCTCAAATCTTTCCTGGCTTTTTCTGGCCACTTAAATTTTTCTTTTTGTTTTCTTAAATTGAAAGCAGGCACATGGTATAAATATGCCAAAAGTATAAAAGAGGTATTTATCAAAAAGTAGGTTCTTTGGGACGCCTGGGTGGCTCAGTCATTAGCCTTCGGCTCAGGTCATGATCCCAGTTGGGATTGAGCCTGCTTCTCCCTCTTCCACTTCCCCTGCTTGTGTTCCCTCTCTTGCTGTGTCTCTCTCTGTCAAAAAATAAATTAAAAAATCTTAAAAAAAAAAGTAGGTTCTTCATCCTTGACCCCTAGTTCCCCAATGCCTTCTGGCTGTGCTATGCCTTTTTAATATTTTGGATTTCTTTTTTTTTTTAAGGTTTTATTTATTTATTTGATAGATCGAGCGAGAGAGAGAGAGAGAGAGAGAGCGCACACAAGCAGGGGGAGTGGCAGAAGGAGAGGGAGAAGCAGACTCCCCAAATGGGGCTTGAATCCAGGACCCTGAGATCATGACCTGAGCCAAAGGCAGATGCTTAACCCACGGAGCCACCCAGGTACCCCGATATTTTGGATTTCTATCATGTTTCTGGGAAGAACTTATTCTATCAGGGTGGGCTTAGTCCAGTAGAACTTGATCTCTTTCCCATGCAAGGGTTCAGTCAGGGTGTGAAGCAAGCCCTCCACGTGGTGATTCAGGGACCCAGGATTATTCATTCTTGAGGCTCATTTACCCCCACCCCAGTCTCTGCCACAGGGAAGAGCGAGCACTTGGGCATCATGTGGGAGTCTTTAATGGGCCACGTGTGCCAGGAGCACGCCTCTCTTCTACTAGCATTCCGCTGGTTGGAATTCAGTCATGTGGCCACACCTAGTTGCAAGGGAGGCTGGGAAGTGTATCCGGCTGTGGGCTCAGCACAAAGGGCAAACGGATTAGGGAACAGGTAGCTTATCTATAGCAAAATTATATTAGCAATATGCACTTCTTTCTCAGGGAATGCCTGCAAATATGGGGTTCCCCTGGTTTTACACCAAACTCAAAGTTAGTACAGCCAATTCTCCATCTCAGGGGAGAAAACAGGGTCTAGGTTTTCCAGTGCATTCTTCTGCTCTTAGCTTGCTATCAGTCCAAAAGTCCCATTTTACCCTGTGATGGACATTTGTGCTGGTTCTAGTCTTTGCCTTATAGGAAAAAAATGTAGTGGTGAGGGTCCTGGTATGTACATCTTTGTGGGCAATTTCAAATATTCCTATTTGGTTTTCATTTTAATGCAGCGGGATCAACTCTCCACGCATTCGGTAGTGTGCTCCTAGCGAAGGGTGTCAAAGTTGCCTATGACCGTGGAGTCCCAGAGTTGTGTCAGACCAAATAATGGACCCGGCCCTGGGAGTTAGTAGCCTGGCGTCCAGACCCAGCTCTGCCTTAGACCAGCTACTTAACCTCTTCAAGTTTAATGGGATTGATGATAATATGAGTTGACATTCCTTCAGTACCTGCTGTGGCCAGCACTGCTCTAAGCTCTTTCTACACATCGAAACGTTTACACACACAACCACCTCCTGAGGGAGGGACTGTTGTCCTTGCTATTTTGCAGATGGGGAGGCAGACACAGAAAACGTCAGCAAATTGCCCAAGATTATGTTGTTAGTAAAAGTGTTCTCTATCTGGTAGGGTGATTGGGAGGGTCCAGTAAGAAGGCTGCATGGGCGCAGTAGAAAGAACCACGCTTCAGAATTAGGTCTGCCCTTCCTTGAGTCTCTGCTTTCTCCTCTGTAGAATGGGGGTAAGGTCTACCTAGTAGGGTTTATAGGATTGGTCATTTATTTATTTATTTAGCCAGCCCTACACTCCATTTAGCACCGGAGGGTGATGGAGAATCATTCCAGCATGGTCCCGGCTCTCCTGGAGCTCGTGGTCTGTAGGATTAGAGTGAATGCATGTTTGATGCGTGACTGTGCCCAGTGCTTTGTAGGCCTTTGGGGACTGGCAGTTATAATAATGGATAATCGCATGCACGCATCATAGACTATTAAGTGCTGTACCAGCGTTAGGTAGAAAGGATATTGAAAATCCTATTGTCTCTTAGAGGGTGTTTGCTGGGGCAGTTGATGAGAAACGAATGGGGAGACCCAGGTTAGCTACATTTGTGAAGGGCTGACTTCATGTCAGGTATGAAAGCACTTTACGTATATTAACTCATTTAATCCTCACAAGTCCTCATGAGGAAGGACTATCATGATTCCCGTTTTACAGAAAAAGAAACTAAGGCACAGAAAGGTTGAGTAACTCAGTCAAGGCCACACAACTCCTGAGGGGCAGAGCTGGGATTCAGACCCAGGCGGTCTTGCTCTGGAGCTTGTGGTTTTAATCACTTTGCTCAGTGGGGCTCCTGTGATGGGTCCTGAGTACTGGGGTAGGGTCAGAGGTGCCTGCCAGGCTGCAAAAGGCAAACTCCTTCCAGGCCAGTGCAAGTGGTGTTGCTGGTGCTGTAGGGACCCATCTGGGGTGGGTTCTTCTTGATCCCATGGTGCCTTATCACAGGATCATGCAGAGTCTGCAGCTTGGAGACTAAGGCAGATTTGGCAAGTGTAGAAGGCACTTTCATCCCCTGCGGGCACCCCTTGCCATTCCTGTGGGGCCCACCGTCCCACTGCTGACACCTGTGGGCCATTTGGAAGCACTGTCCTTGTGTGTAGGGCTGAACAAAAGTGCCAGGAATTAATGAATTCCGGGAGTCCTTGAATTCTCCTTGGGGTGGGATACCTCCCAGTGTTTTCTCCACTGGCTCCCACGGCTGCTGGCAGATGGAACTGGGTGGCCCCCAGCGCTGTGTGCCTCCGCCCTGCTCTCCTTGATAACACACCCTCTATGGACTCCTTCCCTGTCTCCTGGCGCCACACCCTGCCTGATGTTTCCTGGGGTCACCTCCCAGATCCATCACCTGCACTCTAATTCTTGTCTCATATCTGCTTCTGGGGGTCCCCAAATGAAGACAGCAAGAGGAGCTGGGATCTGCCACCTCATCATCTTGAACTAGTGGCAGCAGAGGCCCAGCTCTGCCTGCTTTTGGTTTGCGAGCCTCAGGATGGGGACTGTGAAGCTTCGTTGAGGTTGGACTGGCCAGACTTTGCACGGCTGTGTCCCGGGCCTGCCGCCTTCATTAGCACCTCGGGGGCTCCTGGGACCAAAACACAGGTGTGCGAACAACTGCAGATGGTCGGCGGCTGAGGAGGGATTTGGCTTTGGATCTTGATTAATGGAGAGTTGGGGAGGTGGGCACCTCCGGGGCGGGAGGGCAGCGGCAACCCTCTCGGCTGTTGACCCCGAAGAGGTCTGCGGGGGAAGTCGAACAGTTTGGGTCACGATGCCCTCCCGACCTCAGCATTTCGGACATCTCCTGGGTGCCCCACTGGAACTCACGGGGGAATGGGGCTCAGATGCTTTTAGCAACAGGGCTTGTGGTCAGGGCTGAACCTTTTCAAGCTTGGAAGGATCCCTTCCGTGGTCGGAAATCTCTGCTGGGTACGTGGTGCGCGGAGGGATGGACAGAATGAATATTCCCGACAGCAGACAGCCCTGGTCGCCTACCCAGCAGCCACGTGGCTTCCTTGCTACAATGACATTCGTTCTGGAGGTGAGGGGCCCAGCTCCAGCAGTGAACCCTGATGGGTCGCCGCCGGGGTGTCCATCAGCTCCCTCTTTGCCAGTGATTAGTTTAGACGTGGCCATGTGACCAGGGTCTAGCCAATGAGGTAGAAGAGTGTTTCTTCCGACAGCTGTCTCCTTGAGGAGGAAGGAATATGGTGGAGGGGGTCCTTCTGCTCGTCCTTCTCCTGATTGGGACGCAGTCGCGGGAGGACTCGATGACTGGTGGTGCGGCGGCGCGGGGAGAGCCTGCCGGCTTGCGGAGGAGGTGGCGCGGAAAGCTGGCGCGCCGCGGGGCCCCGATGACGCGAACGTGCTTCCGAGGCAGCCCTGCCGCCGCGCACCCTTCGGCCTCTGCTGCAAGTAAAGAACACGTGTCCCGATGGCTCGAGCCACTTGTAGTTGGGCTCCTGTTACTCCAGCCAGATGCCTCCTGTGGGATGAGGTCACCGATTCCGAAAAGTCTTTCCGAGGAATTCCTTAACAGTTTAGCTCTTGAACCAGGACCTGCTTTTGGATTCTGAGGACCTTTCCCCAAATTAGAACTTCCTTCACATTTTTGCTCCTGTGACGTGTAAGTGCACTGAGTCCTGACCGGGAAGGGTCCTTGATGTCACTTGGTTCATCCCTCTTCAGGTCCCTGCTTCCTGGAAGACAGTATTGAGATCTGTATTAGTCAGGAATCCTGTGGTTGCCATCCAGAGAAACCCAGTTCGAACCAGCTAAGTAAATTGTCTGTCTGTCTGTCTGTGAATCACAAGAATTTATTGGTTCTGCAATGGAAAAATTAAGGCACGGATTTTCTGGTAGGGCAGCTTCAGGTATAGCTGCATCCAGGGGCTCAGACGGCAGCTTAGGGAATTCCCTCCCTGGCTGCTCCAGGCTTTCCTGTCCACTGTTGACCATGTCCCTGGGCAGGATTTCCCCATGAGTGCCAGAGAAGCTGCTGGTGCTCCCCCGTCCTCCCAGCTCTGCAATTCTAGGGGAAAGAACTGCTTTTTCTCAATAGTTTCATCATTTTTCCCCGAATTTCATCTAAGGGGCCCAGCAGGTGCCCATCCTGGAACCAGTCACTCTGCTCGGTTGGGCTGGGTCACCGGTGCTAGGTGTCATCTTTCGCCATGAACCCCATGGGCTAGGAGTGGGGCAAGGAAGGCTCCCAAAGGAAAGCTGGGAGAGATGAGCAGAAGGAAGACTGGATCACGGGCAGGCAAAAACAACAGATGTCTCCTACACAGTCTAAGGTATTTTGGGAGGAGAGGAGACACTGCAGATTTCTTGAAGTTTCTTTTTTAAATTGTTAGTTGTAGAACCTTTTGTTAAAAAAAAAACCTTACCTGAGAGGCTAACCTGTGAAGAAGAAGGAAGTGGTGCTTCTCAGGTAGCAGCTTTGGGGAGCGGGTGCCGTGGGCTCGCCTCTGTTTGGAACATGCTTCTTAAAGGGTGGTCCCTGGCCCTGCAGCTTCGGCAGCTGGAGACCTGTTAGAGGTGCAGATTCTCAGGCCCCCACCCCAGACCTGGGTGACCAGAAACTCTGCAGGTGGGGCCCAGTAATCTGTGTGTTAACAAGCCTTCCAGGTGAAGCTGAGCACGCCCAAGTTTGACAGCGATGCAGTAGAGGTTGTTTCCCACTTGAAGGGTGGAAACGTCTTTTGGTTTAGTTGTTGGTTCGTGGCCTGTGCACGTGGTTTTCCTTCTCTCGTCCTTTGGTGAGTGTGTCAGTGTCCTGGGGCCGCCACAGCAAATTACTACAAACCCAGTGCCTTTAAAACTGGTGTTCCTTGGCTTGTTGAGACGTCACTCCCATCTCTCCCTCTGTCGTCACATGACTCTCTCCCTGTGTGTGTCCCCATGTGTCCTCTCCTCTTCTCATGAGGCCACCAGTCATTGGACTCAGGGCCCACCCTCATCCAGGGTGACCTCATCTTCACTTACTGCATCTGCAAAGACCCTATATCCACACAAGGTCACATTCTGAGTTTCCAGGTAAACATGAATTCTGTGTGTGTGTTGGGGGGTGGGGGCAGAGACACTGTTCATCTTACTCCATGGATAAACCTCAGGGATTCCAGAAATGTGGATTTCAGACCCTATCAATTCCTGAGAGTTGAATAAACAGCCTTCCTTTAGGTCCGTGCTGGAAAACTTGGGCACATTTTTCTCAATAAAAACAGTATAAATAACCTTGTGCATTTACATTGCCCTTGTCCCAGTGGTTTTTGGAATGTATTTTTTAGTGGTGGAACTCTTTTATTCCTGCAAGAAATATTGTCCAGGAACATAGGCTATAAAGCACAGCTACTCCGGCTGGAACCAGGTTAGCAGTCCTGCCCACTCCTTGCCTGACATATTTTAAAAATTTTAGGATTCCAGAGAACAGAGTTTGAAAGCAATTGCTTATACATTGTTTCCCTTAAAAAAAGAAAAAAAGACTTACAACTCTTGTACCAAGCCCTGTTAATACTTAAAAAAAAAACACATGTGCTTGGTAAAAACAGTTCAAATAGTATATACAGTTACAAAATGAACTCCCCCAATGAAAATTTGGTCTTTCACTCTAAAGATACCACCTATTTGTCATTCCAGAAACATCCTATTCCATATGTGTGTTCTTTTTAACTATGTGAAGGAAGGCATGGTGCACACACTCTTTTGCACTTTGATTTTTTTAATTAAGATTTTATTTATTAGAGAATGTGAGAGAGAGAGCACGAGCAGGGGGAAGGGCAGAGGGAGAGGGAGAAGCAGGTTCCCCGCTGAGCAGGGAGCCCTATTCGGGGCTTGATCCCAGCACCCTGAGATCATGACCCGAGCCAAAGGCAGATCCTTAACCAACTGAGCCACCCGGGTGCTCCTGCTGTTGATTAAAAAAAAAAAAACAAATGAGTTCATATTCTAGAGCTCTTCCCACAGATGCATGTGTAGATCTGCCCCATCGTTTGTAATGGCTATGTAATATTCCATGGCCTGCTTATAATTTACTAAAAAAAAAATCTTCCTGTTAATGGGTAATTATGTTTCCATTTTGTTTTCCATTATAAACAATGCCAGTGTGAACATCTTTGCCTTTCTCATGCATTATCATCTCCACAGTCCCCTGGCTAGATCCTGTCTTAATTCTTTCTGGAGCTTTAGGTTGTTTCCCTCTTGAAGGGGATGGAAATTTGAAAGTGAGGTGGTAGCCCCAGGTTATAGGCACTTGATTTTTAAAATTTCCTCTTCCAAGAATTTCTTCTCAAAAAAATCAACTTGCTTCTTAAACTGTCTAACCTACCTTTTTTCTAAATGATGCCCGCAGCAGACAACCCCTGGTCATGGAATTTTCCTGACGAATTCCCAGCCAATAAACATCTCCTGATTAGTTGAGTGATAAATTGGCTTTAGGAGAAAGTTTTAAGCACAAATATAGAATTGACACCTGCTTGCCAAGACAGACAGGAGTATGCTGTAAATATTGGGACAGGGTTAAATGTGCAAAGTCACATTATGCATTTTTTCCCCCTCTCATAAATATATAAATAGCTTCTGTGTTGTTCCTAAGGACCTGAGCTTGACTTCTTTGGGCAATTAATTAATTGAGATGTTCTGTGAAATTGTTTTGTTGTTCTTTTCTATTTTTAGATCTGGCAAAAGTACTATTATGGACTCTTCTAGTTAATGAGCAGATATTTCTGATGAAAGTTACTTTAGTAGAAGAAGTCCTAGCCTGGAGAAGTTGGGAAATTTTTTTTTCTTTTGAGTCTCAACTTCCTCATCTATCAAATGGATCAGAAAGTCTGTAAGACTTGTCTAATTCCAAAGCTCTTTGAGGGTCATAACAGCTTGTATATGTCTAATATCACTGACTTTAGGTGGTTTTTGTCTTAGCTGGCTCAGTGTTCATCTTGGGAAAGGAGACTTACCCAGGCCAGGAATGGGATTCTTACCTAACCCAGGTGTCTGGTAAAATTGGTTACTTGGCCCTCAGGAGTCATCCAGGATTAAGTTTGGCTATATAGAACAGAGAAAACAAACAAAACGGGGTTAAACAAGATAGAAGTTAATTTTCATCTCACCACTGGTGTGGTGACCCCATGTATCAGAAACACAGCTTCCTCTACTCTCTGCTTTGCCTTCCTCAGCTTGTGACTTCCGTCCTTTCGGTCACCCTGTGGTCCAGGTGGCTCCTGAGCTCTACCTGTCACCTGTATCTTCAGGCAGCGGTGAGGGGAAGCAGTTTCAACTCTTTTTGAGCAGTCTTCTTGGAATTCCCACACTGAGCTGATGAAGTTTTATATTACGGACCCTCTTCATGGAGACGAGCTCGTATCTCCAGGTCAGGGAACCCATCTTATACAATGGTTTCCCTACAGAATTCGGCGCAGTGCTGGCCAATAGGAGCCATTTAGTAAGCACTTATGATTTGATAATTGAATTATTTGCTAATGTTATAGCGGCTAGGAATTTCTTTTACTGGAATTATTACAGAAGTAGGTAGAAGGGTCTTCTTGCTCGCTGGAGACCAAAGGCTCTTTGTAGTCAGGGATGTGGACACTTTCCCTGAGAATCCCTTAGCACAGGTTCTGGCCCATAGTCAGTCCTTTGTAAAAACTGATTGGATTAGATTCTGTTTGGGATGAATGATTGTGACCAGGGACAATGCTGGGCCACCTGTGAAGTGGGTGACCTGTTTTGTGTGCTCTCTTGGACCTCAGCCTTTTGGTACCTCCATTCCATTCCTTCTCCTGATCACATGATTCTTGTTGCTCCAGTTCAACTATCCCATTCTATGTTTTCACTCCAGAGGACCAACACACTGTATTCCCTGGTGCTAGCTCACCAACCCGATTACCTCCTCCATGTGGATGGGAGAAGATACGCCTCTCCCAGCCCTCCAAGCCAGTAGCTTCAGCTTCACCAGCAAACCTATTAGAAATGCAAAATCTTGGGCCCCACCTGCTGAATCAGGAGCTCTGGGCCTGGGATCCAGTGATCAGTGCTGTAAGAAGCCCTTCAGGTGATTCTAGGGCTCCCTCGGGTGTGAGAACCGGATTGCTTCTAGGTCCAGCTTCCACTCTGGGAGCCTGGCTGTGGGAAGTGAGCACCGATGAGCTGTTTAGGACACCCAGTTAGAGTTGAGGGGTTTGGTCAGCAGGCAGGTTTCAACCGGTGCTGATCCATGCTCCCCTACCCTGTGTACTCCAGGGCAAGAATTTCTATTGTTCTGTAACATTTGTGATCTGGTGACAACATTTCTTCCCTTTTGGCTCAGAGCTGGGATTATTTTCATCTTTCTCATTAAACATGTAGATTTATATGATTTGGGTCTTGACTTCTCTGCTGATTCTGGACATTGGGGAGGGACCTTTGTGACCTAGGCCTGTGGTTCTCAAGCTTTGTTGTGTAACAACATCTCTTAGGTGCTTGTTAAATGCAGATTCTGGGGTTCCAAGCATTCTGATTTGGAGAGTTAGGCCAGGGCCCCAGAATCTGTATTTTCAACCAGCAGAGGTGGTTCTGATGCCATGGTTTGGCAGCCAACAGTCAGAGGAACACCTATCCAGGTGATGTCCTTGGTCTTTAGATGGGATCATACAGATCCCTGCAGTGTTCAGGAGAGGGTTCCACAGGTTGCCTGATGCCAGGATACGCCCAAAGCGGCCCTCCAGACAGACTTCTTCGCTCTGTGGGAGAGAAGGTTCCTCTCCCAGTATTAATGTTACGTATTACTATTATTCCTGCTGCTTTATCATGGGGTGTGGGCAGTTATGGATGGACATATCCTAATTCTGAGCCCCCAAACTCCAGGGAGGCTGCAGCCGTTTGTCCCTGGCAGCAGTAGTGGGTGGCAGCTGGTGGTGCCCCTGGGAGTGGGTACATCGGGTCTGTCACCTGCGCAATAAGGAGTTTGCAGGAAGTTCAACTCAGGGCAGGTGGCACCCAGAGAGAGCCTGGCTAACGCTCACCCTGGGTTCTGCCCAAGTCTGAGGCCTGCCTGCCAGTGCCACGAGGCTCTCAAATGGCCCGTTCGCTCTGTTTCTCTGATGCCAGCCTCACCCAGACCGCTGCCACCTCCGGCCTGGAAGGTTCCTGTACATCCTAGGTCCTGTCCCTGCCTCCCTGCCTCCCTCTTCCACCCAGCGCATTGTCCACCAGCGAGCCAGCAGGGTCCCTCCCTGAAATCCACAGAACATAAGCTGGTAAGCTGAACAGTTCAGTGGCGTTTGATTCATGCAGTGTTGTACCACCACCAGCTCTGTTGAGTTCCAGCCATTCTCATGGCCCCAAAAGGAAACCCCACACCTATTAGCTGTCACTCCCTGTTCCCTCCCCTGAACTTCTGGCAGCCACTGATCTGTTCTCTGTCTCTCTGGATTTGCCTCTTCTGGATGTCTCATATAAGGAGGCCTACAAAGAAGTGACCCTTGGTTTCTGGCTTCTTTAAGGTGATATGTTTTGAGGTTCGTGTTGTAGCACGTGTCAGCACTTCATTCTTCCTTTTGGCTGAATGATACTCCATGGTGTGGATGGGGCACTTTCTGTTTATCCACCTGTGGATGCACGTCTAGGCCAGTGGGACATCTGAAAGAGTAGCTGGGTCACGTCTCTCCCCTGCTCATGATGCTCCCGCAGTGCTCTTCCTCCATCGTCCTGGGCCCTCCCCGAGAAGCCCTGCCCAGCCGGGCCCCATCTAACACCCAGCACCACTTCGTGCCGTCCCCCGGCTCCCTCCCTGTCCACATCTGTTCTTTCTGTTCTTTGAAAAGCTGAGATCTCAGCCCTTGGGGCCTTCTGATAGGCTGTTCCCTTTTCCAGCACGTTTTCATGGCTGGCTGGGTTTGGGTCTCCCCAAAGCAGACTCGAGATGAAGATTTGGGTGCGGGTGGGTCGCGGGCAGTGGGGGGACAGGGCAAGGGGGAGAAGCAGGGCAATCACAGGCATGTCAGCGAGCAGGTCCTTGGGTCCCACTAGCCCTGAGTGACTGGGTGGATCACCCCTCCCCACAGTCCTCCCAGGTGCGAAGAAGCCGGGGTCTCTGTCACCACCTGTTGACCCCCTTCTTGGTGGCACTGACTCGCTGGCACTGCCAGAGAGAGCTTCGGGCAGAGAGAGAGGTCAGTGTTCCGGGCGTCAGTGTCCAGGAGCCACACACCCGTGCTGCAGGTGGCCTCCAGGGACACGCGGAGGATGTGGCTTTGCTTTGATGTCCGCACTTCACACAGGCTTTCTCGGACCACCCAGACGTTCTCTCTCTGCGGACCCCGTTCATCCCCTTTATAGGCATGATCTCAGCTCGTTAGTGTATTTAGAGTTGACTTCAACTCCTGGACAGCGAACTTCACGGCTGCGGCGCGCACCATTAGCTGGTGGTGCTTAGCCAGCATCATGTGCATCACGGATGCGCAGGGGGGAGATCCGCGGTGCCAACTGCCCGCTGCACCCCTCCCTCAGCTCTCTAGCGGGGCCGTGGCTCTAGGAGCAGGTGCCGATGCCCCAAGGGCCCTGTCTTCAGCGCTGTTCACCTGAGAGTGGCACCAAAGGCTGGGATGAAAAGAACATAGAGCAACTGCTCGTATTTAGTTTTCAAAACCAGACTTGATTGTATTTGTATTTTGTTCTTCTTCTTTTTTGTCCTGAAGGGCCTAGCTTCTAAGAGTGAAGACGTTGGGGAATTTCTGGGAGGTTATTACATGTTTTCTCTCACGTGGCCGCCTCTGTTTGTCAAAACAATCTCAAATTCAAGCTTTGCTTTCTCTGCTTCATGCAATTTGGTTTTCTCTCCCTGTTCCTTCTCCTTCAAGCTTCGGGCTGTATTGCCTAAGTTAATTCTCAGGAGCATTAGGTGTTGATTTTGTATTTGTTCATTTATTACAGTGCATTCAAACAGGTATTTTTATGTCTGGTGGTTCTGTTTTCTGGGCTTGATTTTTGAGAAAGATTTTGTTTGGAAAACTCTGAAAGCCAGAAGGAAAGGATGAGGAGAGATGATTGAGCTGGTGAAGGGAGGCGCAGGGTTGGGCTCACATGGGAATTCTACAGACCAGTATTGATTGGTTTCCTCTCAAAACTCTGGCTACTTGAATTTAAAAGTGCTGAGAGTAATTAGAAAGAAGGGAACCAGGGAGCTGATACGGGAAAGGGGAAGCCAAGCAGATGGCAGACCTGAAGGAGATGCGTGAATTCCTTTGTTAAGAAAACATCCATAGAACCCCACACGGTCCCGGGTGTCCAATTCGGCACTGGGAATGGAAGATGAAAGGTACAGAGCCTCATTCCCGGGAAACTTACATTCTCCACAGGGAGGCTGAGTTTCAGCCCAGTGTGGTATTATGATAGCCCATGCCCAGAGAGAGCATGGGAGGGCAGAATCGAGATGCCTGGCATGGGAAGGTCAGGGAGGGCTTTCTGGAGGAGGTGACAAACGGACACTTCAGTTTAATCCATTTGGGGGAGAGAGAGAGGAAGCTGAAGTGAATTCTCAGGTTTAGAAACTGGAAGGGAAGAGGAGTGTGAGATTTCTAAGGGTTAACGATGTAACCAGGTGAGGGGGTTACCCTCGGACCACCCAGACGTTCTCTCTTTGCAGACCCGTTCATCCCCTTTATAGGCATGATCTCAGCTCATTAGTGTATGTATGTATGTATGTATGTATGTATGTATTTATTTATTTAAAGATTTTATTTATTTTTATTTATTTGACAGAGAGAGAATGAGCACAAGCAGGGGGAGTGGCAGGCAGAGGCAGAGGGAGAAGCAGGCTCCCCACAGAGAAGGGGGAGCCCGATGTGGGACTCGATCCCAGGACTCCGGGATCATGACCTGAGCCGAAGGCAGACGCTTAACCAACTGAGCCACCCAGGCGCCCTCATTAGTGTATTTAGAGTTGACTTCAACTCCTGGACAGCGAACTTCACGGCCGCGGCGCCCACCGTTAACTGGTGGTGCTTAGCCAGCATCATGTGCACCACGGATGCGCAGGGGGGAGATCCGCGGCACCAGCTGCCCGCTGCACCCCTCCCTCAGCTCTCCCCCCTCCCTCAGATCTCTGATTTGCTCTGGCCTGTGTCTCCAAGGATAGAGCTAAGGCTCTCTGGCCTTGGGGGCTAGACTGCAGTCATAGTCAGGATTCCCTTGGTTGCAGGAAATGGAAACTCAAGTCAAACTGCTTCAAGAAAAAAAATCTTTCCTTTCGTGTGTACGTAAAGCAAAAGTTCAGAGTTTTGGCTTCAGGCATGGTTGGATCCAGGAACTCAGGGCATTCCTTTGGAGCTTTTTGTTTTAGTCTCTTGGCTCTGCTTTTCTCTTTGTTCTTCTCACGGTGGCTGGCTGGTTGTCAGTAGTTTGAGCTTGCATCCTTGCCTTTCCACAGGCCCAACAGAACAGCATACCTCTTCCTCAGTGGTGCCAAAGCCCCCAAATTGAGAGTGAGTTTGGAGAGAGATGGAAGGTAGAGGTGAGGCCTGGCCACCCTTGTGCCACTTCTCCAGGCAAGCGCCGTTGCGGAGGTGCTTGGCTTTCCTGGGGCCGAGTCAGCAGATGTCCCGGTGCCTGTTCGTGGCTTTGAGCGGTTGGAGAGGCAGGCCTTGGAGTACCAGCTCTGATGGGGTGGACTGAAGCAGGCATGGTGCCTCAGGGGCAGCGTAGAGATCGTGACTTTTTCTGGATGGCCGTGGCTTTCGTAAGTGCTGGCTTCCAGATGGTGGCAGCCGTGGTGTGATTCTGGAGTGAGCAGCGTGGTGGCAACGTCCCAGTCCAGCTGGTCGCTTCCTGATCGCACAGGAGACAACCGCCCCTTTGTGCCCCGGGTCTGCCATGTGACTTGGAGGTTCCTTTCTGAAATATTAACCTCTAGAGCTCGTTTCTTCAACCTCCCCACGGATCCATAAGGCCTTTGCTTCCCCTTGAGAGTCCCTGTCTGCGTCAGCTAACTGGAGTGGATTCTGTTCTCGGCAAGAAAACCCTGACCAACATGCTTAGCGTCTCCGGACTGGGGCTGAGGGAGTGGACTCCAAGCTGGTTTTGGGATAAGTCGCTGTCTTTTCCACGGTGTCAGTGGTAGAACAGGCTCCACAGAAGTGCTGCTCTGATTAGTGGCATGTTTTCCACCTGCCTGCTTCCTTTGACAGAACGTGGTCTTAGAGCTGATGTCCTATCAGGGCTCCTGGTGCATTGCAAGTAAGGCTTCATCTGTGGACAGGTGGAAACCCCACATGAATGGAACTTCTGGTCTTGGATGGTCTAGAGTTAGAGGGTGGACAGGAGTCCTTGATACCCTAGTGTTGACCTTTTGGGTCCAGTATACTATTTTATTTTTAAATTTTATTTATTTATTTTTAAAATGTCATCTTTTTAAATTTACTTTTTGTCCTTCTTCCCTCCCTCCCTTCCATCCTCCCTTTCTCTCTCTCTACGCCTAACATGGGGCTTGAACTCATGACCTCAAGATCAAGAGTCACACGCTCTACCGGGGCACCTGGGTGGCTCAGTCAGTTAAGCGGCTGCCTTCGGCTCAGGTCATGATCCCAGGGTCCTGGGATTGAGCCCCACATCGGGCTCCCTGCTCCGCGGGAAGCCTGCTTCTCCCTCTGCCACTCCCCCTGCTTGTGTTCCCTCTCTCGCTGTGTCTCTCTCTGTCAAATAAATAAAATCTTTAAAAAAAAAAAAAAAAAAAAGAGTCACACGCTCTACCGACTGAGCCAGCCAGGCATCCTCAGTAGACTATTTTAAAAAGAACATGCACCTCACTTTTATAAAGACGTGTTCCCAGGAAATTGAATGCAGATCTTTTAGTTCAGATGCCACATCCTGGACTGCCCATCCCTCTCCCAGACTGAATTTCATTTCCATATGACAATCTCCCTTTGCCCGTCCGCCCCCCTCCCCGACCGCCATACGGCGCGCCCGGCTTTGTATTCATGCGCTCATTGCAGTTTGTAATTAGGGATCGCATAGTGTGATTACTTGGTCTGCCACTCCCACTGGGCTGGAAGGTCTGAATTGCCAGGACCTTGATTTTTTTTTTTTTTTAAAGATTTTATTTATTTATTTGAGACAGAGAGAATGAGAGAGAGAGAGCACATGAGAGGGAGGAGGGTCAGAGGAAGAAGCAGACTCCCTGCCGAGCAGGGAGCCCGATGCGGAACTCGATCCAGGGACTCCAGGATCATGACCTGAGCCGAAGGCAGTCGCTTAACCAACTGAGCCACCCAGGCGCCCGCCAGGACCTTGATGTTGACTTGATATAGAGTCTGTGCTTCCTACACATTTGCTGAATGAGTGATCACATGAGCGCACGGGTGGTTATACACCTCGCCAGGGTCCCAGCAGAAGGCAAGTGGTGGTGGGCTGGGATGAGGAGGCACTTCCTTTAAAGCAGGGAGTCTTGACCCATTTTGTGCCATGGGCCCCTTCGGTAGTTAGGGAACGCAGTCCCAGGAAATCTCTTTAAATGCACGCGGTAAAATAGATAGGAACACAAAGGTAACCACTTTTATTGAAATCCAGATCTCGAAATACAAGGAAGAAGAAATTTGCTATCTGGCACTTTGCTTCTCTCACATGTTAAATAAGGAAATACAGTTGTGGATGGAGCAAGTGCTGTACTTCTGGAGTAGGGGAAATGTAAAGGATGCTTGGGCTCACAGTAACATGATAGTGAAATCCCTGTGATCCTCCCAGGGGCAGGACCTCAGGTCCCGCTAATGCACGTGGGGTTTGTCGCCCAGGTCGTCCTGGATGGCAGCCCTGTCTTCCACTTGGGGCTTCACATGGCGTGAGGCTTCTCCGTCCGTGTTCACGGCCCTGAGCTCCATCCGTTCACTGGCCCTGCGCTCCCTGTTTGCAGGAGTGTTGTCTGGAGCTGCCTGATGTGACAGGTGATGGGTGAGTTCCCCTCCCTCACTCTTTTTTCGGGGGGCTGTTCCCGGGGCTGCTGGGGAGGCCCAGGTGTGTGTGCGCCTGCCCCTCCCCAACCAGAGCAGCTCCGCCTTGATCTGTGTGATAAATTGGTGGGGGTTCCTAAGATTTAATATGATGGAAGGATTTTGCTGCTAAACAAAGTGGTTAAAAGTCACTGCTGTGGACCCGGTCAGGACACCCAGGTGTTACACCCATTTCCTGAGTGAGCTTGCTCCTCTGGGTGTCAGCATTCCTACCTGTCGACCTGGGCAGTGGATGGTCTCTGTCCTGGGTTGTCCCCCCAGAATTCACGCCCACCAGGAACCTGTGAACGTGACTTTATTTGGACACAGGGTCTTGGCAGATGTGATTGGTTAAGGACTCAGGATGAGGCCATTGCGGAGTAGGGTGGCCATGAATCCCGTGACAAGTGTCCTTATAAGGGTGAGATTTGGACACAGAGACTCACGGATGGAAGAAGATGTGGAGACTCAGGGGAGGCCGTGTGAGGACAGAGGCAGAGATTGGAGAGATGCCTACAAGCCCAGGAACCCTGTGCTGGCCACCCTGGGAAGCTTGAGGAGGCCAGACTCCTCCCCTGGGGCCTCCCGAGGGGGCCCGCCCCACCCTCACCTTGATTTCTGCTCTGAGTCAGGAGAGGATGCATTTCTGTTTGGAGCCACCCTGTTTGTGGAAATTTGCTGTGGCCGCCCTAGGAGACTAACGTAGGCTCCACGCCCTTCTGGCATCAGCGTGGATGAACCGAGTTTGATGACTGCGGTGCGCATGTTTTTTTAAACCTGGCTGTACTTGGGCGTATCTGTGGCCTCTCGGTCTCCTTCCTGAAGATGAGACTGAACCAGAAGGCAGACGTGTGAGGAGCATCAGAAGTCAGCAAGCTCCAGTGTGAAGTTCTATTTTAACAGGTAGCAGGTCCTCAGTATTTGTTGTCCGAGAATATAGTTGCAACAGATGTTTGTTGAGATGCCGTTAGATGCCAAGTCCAGATACTGGACCACTGTATCAGGATTCCTGCTTTTGATCCTCATAACAACCCCATCAAGTTGGTTCTGTTATTATCCCTACTCGGCTCTTCAGGAGAGGCCCAGAGAGGTTGAGTAATTTGCCCCAATCCATACAGCCAATAAATGGCAGAACTTGGCCTAGTTAGGTCAGCTGCGGAACCTAGCTCGGTTTTGGTGGAGATGTAAATTCTGAGGCCACACTGGAGCTGGGATCTTCCATCTTCCTTCCCCTCTCTACCGTCACTTTGAGGAAGAACTCCGAGCATGTGAGGGTATTTGTCTGGGGCATCTGCCCAGGACAGCGGAGGCCTCAGGGGGATCTCCAGCAGGCTTCTTTGTCCTTCAGCATTTCCTGGTAGCTGCCACCCAGAGGCACTTGTCCTCTGCTCCCTGTCCCAGAGGCCTTTCCCATGCTTGACCCTGTCGACCTGCTTTTTTAAAAAAAAAAATTGTGGTAAAACATACATAACACAGACTTTACCATTAGTGATGCTACATTCACTGTTGTGTGGCCACCACCGCTGGCTAGTTCCAGAATCTCTCATCACCCCAAAAGCCATGAAGCACTCACTCCTCATTGCCCCCGACCCAGCCTCTTGGCAGCCGCTCACCTGCTTGCTGCCTCCGTGGACTGCCTCTTCTGGGCTCTTCCTGCAGGTGGACCCGTACAGGGCCGGTCCCTTCTCTCACCGAGCACCATGTTCTCCAGGTTCACCCATGGGGTATGAGTACTTCTTCCCTCTTTGTGGCCGGATCCTGTTCCCTTGTACCAATGGGCCGCATTCTGGATGCAGTCATGTGTTGATGCGCGTGCGGCTTGTTTCCACCTTTTGGCTCCAGCGAGTAAGGCCGCTGTGAACGCGCGCACTCGTCTTTGAACACTCGTTCCAGTTCTGGGCGCGGAATTGCCGGGTCGTGTGGGAACAGCGGGCCGAACTTTCGAGGAGCCCCAGCCTGCCTCTGAGACCAGGACAGCGGGGGGCTGAGATGGCTGTGGTCTCGAGGAGGTGGTAGTGCAGGTCTACCCGCCCCCCAGAGGTCAGTTCATTCAGCTGTGCTGCGAGACCCGCAGGAAGAACCCACTCCCAGCCGCAGGCACTGGAGAGTGGCTCTAAAATGCAGATTCCTGTCCTGGAAGTGAGCGCTGGGTGCAGTTCCTTAACCACTGAAGGAGGCACTCGGGAGTCCTGAAAATGCCCTGCCAGGGAGCCGCCAACCGAGGCTCGCTCCTAATGCCTGGGTGTCTCCCTCAGTTTCCCCATTTGTGCTGTGAGTGGATTGAGCTAGATCAGTGTTGCCCAGATATCAGCACCAGCTGTCTCTGCCAGTTTTTCACGTAAATATATTTACTTACAACAACAACTCTATGCCACCAGCACTGATGGAAAACCAGTCTCCCTTGAAATAATTCAGAGGCAGCGACTACACTATTTTTATTGGCTTCCTTTTGTTTCATTGGTTTTCATTTTTCCTCTCATTTTGTTGATTTATTTTTCAGAGTCCTATTATGAAAGAACAGTGTTGAAAACCGAGGCCCTGGAGAGTGGGTGCGAACTCTTCCTTATTCCCAGGAGCCCTGTCCCTCCCCATCCGGGCCACGGTGTGGTCGTGGGGGTGGAAGGCTTGCCACCCTCACCTCCCACAGGCCTGCCAGGGAAAGACCCCCTGGAGGAACCCCTGGCCCTTCCTTCCCCCTCATGGGTCGATCCTGGTCACAGGAGGCCGTGGTAAGGCCAGCTGGGGTCCGTTGGGGCTCTGACCTGGAAGGCAAGACCTTGCTGCCTGAGGCCAGTCTCCGGAGCCCAGATGGGGGCCTTACCTGGGAGCTGGTGCAGGTCTATGTGACCAGACTTGGAGGGTTGCAACTGTCCCACAGCATGAAGGACCCATGTCTGGCATGTCTGTGATGTTCTTGATGAGTTCAAGCGCCCTGGCTTCCTGCTTACCCAGAACGTGTGGGGGACGTGACACTGGGGACAGTTGGGCATTGTGCCCCAGACCAGCTCAGCCCCGGCTTGTTCCACATCATGTCCTTGTAGATGTGTACACCCATCCCGTTGCCCTGCTCCCCAGCTGCACCCCGAGCTCTAGGCTCTGAAGTGGGGTCACCGGCTCCCAGTCCAGGCCTGCCTTGGGGTGCCTGAGTCGACTCACCCAGACATCTCTGCAGCCCGACGCAGGTCGGGGTAGCCATGAGAACAACGATCAAGGTGATACACAATGGGGTGCATGTGTGCCTCTCCAACGAAGCAGGGCACGCATCGCCATTCCACTGACCACAAGCGAGGGTATTGACCGATTGAGGACCCCGGTCCTAGCGATGACCGGCGGCATCTCTCCTGTGATCTTTGTGGCTTTCAGCGTAGTGACCAGTGATAGCTCAGTATCGATTGGAAATTGCCCTGCGCTGAATGGAATGTCAGTCCCATTGGATCATGAAACCTGTGTTGCTGTCAGTATGAGCTTGGGCAGCACCCCCGCCCCCGCCTTCCCCACGCAGGGAGTGGGAGCGGTTTGGAGTTAGGGAGTAAGTTGTTCTGTGTAGACAATGCATAGGATTATGGATATGATTAGGGCTCATTAGAGTCACGAGGAAGTCAGCTTCCTGGGCGGCATCTCGAGCCCTGTTTATTAACATGCCGCCCCAACTCAGATGCCGTGTTTCGAAACAGCGCACTAGTGTTATGATTGTGATTACTGTTATTGTTTGCATGGCAGCGTTTGGAAGCCCTTATTAAGTGATTCCCATTTGCTTCGGCGTGACTGCACAATATTGGGGACCTAGGGACACATTCAGTGTCTTTAGCACACAGAGTGCCATATAGAGCGGAAGCCCCAGCTTCCATTCCTCTGTACAAATACTGGTTTTTCCATTTTGGACCCTTTTGTGATATGTTGAAGTGCTTTGATTCTTAAACCGGAGCCGGCTTTCAGGCGAGCTTCATCTCGCCCTTTGTTCGTGGAGAGAAGTGATGGATTTTGCAGTCTGGAGGAATCCATCATTTTGGCTCCATCTGCTTGTTGGGCATCTCCAGGGTCTCTGATGTGGACTGTTTGGGGTTTTAGCATTTCATCACATCTCCCGCCGGGAGAGCCTGGGTGGATGGCAGGAGGAAGGGGGCAGGATTTTCCACTTGTTTAAAGTTATTACTATCTTGGGCTTGGGATGCTTATTTTTAGGAGACATTAAATCAAGAGAAAGGAATCTGAGAGTGACCCTCCCCTTATGCAGGGATGTTCCTTCTGTGTGCTGTTTGATTGCTCCCAGTGATGAGGCACTCACTACTTAAAAAGGTAACCCATCCCATCAAAGCTCAGATCTGATTGTTGTTTTCTTCTTTCTTTGTGTCCATGATCACCCACCCCTCTGAGCTTTTGGAATTGTTCAGAACAAGTATGCTTACCTATTTGACAAACAAATATCACATCACATCTTTGGGCTAAACATTCTCTGTTTCTTCTGCTTTTAGTTTGATGACGATTTGCCTGGGGCAGTTTCTTTCTTTCCTTTTTTTTTTTTTTTTTAAAGATTTTATTTATTTATTTATTTGAGAGAGAGAGAGCATGAGCAGATGGGAGGGGCAGAGGGAGAGGGAGAAGCAGACTCCTGCTGAGCAGGGAGCCCAATGTCAGGCTCGATCCCAGGAACCTGGGATCATGACCTGAGCCAAAGGCAGATGCTTAACTGACTAAGCCACCCAGGCTACCCAACCTGGGTCCTTTTCATACAAAAGTCTCTAACTAGTCCAGACCCTCTTCTTCTGGGGGTTCCTTGTGGATCCTGCCTATGCACAGAACGTGGGATGTGAGCTGGTCATCTGTGCCTCAGCCAGTCCCCTCTTGTCTGCGCTCTGTTAATAGACATTCCTTTAAGATTTTGCCACAGGGTTGGGTCCCAGCATTGATATGCATGCCCCCTCCCCAGCTATCCTTTTTGGTTCAGGGTCTGCTGGCCTACCTAGCCCCCGAGAGGCATGTGACCAGTCAGAGGTAACATGCTGGCCAATCAGGGCACAGCCTCCCTCTGGCCAATCAGAGCATAGCATCTTCCCCTGCTGCTGCCCCGGGCTTTGCGATGAGCCTGGCCTATTGGTCCTCATCTCACAACGTTTGCTGGGATGATGCAGGCCTGTGGTTCCCCACCTCCAGAGGCCATGAAGTAGCACCCTCCCCCCCTTGCCTTCTCATTTCCTTCAACCAAGAAACTTCCTTTTCCACGTAAGCCATCTTGAGTTGGTTTTCTGAGATTTGCACCTAAGAAACGTCCTGAGACACTTTGTGCCTCAGGGCACATCCTCCAGCGTTACTTTGGATTTGCACATGGATTCTGTGCAGCCAAGATGCGCAGCAGAAAACTTTAAATAAATTCCCAACCAGCATGATTTTTATTCCCAGAAGCACACCTTGCAGATGGTGGCCAGGAAAGGATCTGGAAAGAGAGTTAACTGCACCCACAGGCATGTTGATACCACTGCTAGTTTAGGGGATGGTTCTTCAGTGCTGGGGCCCCTGATCTTATCTTCCTTCGGGGGGAAAATTAGGAGATGCGAGAGACACATCCAAGTAAACAGAGCCCACAGACACCTGAAGCATCTTTATGAGTGTAAACCAGATTAATTCAATGTAACCTTATTTAAATATCTTAAAGCTCAAAACAGGTTTATCTCAGAGGAGAAAAAGAGAATACTCTTTGGAGACTTGTGTTATTGTAATATTTTAGGTAGGTTACCAGGGGGCATCAATTATTACATTGCCATTGGTCTTTTACTGTACTAACTTTATTACCTTTATCTGGATTTATATAGTGTTTGATAGAGTTTATATCGCTAGATGCATAAAAAACATTTGAATGTGTTCTTCACTTTGTATCTGAGTGCTCCCCATGGAAGGGCTAATAAATTATAAAGCAATCTATCACTTCCGCTTAAAGGTATAAACCCAGTTGATTCAGGCTGCTTTATTTATGTGTTGGCTTGTGCTCTGGACTGCTGTTTTTTTGTGGGAAGGAGTGTCGTTGCGGGGAGGGGGCAGAGGTTGGGGAACATCTGCCCAGAAGCTGTTATAGTGAATCGTAGGCTTGTACCACCATTCATCTCTGCCTCTGCCCACTCCTGCTTCCCCTTCCTTCCTTCCATAGCCTGTCAAGGGTGAGTGCCAACGTCCTGCGCTCCCACCTCCATTTCTGTCTCCTTCCCGGGGAACCTGGCCTGGGTCACTTCCCTCTTATTAACTGCTTGCCTGACCCCTAGACCAGTAGCCACTGGTTTAGGGCAAAGGTGCGGTCTGTGTGCTGCTGAGTCCCTTATGAGCTGTGTGGCTTGAGGGTGGGCTCGAGGGAGGGGGTCCATAGCCCCTTGGGGCTTGTTTTCCGCTTTCCCTTTCCCATCCGCAGACCCCAGGATCTGAAAGCGTCTCACAGGTGACGGCTGCGAGGCTTCCCTTAGCTCAGTGGTTCTCCTGCTGGGGGTGCGTCAGAGTTACCTGGATGGGGGGCTTGTTAAAACATCTGCTAGGGCTCCACCCTAGAGCTTCTGCCTCAGTAGGTCTGGGGTGGACCTGAGAATCTGCATTTCTGGCAAGTTCCCAGATGCTGCTGCTGCTGGTTTGGGGACCATCCTTGGAGAAGCACTGAGTTAAACAGAAGCAAAGTCCACACAAGGGCAGGCGCGGTTAGACCTTTCTGTGAAACATATTGTTGAGGAATTGTCCAGAATGCTTATCTACTGAATGTGATTAGGTTGGGATGGGACACAGAATGCTCTCCCACCAGCCAGAGGCCACTAGGGGCTGATTTTGCTAGATGATGATGAAGGGGAGGAGGAGGTAATAGTTCCTGTGTCTCTCAGACGTGCGTTTACAAATGTAACTGTCCCCGACGTTCTGAAGCAATTTGACAGCTGTCTTCAAGCCTTGGATGACTGACTGGATTCGGGGTCTGTAAGACCCTTTCACATCCTGTGGTCTGAAAACAGGAAGAGGTAGGGCAGGTACCATGATCCCCATGTCATAGTTAGAAGAACAAACCAGGGAGGTTGTGTATGACTCCCCAGCCCTGGGCCACACAGCTCACAGGGAACTCAGTGGCAGCTAGAGCTCACCTTTGCCCTAAACCCGTGGTTACCAGTCTGGGGGCCAGGCAGGTGGTGAATAAGAGGGAGATGTCTTAGCTCGGGGTGCTACTAGAGAATGCCGTCAGCTGGGTGGCTTCAGCGACAAACACGTAGTTCTCACCATTCTGGAGGCTGAATGCTCCAGACCAGGGCTCCAGCATGACCAGTTTCTTGGGGAACGCTCTTTTTCTGGCTGGCACATGGCACCTTCTCATTGTACCCTCATAGGATGGAGAGCAGAGAGAGGAAGCCAGCTCTTACATGGATGCTAATCCCATTCGTGAGGGCTCCACCCCATGGTATAATCACCTCCCAAAGGCCCCACTGCCTGATATTATCACCCTGGGGGTTAGGATGTCAGCATATGAATTTGGGGGACAGATAAACATTCAGTTTGTGAAAACGAGGTGTTGAGGTTGGGTTTCTAGGAAGAAGACTCTGAGGCAGTGCTTAGAGTACAGGATGTCTGGGTTGGGGCCGAGATGGCTGGGCCTTCATACCCGCAGCCCCAGCAGTCATTGGCTGGGGGTCACCCTGCTGGTGGACATGACCTTGGGCTTGCTGCCTAAGGTTGTGTGTGAACCCCACACTCACAGCAGCTGGGGCAACAAGGCCCATCGGAGTGGGGGGATCTGGGTGGTGCATCTCTATGCCCGCCACAGGAGGAGGATCTGGGTGGTGAACCCCCATGTGAGCGGTATAGACGAGGTCTCTGATGAGCAGTCTCGGTATTTCAGAAGCCTGTAGGAAGCTGGCTCATTTGCTTGCAGTAACTCCCCACTGCATAAGGAAAATGTCGAGTCCTTTTGCTTGAGGTGAAAATAATTAACCTTGAAGTTCTATCCTGTGCTTATCAGACTTTCTCTGGAGCCTCTGATGGCCTGGTCTTGGGCCCTGGTGATCTCCCACCCTCGTCCTGTCCCCTTCCCCTCTCCTGTCCCCGAGTCTGGGGAACGTGTGCAATCTCCAGGAGGGAAGCTTTGCTCTTGCTCATTACCTATTCCTTCAAATCTTCTGTCTAAACACTGGAGTACTTAGTGCGCCCCAAGAGGCTCAGGCTTTTGAAACTCAAAAGCCGAGCATCCATTCTTTTTTTCAGCTGTCTCTGGGTCCCTCCTTCCCTGAGGCGGTGAACACAGAAGGCCCAGAGGACTGGATGGGAGAGGAGCTGAGAGCAAGGAGGACACACTGGGCCCAGTGAGCACACAATTTACATTTCAAAAACACCATCTCATCTTTTCCTAAGAATGTAGGTGTTGGGTGTGGTGTGGTAACGTGATTGGTGGGGCCCTGGGAAGAGGAGACAAGAACAGGGCTCAAAAGGAATACATTGAGTATGCTCACAGGCCCCAGAGACGGGCTCACCACATCCCTTGTGGGGCCATAGGAGAAGCTCCAGGGTGCTCAGGAAGCAGACAGGAGCAAGAAGAAAGCCTAGGCCAAGCCTTTAGTAGGTTTCCATGGGAAAAGTAAGACGGCAGAGTAAATCACTTAGCACTGGCTAGTTGGAAGGATTCCCGGGGGCCTCTAGTAGCCTGGCACCTGGTCCTGGGCTTATTTAGGGCAGGGACAGTATTACCTGGGTGTGTGGGAGGCAGATGAGGAGGTGGTTGGGGTTATAGACCTGATATTGGTTGGTTTGGGTGAAAGGGGTGCTCCTGGGCGGGTTGTGATTCTCTTTAGGAGTCAGCTAGCCCTGGGAAGGGCAGCCTGTCCCTGGGTCTGTAGGACTCCCAAATCCAGAGCATGGACTATATAGAAAATAAGAAACTATAGTTAATATCAGTGGCCCTGTCATGAGTAGATGCCAAGTAGACAAATACAGTGGTTACCGAGAAAGCACAGTTAAACACATGTGCACTCAGGATCCTGCAGGGCCCTGCCCCGAGGTCTGCTGGGAGAGCGGCCATGGCTGTCCTCACCCTTTACTTCCTGGAAATCTGGGTCTCCATCCATTCCCCTAAGAAGACCACAACTTGCCAATAACTCCCAAGGTGAACTTCAGCATTTCCTACTTGAATGCCTCCATCTCTTTATTTGATTTTGTAGTAACATTTAATGAGATTTCACTGTCTACAAAGACGAGATCATTTCCAACACCTGCTAATTTAATCCTAAGTGCAGTCGCAATGCTCAGGAGTGAGTGGGGCCCCCTCTGATTTCTGTAATTCCACACTGCCATTTCAACCAATTTCAGTAGGGCATAGGTGTCTTCCTGGGCCTGGCGGGGCCGTTTCAGGATTCAGTGACCCAGAGGCGGGACTTGCTGTTTCATATGTGGTGCATCTGGCTCAGAAAGTGAAACTAGTTTTGGAAATATCAAAAAGTAGCTTTCCTTTGGGCAGAATCAGGCTAGTTTTAAAATTCAGCATTAAATACTGTGAAAAAGCATTTTAGAAAAGAAGAGCTGGTTGGAAATGTATTTTGTGATTTGAGATTTTTCATCAGGGATGGGCCTTAAGATGCCGTTGTACCCAGGTCCCTTGCTGGAAGCAGTTATTGGAGCCTTTAAACCGGGGAGTGCAAACAGAGATACCTGCAGGGCTTAGGGAATAAGGGTTTACTGGAGGGAAACAGGCTGCGTGCAAGAAATTTGCTGTACCCTGCTTATCTTTTAATTCTTCTTTTGATGGGAACTTGGGTACAGAGAAACCTAGCTATAGGAAAAACAACATTGCAAGCTTGATGAGGCAGCTGATACCCAGGCTCAGGGTTGATGGGGCAATAGGGAGTGGAGAGGTCTGTGGCATGCTGACACCCACATGCTGCAGATAAAAGAGATGGCGACAGCTCAGCCCTAGCTGATCGGATTCATGTGGGAATATGGACCTGATGTTGTCAGAGCTGATTTTCCCAGAAAGGCCATACCTTTGGATTTTCATGTGAAACCTCTGGATTTTATAATATTAACAATTCCAATTAAAAAACATAGGTGTGCAAAACAGAAGAACAGTAACAGCAGTTAGAACACATCTGTGCACCATGTTGGATCTGAGGCCTTTACTTGTTTAAGTAATCTCTGTGCCTCACGTAGGGCTTGAATTCAGGACCCCAAGATCAAGAGCTGCATGCTCTCCCGACTGAGCCGGCCAGGTGCCCCCGGTCTAAAGCCTTTATATATTATCTCAAGTTTTCTAAAATTTGGAGCTGGAAGGCTTTCTAAGGCATGCTAAATTCGACCTGCTACCTAATTAGGAGAGTTATTTGTGTGGCCTTCTTACAGAGAGGCCTTCTGACAGCTGGTGTACCTACTACCTAATGAGATGGGATTTCCCACTGTTGACTGGCCAGAGTTGGAAGGAATTCTCTTGGGTGGTAAGGAATGGAAACCAAGGCAAGCCAAAATGAGTCTTGGAAAAGCATGGGTTAGAATGCAGCCAGCTGGACCTCAGGAAGGGCCTGGAGTCAGGAAATGGGAAGTCACCAGAATCCCTTGTCTCTTCGCCTTGCTTCTCGCTGCACACTTGCTTTCCTTTTCTCTTCTCTCTAGGGAATGCTTTCCTCCCGTTCTCCAGTCCCCATGGTGGGATATGGTCACCTCATAGCTTCCTCCTTTAGGCACTTCTAGCACATTCCAGCCCACACAGAGACCCACACTCTCCATCTCTCCTTAGTGCCACAGGCCCGGGAGAGGGAATCCGACTGGCTCGCCTGGAGTCAGGTGTCCGGCGCTGGTCCCATCAGCTATGGCCAGGTGCAGGTGGCACAGAAGAAGGATGGCTCCTGAGCAGCACTGGGGGACTCCATGCTGGGATTATGTGTGCGACTCCCAGAACGGCCCGAATAGTTTAAAGCCTCATAGAACTACTTTTCAGAACGGCCAGGAGCCCCAGAAAGTGTCCGTGCAATTCTGTGGAGCTGAACTTTGTTTCAGGGTGATCTTTTTCGTCCTGCCTCCCACGGAGGCACACAGAGATGCACCTGCCCGCTGCCACGGACCCGTCTCCCCAGCTGTTTGCCTCCAGGCTCGATGTTTGTAGCCCTTCCGCCTGTGTCCCGAACAGTAAGTTCCCAACATCCTCCCGGGCCCTGGGTGCGCCCTCTGGAAGCTTTCATTGGCCAGAATGTTCTTAAAATGTGTTATCTGATTCCATCCCAGCCTCGGGGACAGTTGTACAAACAGCGAGCCACATTCCTAAGAACTCAAAGGGGTTAACCAGAAGATGAAAGCAGCCCCCCCACCCCCCAAATCCGCTTGCTCTGTGTCTGGAGCCCCGTGGAGCTAGGAGGGAGCAGCCTGCCTCCCCTGCGAGATGTGAGATGCGAATGGGAGCTGTCTGAGTTTGAAGAATCCATCTGTCATTGCCAAGGAGCTTGGCAGGGAAATGACCCCCTGGCGGAGGCCGCCTCTGACCCCCTCCTCCCCAGGAGGACTTAAACCTCTGCCTCTGTGCTCCCTCGGCATGGGGCCATCCTCTTCGGCTAGCTGTGACCCTGCGGTGGCAGCATGGCCGTTCAGGTTCACAGTTCCGGAGCGTGCACCAGGAGCCCGGCACTGGGCTAAGTCCCTGACAAGGAGTGGCTGGTTTCTGGTCCAAAATGTGCTAATCACGTAACAATAACGCCTATTTATTGGACACGGTGCCAAGCACATTTCTTCCATCACTTCATTTTCTCTCCTCATAGTAAGCTCCTGGAGTTGATTATTCTTTCCATTCTAGAGCCCCAGAAAGATCAAAGAACGTGCTCAAGGTCACCCAGCCAAGAAGTGCCGGGACTGGGATCTGGACCTGTCTGCTCGCATCGTGGCTCTCCTGTAACTTCTTGTTGGTCCTCGTTGCCGTGGGTCTTGGCCCACAGGAGGGGTTTGAGGGCAGCTGGTGAAGGAGAGGAGCCAGAGAGCAAGAGGAGCTTTGGGAGGAAGGGCAAGACCCCAAACTTGCAGACGATACCAGGGGGCATCTTTGGGAGAATTCCTGAAGGGAGCTCGGACCAGGTTCTGTGCTTAGGTTAGACGGGAGGCCAAGAAGCAGCAAAAGACAAGTTTCCTTGAGGTTTTGCTTGTAAGTGCGTTCATTTTTGTTTGCCAGCCGAGCGAACTGACAGCTTTGCTGGGGGGAGCCTCCTCACCCGTCACTGCGGAGGACTGGTATCAGACGTGGACTTGCGATTTTGTTTACGGGCAATCCCCCCTGTCCTGGGGCTTGGGGATGTGCCCACACAGCTCTTCCTGAGCCATGGGGACTGTGGCAAGGAATGGACAGGGAGCCCTGGCCCTCCTTGATTTGGTAGAGCGTGCAGAAACGTGGGGAGCAGGCGCCGGTGGGGGGTGCAGAATTCCCTGTGCGGTCTAGCCCAGAACCCCGGCGGCGGGGTTGGGGGGGGGAGAGGGCCAGCAGCTTGCAGAGCACACTTTGTGAGTGTGAGTGTGGGGGTGTGTGTGAGTGACTGGGTGTGGGATTGTGAGTGCGTGAGCGTGTGCGTGTAGGCTGTGAAGCAGCCGTTGCCCACGGGGGCGGCGGGGCTGCGCTGTAGGCTTCAGGCAATTATCAGTTCTCTCTCTGATTCTGTTCAAGGTGACTGTCAAAAATCCACGGAAGACTCTCCTAATGAAATGGAAAAGTGTGCAAATTTATCCTCCTGCATACAGATGCCTTTTCTTTTTATCTCCTAATAATTGCTCCCTTAGGTTCAGCTTCATGATATTAAAGGGTCTTTTCTTGTTCGACAGTTAGTGGGAACAGTCCACCTTGTGTGCTTCCTGGAGTCTAGACCTCGGAGGCTGGCCGGCGGGGCTTGGGGGCCCGGAGTGAGGTCTCCCCCTTCTCCTGCTTTCCCTTTTGGTCTTATTATCTTACGCAGTGGTTTGAACAGAGGTGAAGTGAGATGTTCTTGAGCGTGGATCTGTCTGAGGGAAACATAACATCTTTCAACAAGTAAAGATGAAAAAGATGGTTCTGGAAGCACATGTTCTGGTTAACGTTGACACCGCGACTGATAGTGCATGTGACGAGGCTCTGATGCTGGGGAACAATTAGTAGATGCACCTGGGGCCCTGTTTTAGGCTTCTGTTGTCAACCTTAATCACTGAGTTTTAAGTCACCCAGTTGTGTGTGTGTGTGTATGTTTTTTAAAGCTGCATTTGAATTTCTTCTGTCTTGGATTTCACAGAAGTGATTCTGGGTCACTCAGTTCATTCGTGTCCTGGCACCTGTCATCGAACCCCGAAGATCTCGCCGCTGAAAAATGATTAGCTTCCTCCTTCCACTGCAAGGAGGCGGAGGCCAGCTTCAGGAATTTGCTGCTCTTTTTTTTCTGACAGCCGTGCTAGGAAACAGGGAGGTGGTTTGAAATCACAATGGAGTTTCAAAAAGAGGGGGTGTGTCAGTCCCCAGGATTCACAGGTATTGAATACAACCTCACTGAAGGAAATGCAAAAGTGTCAGCTATGCTTTAAGGAAGGTCAGGCATGTGGGGTGGCCGCAAAGCTTGTTTTTTAGGTTTTATTGTCCATTATGTTGGAAGACAAAAACTTTGACTTAGGGCTGAGGTTGGCCAAATCTGACCCCCAGCCTGTTTTTGTAAATAAAGCTTTATTGGAACACAGCCACGCCCATTCATTTACCTATGATCTGCAGTTGCTCCCCAAGCTATCAAGTCAGAGTTGAATATCTGTGACATGCAAGGCCTAGAATATTTCCTACCTGGTTCTTTAGAGAAAACTCTTGCCCTCCCTTCTGTTAGGGGATGATATTCTCCAACCTTTCCAAAAGGGGAAAATGCAGAGGGAGCCAGCTAGATTGTGCAGTCAGTCCACGGCTACTGAGGACTGCTCATTTACCTTTGTTTTACCTCTTCTGGGCAGCTTGTCTATTCTCCTCAGGGTGAGCAGGTGAGAGAACTGGGCGCTCTTTTGTGCAGGGATTTCTGCTTGGCAGCAGTTCTGACAAGAGGCTTTTAGGGCAGAAGTTGGAGATCTGTCATCATCAGGCCTGGGGTTAATTAGAAACTACAGTTTTTGTAGGTAAAAAATTGGTCACATAGCAGCAATTTCACGTGGTTCAACCTTCTACTTGTGCACTTTATATCTAGAGGCTCCCCATTTTTGCCAAAGGTCGGTGGAAGGAGAATCGACTGCCAAGTTGGCTTTTGTCTGCACTATTTAATCTCTGTTCTTGCTCCTCTAAACGTAAAGGGGTTCTGTGTTTCTGGGTTTGGCATCTGCCACCAGGTGGAGTGCTAGCAGACCTGAGGGTGGAAGCTGTGGGTGTGTGGGTGCTCCAGGGGAATGCTGTGTGGCCAGGGGCTGGATCTGCTTTCTTGGGTGCTGTGGTGGGCTGAATAATCCCTCTCCCTCGCAAGATGATTGTCATTCCTGGGACCTATGACTGTTCCTTTACCCAACAAAGACTTTATCGCTGTGATTAAGTTAAAGATTCTGAGATGGGGAGGTTATCCTGGGTTATGCGGGTGGGCCCTCAATCCCATCACAAGTGTTTGTGACCCGGCAGAGCCTGGAGTGAAGTGGCCGCAAGCCGAGGAACACGTGCAGCCACCTGAAGTTGGATGGTTTTCCCCAAGAACCTCTGGAGGGAGTGGAGCCCTGCCAACACCTTGATCTTAGTGCAGTGGTGCTAATTTTGGACTTTTTTGGCCTTCGGAATTAAGAGAATAAACGTGTGTTGTTTTTAGCCACCAAGTTTGTTGTACCACAGTTTGTCTTAGCAGCCACAGGACATTAATACTGTGGTTTTCAAACTGTGAATGTGCTGGCCATTGTTTCCCTCTTAAGTTGTTCAGGAAATATTTACTGAGAGCCTTGCGTGTGCTGGGCACTGTTGAAGGGCTGTGTACAAGATGGACAGTTCCTGCCGTGTGGAATGTCGCACCTAGTGCACAAGGCAGACCGTCAGCAATAACATGAGATGGTTCCGCATGGTGGTCAGTGCTGTATTCCAGGTACTCTTGCTGCATAAGAAATGATGCCCACACTTCGTGCCTTACAGCAGCCACTTCATTATGTTACCAGATTCTGCAGGTTGGGAATTTGGCCAGAGCACAGTGGGGATGACTGTCCTGTCCCACAGTGTCTGTGGCCTCAGCCGAGAAGGCTCAGAGGTTGGGGGTGACTTGAAGGCTGGGGGCAGGAGTCACTGACAGCTCCGTCACTCACATGTCTAGCCCCAGGGCTGGGATGACCTGAAGACCAGAACTGCTGGTCACAGTATCTTCATGTAGCCTCTGCATGTGATTGGGCTTCCTTTTAACATGGCAGCCTGCAGCCTCCAAGTGCGAGAAGCTGCATGTGTGGCCTTGGAGGACCCTGCCTCCAAAGTCCCATAGTCTCACTTGTGCTGTACTGTGCTGGTTAAAGCAGACATAAGCCCACCCGGCTGGAAGTTGGAGGGGGGGGGACATGGACCACCCCCTCGGTGGAAGGAATGACATGGTTACATTGCAGAAGAGCATGCGGGATGGGAAATGGTATTGCTGCCTTCTTTGGAAAACAGTGTGAAGATGATACAACAGGACAATGGGAAAGATAGTGACTGGGATGTGGGGGCTACTTTAGATTGGATGGTCAGCGCAGGCCTCTCAGGAAGGTGACATTTAACTTGAGTTCTAAATGGGGAGAGGGAGCCATCCTTGGCAAGACCCAGGAGGAAGACTTGTCCAGGCTGGAGGCCGTATTCATATCCTTAACAAACACATGCTGTGGGCATTGACCAATCGGCAGGAACGCCTTGGCCATTTGGAATGATGCCTACTGTGTGCTGTGAGGGGGGCTGCACAAGAGAGAAGACCAAGGGCAAAGTCCCTTGCTTCCCCTCCCTCTGTCACCTCTGGTGTCCTGTTTGATTGCCTTCTTTGCAATCCACTTTCTGAAATTACCCTTTTTAAAAATGTTTTTGGGGCGCCTGGGTGGCTCAGTCGTTAAGCGTCTGCCTTCAGCTCAGGTCATGATCCCAGGGTCCTGGGATCGAGTCCCATATCGGGCTCCCTGCTCCATGGGAAGCCTGCTTCTCCCTCTCCTACTCCCCCTGCTTGTGTTCCTGCTCTCACTATGTCTCTCTCTGTCAAATAAATAAATAAAATCTTTAAAAAAAAATGTTTTTGTTTTTAAAAATTTTTGTTAATTTATTTTTTTAAGACTTTATTTGTTTGAGAGAGAGAGAGTGCGAGAGAGAGCACATGCAGGGAGGAGGGGCCGAGGGAGAGGGAGAAGCAGACTCCCCACCAAGCAGGGAGCCCCACACGGGGCCCCATCCCTAGACCCCGAGATCATGACCTGAGCCAAAGGCAGACGCTTAACCAACTGAGCCACCCAGGCGCCCCTTATTTTTATTTTTTTTAAGTAGGCTACACACCCAACATGGGGCTTGAGCTCAAGACCCTGAAATCAAGAGTCACATGCTCCAGCACTGAGCCAGCCAGGTGCCCCTGAAATTAAAGTTCCATGGGAATGGTTTCCTCATCTGTCTTGGAACCTGAGTGCTCAGAATAAAATAAGGTGTCAGGTAGAAATTTGTTGGGTGAGTGGTGTGTTTCAGAGTGGGCATACCTCCTAGGCATGGGGCTGCCTGGCATGGAGTTTTTCCTTGATTTTGATGTCTGTAGCTGCAGCAATTGTCTCAAGATTAAGTAATTAGAGAAAAGCCCAAGAATATCATCAACCTTCTGGACAATGGAAATTTGTCACTGGGTTGAATTGGACCCAGTAATGATGCTTCTCATATGGGCCATTGGTCTTTTAAATGAAATTCTCTTTCCTTGGTTTGAAAAATACTCCAAGAATCAGGAGTGAACCAAGCCTAAGGAACCCCTCGTAACTGGTTCCTGTAATTAATCCCCTGGGACTCGTCAGCAATGGCATTGTGTCCATTACTTACGCGCAGAAATAAAGATAAATGTGCCTGGGTAATAGCCCTAGGAAGGTATAAATCTCGCTTGTTTATGGGGGAAGGCAGCCCACGAGGACCGGTCACTGTGATCCAGGTTCCGTTCGATTTATGAGCACACGCATACTGGTAGGAGCTGAGATTTAGAATCAGAATGTTACAAGGAAGGACGGGTGTGTCCAGCCACCCTTGTGGCTTCGGGCTGAGTTCTCTGCGGCGCCACTGTCCTCAGGAAGGACTTCTTGGAGCCACAGAAATTATGTTTTGCTTGTGAATGAGCCAGGGATGCAGGTTAATTTGGTAGAAGCAGCTGATACCCATGGAAGACATTGTGTTAACCGGGGTGGAGCTATGACAGAGCTCAGAGTGGAAGTCGGTGCCCAGGGACGCGTTTCGTTTGGGCATTTGCCGTCATGCATTACGCGTTGGTCAGTGTTTACTGAATTCCTGCTGTGTGCGAGCCTCATGCTAGGATCTGCAGCTCTTTCAAAGTGGTCTTGCAGCCAGGACACACGCAGGGAGGGGTGCAAGAGCACCTCGCTCCAGGGGCCCCAAACAGACCAGGTTCGGCCCCTCCTCGCTGACAGAACACTAAGGCAGAGACAGGAGTGGTGGGGAAACAAGAACTGAGTTTATTTCAGCGAGGCCAGCACCGGACGATGGTGGACTAGTGTCTCAAAGACTGTCTCTGAATTGCTGACAACACTTCCAGGTTTATATAAGGAAAATGTGGGACAAAGGTTGGGTGCGCGAAGGTCAAATCAGTCACTGTCTTGGAGTCAGTCATGGGTGTGTGGGGGTCTTGCTGGCTCAGAGCAGTCCTTGTTGCTTGAGGGAGTAGTTTGGGTTTCCATCAGGGGATGCTCTGCCCTCAGGGTCCTCCATCTCAGCCGAGAGGCAAGCTGGAGGGAAGAACCCAACTAAAACATTTGAGGTCAAAATGGAGGCAGCCAGAAGTTCTCTTTCGGTCTTGGAAGCTCCTTCTTCCTTGAATTGCATCCAGTGATTCCCAAACTGCTGTTACTTCCCAACCGCCTTGTCACCGCGTGCTGACCCTAGTATGACTTCTTAGTATTTACCTTTAAACCGACCTACTTGTTTTGAAATGTAAGTGCCACGTTTAACTGTGTCCTCAGTTGTCAATCTTACTGGTTTGTTCATCCAGTCTGTTATGTCAGTTATATTTCTTCCTAACTCATGTTACAGTAAATGTAAGTGTTAAAAATGTCCCTCATTTACCACCTAAAATAACGTTGTGTCCCACCCAGTCGCCTTCCCTACCGTGGTCGTTTGCCTAGGTCACTTCAAGAAACAAAACATTCGCTTTGGCTGAACTTCTTACTTTGGCAACTCTGTGAAACTTGGAACTTCTTCCCATTGTTTCCGGGGATGGCAAGTTTCATGTATGTGTCACCTTGACTGAAGCTATGGGATGCCCTGATAGCTGGTAAAGCATTATTTTCGGATGTGTCTGTGAAGGTGTTTCTGGAAGAGATTAACATTTGAACAGGTGAACTGAGTAAAATTGCCCTTCCCAGTGTGGGCGGGCATCTTTTAATCCACGAGGGCCTGAATAGGACAAAAGGTGGGTAAGGGCGTATTCGCCCTCTCTGCTCCATCTGGAACATCCATCTTTTTCTGCCCTGGGACATCGATGGTTCTCAAGCATTGGGACTCAGACTGGGACTTAGAGCCCAGACCCTTGGGCCTGGACCAGAGCCACATCATTCACTTCCCTGGGCCTCTGGCTTGCTGACGGCGAGTGAGGAGCTTCTCAGTCTCCGTAATCACGTGAGCCGATCTCTTGTGATAAATCCCTTTCTGTGTATCTGTATGTCTCCTTCCGGTTTTTTCCTCTGGAGAACACTAATACCTATCCCCACTGAGAGGTTTCTGGCCCAGGTGTTTTAGGGCAGATAGGTCTTAAGTTCTAGGACTGTGTTCATTGCCCATTTTCTGTTTCTTTTCCGGCAAACGATGTAAAGGCAGATACAAGACAGACCTTCTCAGATCACTGTTGATTGACTTCCAGAAAATTCAGAGTGGTTCTCCCCAGAGCGACAGGTCAGTTTTCGTGGATCTGAAACGCACTGTTGAAACCTTCCTCCTGCTTCCTGCCTCGTGCCTAGAATGGGACAGTGTACCGGGTGGTCTTTCTTGCTCCAGGAGCATTGTCTGATTACAGGTCGGGCGGAACAGACTTTAATACTGAGCTGAAAGGATAGAAATGCTGCTTATTGGTGATATTTGGTGAAGAGGTGAACTCATAGATATATCATGACTCTGTTTTCTAGACCCCCGATATTTTCAGGATGAATTATCTGAATTTATCAGTACGCGATGCCCATGACAGTTGGAAAATCAAATCATCATTAGCAATGTGGTTAACCAATGGATTTTATTGAAAGAATGACATTACATGAAAATACAGTGGTTTTGATTTATTTTTATTTATTTATTTATTTGTTTAAAGATTTTGTTTATTTATTTGACAGAGAGCACAAACAGGGGGAGTGGCAGGCAGCGGGAGAGGGAGAAGCAGGCTCCCCGCTGAGCAGAGAGCCTGATGATGATGTAGGGCTCGATCCCAGGACCTGGAGATCATGACCTGGTTAAGTAGCTGCTTAACCGACTGAGCCACCCAGGTGCCCCAGATAAGATATTTTGTAAACTGAGGGAGACTCGTCTTGCGGAACTGTGTTGTTTTTCCTTCCCTTAGCTTTAGGGCAGCCGGGAGTGCCTGAGAAATGCCACACATGTCTCACCTGGGAGGGGTGGTTTGTGGGGTGTCAGCTTGTGGTTTGTCCTCAGCTTGCCTTCTGCTCCATCATCAGTTTCAGAATATCCAGAATGTATGGAGGCTGAACGGAGAGTTTGTCAAACCAGAGGGAGGCCAGGGAGGGAGGGTCCTATGTGCTCCTAGACACTGGAATTTGTTTCTGTAATCATGACCCTTATTTCTCCCAAGCAAAAGATGCGAAAAGATGCTCCTTGGGCTGAATCTGGCCGACAGTTTGCTTAAGGAGCACGTGGGAAAAATAGGGGCCACCATGAAACATTGGAATGTTGCTCATCAGCACCTAGATTTTTGGTCTGTCTGAAACACGTGGCTGGCGGTGTTGGCCCTGCATTCCCACTTGGACACAGACTCTGGGAATGGAGCTGACGAGTGCACGCCCCCTTTAGACTAGAGTGGGCTCACCACTTTGCCACCAGGGCCATCACCTCCTCTTGTCCATGCACACCACAGCTGCCAGTTTATAATCCCCCTGGAACTGTAGTCTCTCTTATGGTGGACAGTATTTCTCAGACGCTGTAAAAACTGGGAGATAATCCCAGAGGGTTGTGTGTTTGGACAACAATAGAAGAGAACATTTTCGTAGAAGTGAAGATCATTCCTGTGTACTTAATATGCAAGTAGAGTGCATGGGCCGCCTCTGTTCACTTACTGCTGCCGTCTGGTCCCTGCAGGCATTTGACTTTCTGACCCCTGCATCCAGCTAAGGGATCAGGGAGGAGCCCTTGGAGGCAGACAGTCTGTTGGGAAGCCGCTTGCAGGGCCCGGTGCCCTACCATGCTGCTGTAAACTGGTCTCCTGCGCCCCTTGGGGACTGAGTGGATTGGAGTCTGTTTCATCCTTAATGAGTGAATTGAATAGCTCACAGCAGGGGAGGCTTTTACCCAGCAGTTTCCCACTTAGAACTATTCTTTCCTTCGCTCCTCAGCTAAACAACTGAGCCTGCTCTTGTGTATTATCCCGTGGTATTGGGGGTAGCAGTTTTACATCTGTAGGGACACCGATCTCCCTGGCTTGAGGTCAGATTTTCCTTGTATCAGGTCTCCGTACCCTCTGCTTCACTAACACAGAAGGCAGCACACTGCGGAAGGAGAGCTTGACGTGAGCAGGTCCTTCCTGCCCTACCGTGTTGTACAACCGTTGGGATGTTGCGCAAGCTGCCCAACCGTTCTGGGCTTCAGTTTCCTCGTTTGTACGGTGGGCATAGTAATGGCGACACTTATCCTCACAAGGTCAGTGGTAAGTTCTTACATGTGAAGTACTTAGTGCCTGGCACTTAGCAAGAACACTCGTTTGTTCACAGTCCTATGCCTGGCACTCAGTAGTTTGTTCCTTGTGTATCTTCAGCACCTAGAACAGTTCCCAACCCTCCGTTCCTGGTCAGTACATCCTTATTGCCAAGAAGGAATGAATGAATGGTTTCAGGGTAGTTTTTGAAGCCAGTGTGCATCTGAGATATGGGTACAAAGACACAGCCTGCAAACCAGAAGTCAGATGTTGGGTATGACCAAAGGGGATGTTGGTGTTCCTTCCAGTTACACGAGGTGGCCTGGGACATGTAGCCTGGATGCAAATTTATGGGTGTATTAATGGTTTATGGGGAGATGGGATGACACATTTCAGGGAATTGTGGGGCAGGTTTGCCCCAGACATGGGCCTGGGTGCCGCTGTTTGGGGACCCTTGTCTCGTGTATTAGTTTTCTATAGCTGCCATAACTGATTATCACTAATGTAGTAGCTAAACCGAGTACACGTTCGTTGTCTTACAGTCTGGAGGTCAGAAGTCTGAAATGGGTCTTAAGAGCTAGAATCAAGGTGTCAGCAGGGCTGCCTTCCTCCTGGAGGCGCTGGGGGAAATCTGTTTTCTTTTCTTTTCTTTTTCTTTTAAAGTATTTTGTATTTTTAAAAATACTTAGAGAGAGAGACAGCGAGAGAGGGAACACAAGCAGGGGGAGTGGGAGAGGGAGAAGCAGACTTCCTGGCTGAGCAGGGAGCCTGATGCGGGGCTTGATCCCAGGACCCTGGGATCATGACCTGAGCTGAAGGCAGACGCTTAATGACTGAGCCACCCAGGCGCCCCAGAAATCTGTTTTCTTGCCTTTTCCAGCATTTTCCTGGGCCCATGGCTCATTCCTCCATCTTCAGAGTGCATCCCTCTGACCTCTGCTTCCATCTTCACCTCTCTCTGACTGGATCCTCCTTCCTCCCTTTTAGAAGGACCCTTGTGATTACATTGGGCACTCCTGGATAATCCAGGGTAATCTCTCCATCTCAAAATCTTTAACTTTAACCACACTTGCAAAATCCCTTTGGTCGTGTAAAGTAGCATTCACAGGTTCTGGGGATTAAGATGTGGGCACTTTGGGGGCCATTATTCTGTCTACCAGGCTAGATGGGGCCCTGGGGAGTCAGAGAGGGTATCATGCTCTGGTAGAGCTGTTGTAGCCTGGAGGGGCCCATGCAAAGCAGGGTGGGCCATTCGGGCAGATGGGGTAGCAGGCCCAGGATCCAGGTGTGCCTTTACAAGTGCCTGATGAGGACTCCAGTGGCGGCTGCAGGAGTGGGAGCCGGGAAGCAGCAGCTTTCCCCAGGCTGGGAATGTCCACACTGCATGAACTGCTCAAGTGAGTGGTGCAGGAGCATTGCAGGGGTGAGCTGACTTGGGCAGGAGGAAGGTTGTCGGTCATTCCCAGCCCAGGTCTGCGGGGGTCTGTGGGGGATCATGACCTGAGCTGAAGGCAAACGCTTAACCAACTGAGCCACCCAGGTGCCCCTTAAATTTTTTTTGTTGAACTATAATATGTATTCAGAAAAGTGCATGAAACACAAGCACCCAACTCCATAACTTACAAACTGACACATGGGCGTGTCCAGTCCCCCAGAGGCCTCAGCCATTTGCTCCTAACTATTGCAGTGCCCTCTCCCCAACCCTGGGTGACCACTCTTCTGATGTCTGACAGCATAGATCCCTTTTGCCTGTTTTTGAACTTCATAGACATGGAATCGTGCAGCAGGGCCTTTGTTGCTCAACTTGACGTCTGTAAGACCCATCCACAGTATTACGAGCTGTGGCCCATTCATTCTCATTGCTCCAGAGAAGAGGTTGGCAAACTATGACCTCGTGAGCTAAGAATGGTTTTTATTTTTTTTAAAGGTTTGTAAAAAAACTCCAAAGAACAAATATGTAACAAAGACTATATAGCCAACAAAGCCTAGGATATAGATTATCTGGGTTTGCTGACTCCTGCTATGGAGTATTTGCCTTATATGAATATATCACTATTTACCCATTTGGTTGAAGGGCATTAATTTCAGTTAAAAATCTATTATAACAGCATAATTGTGACTTAAATAATTTTAAGAGTAATATACACACATGACAAAAATTCAAATGATACACAAGGGCATAAAATAAAAAGCAAATGTCAGTTGCTGAGGCCAGGTCCATTCACAGAGGTCACCACTGCTGACAGCATCTTTTTTTGGAGATTCTTCTGTTTTGACATAGTTGGGGTTGAAGGTTGTTGGGCTTGGGGTGTGGACTTGGGTTGGGTTAAGCAAAATGTCACCCACGTTTTCTTCTGGTACTTCTGTGATTTCTTATGAAAATATTTGATACTTGGAATTTATTGTAGTGTTAGGGTGAATTAGGTAGTAGGCTACATATCTAAATCCCAGGAGCTCATCAGTTGTGTCAACATGAATTATCAAATAATTCAACTTTTTCTGTTTTGACGTGAAGTCATTTAATTTGTAATTGAATGTGGATATGGAACTTTGGACTGGGCTACCCGCTGAGGCCCCCACTGACCAGGAAGTCAATGAATGGGCTTGGGGATGGATCTAGGCTCCACAGCCTCAGGGGCCTGCCGAGCCAGGCAGGTACCGGAAACGGTAAAGCAGGCCGGGTATTTGCATGTTCGATGCTTCGGAATATTCTTCCCGTTGACAAAGAAACATGCTTTCTCTCTGTCTTTGGGAATATGAGGAGCTGCCAAATCATGGAGACTCCAGAGTCCAGTGGCTCAAACAAGAAACAAAAAACAAGAGTTTTTTTCTTTCTCATGTATTCATCCTAATTTAGGCAGTTGCTCTGATCTTCAAGGTCATCTGGGATTGGGGGTTTCCTACCTCTGTACTCTCATCCCCTAGGATGGGGTCTGTATCTCATAGTGGAGTTTGTCTCATCCCCACACATTCCATGTAGGAAGAGGAAATGAAATAGTAAGTGGAGTGTGGGAAATTTCCTTTTCAGAGTTTTATTTATTTAAGTAAGCTTTATACCCCCATGTGGGGCTTGAACTCACAACCTAAGATGAAGAGTTGCATGCTCTTCTGACTGAGCGAACCAGGAACCCTGGAAAATTTCCTTTTCAAGGGATATGACTTGGGAGTTGTGCACATTGCTCAGCTTATGCCCCAGAGCCTGGACCTGAGTCCTGTGGTCACAGTTAGCTGCAGGGATACTGGGGAAAGTCATATTTGGCCTTGTGCACACCCCAAGTTCGAGGCGGGGGGGTTCTATTGCCAAAAAGAAGAAGGTTAGAAAGGAAACTGGAATTAGCGGTTTTCTGTTACCTTAGCTCTCTTTTTCTTACTTTCTGATAAGTACATGGTTATAGAGGACTTGTTTTTCTACTACAGGGAAAGTTGCACTACGGGTGGGATGATGAGAGGTAACTGAAACTCCTGGTTGGGAACACAATAGGGAGTGGTGGGGATTGTGGCTCCTTGGAGAGCTTGAGCATGGGGTAGGTGCAGGCCACTGCTAATCAGGGACTGCTGCTTATTGCCCTGCAGGAATGCAAGCTTAGAGTTAACAGGTTTGATTTTTTTTTTTTTAATGAGAAGTTTTTTTTTTTCCCTAAAGATTTCATTTATTTATTTGACAGAGAGAGACACATCGAGAGAGGGAACACAAGCAGGGGGAGTGGGAGAGGGAGAAGCAGGCTTCCCACAGAGCAGGGAGCCCGATGCGGGGCTCGATCCCAGGACCCCGGGATCATGACCTGAGCCGAAGGCAGATGCTTAACGACTGAGCCACCCAGGCGCCCCTGAGAAGTTTTTTTATTTTAATTTAATTTAATTTTATTATGTTAGTCACCATACAATTCATCATTATTTTTTGATGTAGTGATCCACGATTCATTGTTTTTGTATAACACCCAGTTTTTTAATGAGATTGTTTTAAAAAAATGAGTTGTTTGATTTTTCACTCTTGGTTCAATTTAAGAAATGCTGTATTGATGAATCAATATAAGTGTGTGAGGCACCTTTGGCCCATGGACCTCCGATTTATGATTTCTGCCCTAACTATGCCACGTCAAGACAGTACTGTCATCTGGCTGGCAGAGCTTGGGGACACCCTAGGACTGTCAGCTCCATAAGTGGGGAAGTTGAGACTTTTACACACCAGTGATGACCATTTTGGTTCACCTTCTCAAAAAGGTAATTTGATATATTCTAGCAAAATTAAAAATGTGTACACTCTTCGACCCATCAATTCCACTTCTGGGAACATGTCATTCAGGGAGATTGTGTATATAAACATTAACCTATATTTGAGGTTATTCATTGGAACCCTGCCATAGTAAATCGCTGGAAGCTATCTGAATGTCCATCAAGAGGGACTGGTTAAATACATTTTGGTGCATTTACCCACTGGAATGATATGCATCCATAAAAAAGAGTGAAAACATTCTATATTGGCTGTAACTGAAGGATATCTCTAAGTGAAAAACAAAACAAGATGCAGAACAGCATATAGTATGCAGTTATTTATGTTAAAAGAAGGAAAAACGCAGGGGACTGTGTGTGCTTGTGCATGCTTTTGTATGTCTAAAATACTTCTGGAAGTTTCCTAAGAAACTGATAACTGGAACTGGTTGCTTCTGGAAATTTGAGTGGCTGCAAGACAATTGTGGAGGGAGATGTTTTACTCGAGAATCTTGTACCTTTTGAAGTTTGAACCATGTAAATGTTTCACCTATTTAATAAGTAAATAGGACTAAGATCACAAAACAAGCAAGATTAGTGAGGCCCAGCGAGGGTGAAAGAGCGTGCCGAGGGTCACATATCACCTCCCAGCACGTCCTTCATCTCCCTGGCAATCTTCCCATGCTGCTGGCTTCTGCTCTTATAGACTGTATGGAAGAATCTCTACCTGATTAACTAGCAAATTGGAATCTATTTTGCCAACTTACAGCATTCATTTGGTTCTTTGCTGGAGCCGCTGTTTTCTCCGCCTGAAGCGAGACTCTCTTCTGCAGGATCTCGGGCTCCAAGGTACGCCTCTGATATTATCTACAGCTACTTTGCAGCTCACGGAACGGGGCTGGGCCCGCTTCTCTCTGTTGCCTTCATCGCCTGAGAGTCCGTAACCCTAGCGGCTGGTTAGGGGATCAGGCAGCGCAGAGTGTTAGAATTCCAGGAAGTTGGAGGCTCTCCGTGACGCTTCACCTCCCCCAGTGGCACCAGGAAAAAGAGTGATTTCTTGGTTACTGAAAGGGGGGGTGCGGGTGGAGAGACACAAATGCAGGGCCTTTGTGAAGTGAGGCAGGCAGCCTTTCTGGTGCCTGGCAGAGGTGCTGACATCTTTCTTGAAGATTAGAGAGATGTTGGGAGCTGCGATGGGATTGGAGTCTGGTAATTAGCTCTTTACCTGTGTCCTGAGGATTCTCAACCCAGTTGCTTGTCAGGGGAGCTCGGGAGAGGATATACTGTGTTCTGACCCGAGATGAGTTAGAATGTACTCCTTGTTTAAACAAAATGAGGAATCCAGGTGTCTGAGGATTGCACTGTCACCTTAAATTTCCCTAGTGCAGTAGGATCCGGCGTGGGGCACGACTGATCACTTATATTGTGTGTTAGGTAATAGTACAGGTGTGGCCACGGATACCTGAGGCCTTAAATAACAATGGTTTAAGCAAGACGGACGTGTATGTAATAGGGTGTAAATACACATCCAGACCTGGTATAGCAGCTCCACTCTGTAAAACCCTCAAGTTCAGGTTCCTTTCTGTTCACCACCATTCCTAAGGGGTGGGTCTGTCTTCATGGTCCAAGATGGAGCCCCAGCCGTCCTTCCTATATTCTAGGCAGCCGGACAGGGAAAGGCCAAGGGCAAGAAAGTATACGTCCTTGCTCCTTAAGATCACTTTTTAAAGAAGTTGCTTGTAGAACCTCCCTAATGTCCCATTTCTTGAACTTAGTTATGTTAACTTGGCTTCCCCTTGAAAGCAGAACCTGATAGAAGGACTTAGGAGCAGGTAATTTATTTTGGGAATGGATTCAGAGGAAGTGGAATGAGGTGCCTGGGAAGAGGAAATGGGGTAGGAGGGAGAACCGGTTCAGGGCTGCACAGTGCTTAGCGCTGTGAGCAGCTGGGGCTCAGCCCTGCAGAGATGGCTTCTGGGAGCCGTGTGGGGGATACCTTAGGGTGTTTGCCCGAGATGTGGTAGAGGGGAGTATTCACCCTGTTTGTCGGTCAAGGGCTTCTCCCAGCTCACTAATTCCCTTGCATGTACGGTTTTGCACATGTGCATAATGGCTGGGAAGAATTTCTTCGGAGACTCTGAGCAGCCAGCAAGGGATCTGCGCACTACCAGTGTGCTCACCTGGGGCTGCAACAACAACCAGAATAAGAAGGATGGGCTGAAAGGGTGCAGGATGGGGTGTTATTTACGTGGCCTCCCTTAGCTGCCGAGGAACCTGGGAAATGTAGTTTTTGTTTGTAGTGGTCATGAGCACCCCCCTTCCCCGGCCAAAACATGGGGGCTGATTATTGTTGAGAGGATGCTGGAGAATAAATGGTGGAAGCTGACACACTATAATCTTTATTTGTCCATGAATTAGGGATTTGTCAGTGTCCGTGGCTGGGAACTCAGTGGAGAGTGTATAGACAGCCCTCTGAGTGGCCAGTGTAGCCATCCAAGTACTGATGTACATACTCGTAGGCTGGCTTCTCAGACCCCACTTGAGACCTGTTCACTCTTACTCTGGACACAGTTCTAACACACACAGTGGTCTGTCTTCCCGGTGCCAGCACATAGGATTAGATGGACTGGGGCAAGTTTCTGAGGGTCTGTCCACAGGTTGGACCCTAGCATTTTCTTCCAATTCCACTCTGTCCTTTGTAGATGTTCAGAGTGACTTCGAGAAATGTGGGTGTTCCTTCCTCCCTTAAAACTTGTCGATGCCCTTGGGAGCCCGTCCTACCTTCCTCTCCATTCTCTTCCCTATGTCCCTCGGAGTCCTACTCCATGCAGGATTTCTTCCAGTGCCGTCTGCAATCATGTGTCCTCTTGTCTAGAGTCTTCTTCCCCATCTTGCCCTTGGCCATTCCTTGTCATCCTTCAGTTTTCTGCCGGGAATTAGATGGGGTAGGGCCTCCCCCCACAGGCTCTGATGGCACATAGTCATTTCTTGGTCAGTGGTCTTTCCACGTGACTGGACTGTGCTCTGTGAAGGCAGGGATGAAGTTGTGTCTGCCCAGTTCATCACTGTATTTCCAGGACCCAGCACAGAGTAGATGCCAGTAAGTCTCTGTGGAATGGATGGAAACACACCATATCTCTGATCCCAGGTAGCTTCTTTCCAGTGTGTGCCCTTGATTCCTGGGTGTGAGAGGGTGTTAGAGTTCCTGCCAGGCCCCTCCTACTGTTCAGGTGCCATTCTGAGCTCATGCTTTATTGTTGCGGGGCTGAAAGACCAGCATTGTAGCTTTCTGTTAGAACTCGCTCTTAGGGGTGCCTGGATGGCTCAGTCGGTTGAGCATCCGACTCTTGATTTCAGCTCAGGTCATGATCTCAGGGTGGTAGGATTGAGCCCTGTGTTGGGCTCCGTGCTTGGTGGGGAGTCTGCTGGAGAGTCTCTCTCTTCTCCCTCTGACCCCGCTTTAGATAAATAAATAAAAATCTTAAAAAAAAAACTGCTCTTAGTTGTTGCTGGTACCCAAGGCTCAACACAGATTTACAGAAGAGGGAGCTCAGTGAGTGAATCAATCATCCGACAAGTTAGTCGTATTCAAAGTGGGACATGGCCTCCTACTGCATCTGGGGTGTATTGGAGGCCGAGGGACTTGCCGTTTGCAAAATTGGTTCTCTTTTCCATTCTTGCTGTTACCCTTTTGCTTTCAATTAAAAATATCCACAAACTTAAGCTATTTCCCCCCAAATATAAAACAAACTCAGGGAATATTAAAGCTGAACTATTCGTCTTCCTGAAAATTCTTAGAAAACATTCTTCCTCCCAACCCTGGTTTTAAAACTAATATTGAAAATTTGGAGAATACAGAAAAATATGAAGAGTACAAATAAAAGTCACCCAGGAAAAGTCACCATTAATTTACTTTCTCCCAATCTTTGTTTTTATTTTGTTTTATATTGTTTTAATTTCAATTAATTAACATATAGTATATTATTAGTTTCAGAGGTAGAGTTAAGTGATTCATCAGTTGAATACAACACCCAGTTACTGCATCCCCCCACCCCTACTTTCTCCCAATTTTTGTGCAGTGTAGATCCACATGCATGCACACACACATGCTCACATACTGGGAAATAATTATCCTAAATGTAAAGGTTTATACTTTGATATACCTTGATTTTTTTTTTTACTTTTCGTGAGATTTTGAGTATGGTCCTATGTCTTTAAATATTCTTCAGGAATGATTTTTGAAGATTGCGGAGCATTTCTGTGCAGGTGCATACCTTTTAAAATGTAACCAATCTATATTTTTGAGTGGTTAGATTGGTGTGGCTTGTCACTGCCATGGGTTTGTTTTAATGAATTTTCTTGTATCTCTGATGATTTCTTTTTTCTTTTTCTTTTGTTTTTTGTTTTTTAAAGATTATTTATTTATTTATTTGAGAAAGAGAGAATGAGAGACAGAGAGCACGAGAGGGAAGAGGGTCAGAGGGAGAAGCAGACTCCCTGCTGAGCAGGGAGCCCGACGCGGGACTTGATCCCGGGACTCCAGGATCATGACCTGAGCCGAAGGCAGTCGCTTAACCAACTGAGCCACCCAGGCGCCCCTCTCTGATGATTTCTTATAGATTATTAGGAATACAGTTCCTAGGTTAAGGGTATCGTTATTTTTCAGTCTTTCAATTCATGTTGCCAAATTAATTTTTAGGTAATTTGTTAATGTCCACCAACAATGTGTTTTTTTTTTTCTTTAAAACAGCACCTTCAGCAAAGGTAATTATAATAATTTATAAAAAGTCAACTTGATAGTCTCCAGATTACCTTCTAAACTTCCAGGATCAGATGGGTTTTTTATGTAGCTCTGATTAGTTGTGAATAAAGCTGCTTTCTCTCCTTATTAAAGTGTTTATATGTCACCTATTTCCAAAACAGGATGTGTAGTAGCCCACAGCAAAAGCACAGAACTCTGGCACAAGACTTAAAAACAGTTGTTTTCACTTCACATTTTATTAGAACATTTTCAAGTGTTAGAAGTATTCACACCCATATTGCTGTGGGGGGTGACTGAGGCGGGCAGGCGCTCCACGATTGATTGGTGATGTCTGCCACAGGCGTGGCTGTGTGTGTGGGGGAAGGATTGGTGTTGAGAGGCTATCCCTGACCCGTAGCCCTATGCAGCCGCTCACAGCTCATCAGCTCTGAGTGAAGAAAGTTTAGAAAAATGGGTCAGAGCGAAGTGGTAAGAGACCCCTCTGGAGTTGGCCTCCGCTGCTCCCGAGCTGTGCTTCTGTTTCCTAATGTCTCTGGCCCTGCTCTGGGTTGTCAGCAGTGTTGAGCTGCAGAGCCATGATGCGAACAGCCAGGGAGACAGGGAGGAAGGACAGAGGGTGCACTGAGGAGGCCATGTGTCCCAGACGTGGGTCTTTGATGTATGACCTTCGTGATTTGTTGTTGTCCCATCTGGGGTGTTCCTGTGCTGTTTTTTTAATTTAATATGTAATTTTAAAATGGACTCGATTTTACTTAAATATGTGTGTCTTAAAAGCAGTGTCTATCACTGTCACAAGCCAAGAAGAGCATCACTTGCTGTAAATAGATGAAAACCTTCAAAATAAAGACAATGGAAACAAAACAATGGTCTTAAATTCCAGCTAGATACTGTTGCTTGCCAAAAGCTTTCAGACGGAAGCGTGCTGTCTCTTGGTTAACAAGGGTGGATAAGCCAAATGTTAGAGATTCGTTGGCACAAAACTGAGGCTTTCTTTTGGAGAAGGATTGCAGAATCGGGAAGGGAGTAGCTTTCTAATTGTGGGATTCCCTATTCCTGAAAACATTTGGTAAACAGCCCTCTACACCGGTGGAGGGGCCTAAGGGCCGGTGAGGACAGGTTTGGGAGGACGTTGGATGCCAAGCCAGAAGGGAGTGATGTGTTGGTGGGCAGTCTTCCTGGATACTTTTGGGGGCTTGTGTGGGGGCACGGGAGAAGTTTGTTTCAAAGCACAGTTATTGATGAATCAGGCTTCACTGCTCCCCAGTTGGATATTCCCATTCGGGCAAATAGTTCCCTCTTTGGTCCAGTGGTTGGTGAGAGGAAGCCTGCCCAGTGGACCTACGCCTGTCTTTAAACAGGCACCAAATAGCATCTCCATTCTTCTGGAGGCGTCCCATGTTACTTGAGCTCCCGTGAGTTCTGGGCATGAAAAAAATAAAATCGAGCTGGCACCATGTCCCGGTGGCATGTGGCGCGGGTGTGTGCAGTTGGATTATTTTTATTTATGATAGCTGATTCACAATTGTCTCCATGGCGATGCGGGGAGCTGAAGGCTGAGGGAAGAAGTCATTCGTCGCATTATTAAATGACCCAATGAAAGGGAAAAGGCCCTCAAACACATTAAGGATTAATTTAACGTCATGGCCTTGCCTGGCGGGTCGTTACCCGTCCCTGCTGCCGATGTCGGCATTTCTGTTTCCAGAGCGTTCTGAACAGAGTGTGGCTCATCTGTTTGCATTTGAATGTCACTCTTAGCTCAAATGCAGCCAGATGCTGAGGGTCAGAAGGGTCACTAACGACTTCATCAGGAGATGCTCTCTGCCATAGAACATTTGGGAAGATGTCGTTCTCGATGCCAGTTTGTGCGTGTGTGTGTGTGTGTGTGTATTTCTTAATACACTTGAATACATATAAAATAATTTTAAGAAATATAACCATACAATGGACACACGTGTACCTACCACATAGGGTAAATGGGTGACATGCAAAGGATGACAATATGTCTTGACATCCCCAGACAGTCCCAGCTTTTTCTTGTCTTAGCAAAATCCTTAATTATATCCCTTTCACTCTCAAAACCATGTTCGGGTTTGGATGAGAGATTGTGCGTCTGCTGTCTTGTAAGCTTCCTTCACGTCACTTCTCTCACACTAAGCCTTGCACTTGGGAGACTGAGCCGTGTTGCTGTGTGCGGCGGCAGTCCCTCTGTGTCTATGGCTGTATACTATTCCACTCAGTAACGTATCACAATTTGTCCATGTTCCTGCTGGCAGACATTTGGATTGTCTCTTGCTTTTCGCTCCGATGAACAATGCTGCTCTGACCATTTTTGTGGGTGCATCCTGATGCACACGTGCGTACCTTCTCTTGGCTCTGTGTCTAGAATTGCTGACTCGTGGGTTCAGTGCATCTTCAACTTGACTCTTTTCCAAAGGGGTTGTACAGGTTTATGCCCCCGCTGTCAATGTGGAGGTGTTCTGTTGACTCTGCGTCCTTGGCAACGCTTGGCGCCAGACTGTGCAATTTTTACCAGTCTGATGGGTGCAAAATGTATGTCATTGTACATTTACATCTCCAGTGTTGTCTGGGACTGTTGCTAGCTTGCCCAACTCTGGGGTTCAGATGAGGATGTTTGCCTTCCTGTAAATAGGAGACCAGAATTCTCCAATGTTACCTTTATAGTAATGAAGTTATTTGGATCTCTCTTAGCCCTACTTCTTTCTCTTAGTTGGTTGAAAACATGGGTGGGGAAAAAGGAGTTGCACTTAGGGGTGTTGAGAAGGAAGAACTCCCATTTTTCTTTTCCCTCAAACTACTTCCAGAACACTCTGACACCTGATGTGTGGGGCTTTCTTCCATAAACTGACTCTCAGACGCTCGCTGGGTATCCTGCACTTGAACTCCGTTCTGACCGTGTTTACCTGCAGTTAGCATCAGATCCCACAGGTTAAGGGCTCTGTCCCAATAGACTGCCCCCATTTCAGGTCTAGTCACAAGTCCCGGTTGTCCCCTGTGCTTCCAACTAACTGACTGTAGATTGGAGGTTCCCACGACCCCCTCCTTGGATTCTACCATTTGCTTGAATGGCTTGTGGAACTCCGGGAACCAGTGTATTGATTAGTTTACCAGTTATAGAATGATAGCAGCTCAGGAGTAGCCAGATGGGAGAGAAGCAGAGGGCGAGGGCTGTGGGAAGAGGTGCGGAGCTTCCAGGCCCTCTCTGGGTGTGCCACCTCCCCCCTGCCCCCGACACCTCCACAATTCATCAGTCTGGAAGCACTCCAACCCTGTCCTTTTGGGTTTTTATGGAGGCTTCATTATGGGAGGCACAGATTAAATCATTGGCCACTGGAGATTAATTCAATCTCCAGCCCCTCTCTTCTCTCTGGGGGTCAGGGGTGAGGCTGGAAGTTCCAACCCTCTGATCACTTGGTTGGTTCCCCTGGCAACCAGCCCCCATCCAGTGGTTGTGCTAGAGCTTTCCAAAACCCACCTCATTAACATAAACTCAGGTGTGGCTGAAAGGGGTTTGTCCTGTCTAAGACTCTTGCCTTCATGCTCTTAGCACTCAGGAAATCCCAAGCGCTTTAGGAGCTCTGTGCCAGAAATGGGGACGAAGACCAAATATATATTTCTTATTGTAGATCATGTCGTAGGTGTCCTGAAGACTGCCACACACAACTAATAAGGGAGATAATGCTCTCCCTTATCACTTAAAATTTTTCACCCATCCCAGACCTCCCTGACCTAGATCCTCAGCAGGGGTCTTCCACTCCTCTCATGGAGCTCCAGCTACCCTGACTCACAAAGTTTACCCTGCGCTCTGCATTCGTAGGATTTGTTTGTGGATCCATCCTTTTAAAACCCACCCTTTTAATCTACTCTGTTAGTCCTTTGTGGGGTGTTCTTGCTTCCTTAATTTGAGATCGTCCTAAGTTTTCCTCATCTTGACACGTCCCTCAGAACCTTGTGCAGTGTTTTGTTGAGGCTCATTCTTCCAGGAAATGTTTGGCAGAGTCCACTGTGTTCCAGGCCTGATGATGGTGGCTAAGTAGTCAAAGAAACCCAAGTCCTTGCCCTTGTCAGGGATGTGCCTTCCAGAAGAAATGGAAGAAATATACCGGAGTAAGGTGATGTGACTTTGGACAGGAGGAATATCCAGATTCTTAAGGAGACTTTCTTTGCCTGGAGAAGTTGGATAAAGTTTCCCAGATGAAGTGGGTTTTGAAGGATGAGTAGGAGTTGAACAGATGGCCAGAGAGCTGCCAGGAATCTGCATTGGTTAAGTCAAGCATGTCCTGCCTCCCTAGCTTTGGGGATTATTGTAGATCTGTTATTTTGTACCCATGAAAACCTTTGGCTGGAAAACTCTTTTAAAGATAAATATTAATGAAAATGAAAAGCTGTCCTTTCAGTATCCATGGGGTCTTGACTCTGGGCGTTAATGCAATGGAAATGAGGTAAGAAATCGGTGCTGGTGGTGACTTTTATTCATTCATTCCTTTATTTGAATGCAGAGTTTGCATCTGTTGGATGTTTGAATAAAAGATAAAGGAAAATAGAGGAAACCTCATTCTTAGAAGTGTGACTGCTCCGGCTTCTGTTCTGACCTCACCGGGGTCAGACTGTCACCACGAAGGTGTGTCCTCCCAGCGTCACACTGTGGGTCTGATCACAGTGGCTGGCTTTGCACCAAGTCCTTTTGGGCATTTGGCTAATTAGAATGAAACCATCAGGTGAAATGGACTACTTGTCCTAGACTTTGTTTTAATGATCATGAGATGGGATCTCTGATGAGCTGGCCCTGGGCTGTGCTTGACTCTGGGCATCTCAAGGCTCTTTGGGCGTGTTAGTCAAGGCTGAATGGCTGGGCAGGAGTTGGGAATGAGATGTTTTTCTCAGTGGGGAAACCTTGAGAGAGTGTTTGTATGGGTGTGAGTCCCTCCTGCCTTTGGGGGCTGCCTGTCTGTTAAGCAATGCTTGCTTTGACCTTGGCCTTGACCGACCCTTGGTGCGGCTGTCAGTCAGATGGACAGAAGCACTGGCATCTCCCCTGGCAGCTGGCTCGGGAAAGGCTGTCAGAGCTGTGGGCTGGGGACGTCGGCTTGCCTCCCGGAGGGCTCTTGTGCTGTTTAAATCTGGAAAGAGGACTGACCCAGGGATTGGACTGGTGGGAAGCAGGTGGGGCTGCAGGTCCGATCTGGGCACAACTTTGGGTTCTAATAAAGCCATCTTTCAGCACACCGGCTTAGCACGTGAGATTTTCACGCAGAGGCTGCAAACTGGAGGACCTGAGCTGGATTTGTGGGCATTGTGGGTTGAATTGTGTCCCCCAAGAAGATATGTCCAAGCCCTATTCCCTGGTGCCTGCTCATGTGACCTTCTTTGGAAATGGGATTCTTGCAGACGTAGTCAGGTTACCATGCGCTCATTAGGGTGGCCCTAATCCATATGACTGGGCTCCTTATAAGAAGACGAGAGAGGCTCAGGGAGGAAGTCGTGTGAAGCAGGAGACCGAGATGGACTGGCATGACGTGGCTAGCAGCCAAGGAGCACCAAGGACTGACAACACCAGGGATAAGAGAAAGGCACGGCACAGATTCTCCCCTGGAGCCTTCAGAGAGAGAAGGCCCCGCTGACTTCTTGCTTTTGGACTTCCAGAACCGTGAACAAATAAACGATTGGTTTAAGCCACTCAGTTTGTGGTAAACTTTTATGGCCGCCCTAGGAAACTCATACCATGGTTTAAAAATACTGGACTAATTTGAAAACTGAGATTTCATGTAAAAAAGTGGGATTTCTGGCATCTCTAGAAAAATCAGCTGTGTGCCCATAGAACTGATGTCCTGAGATGGGAACCGTGTGGACGCCTTCCGTTCATCCCAGTCACCACCACTCCCAGTTGGCTGCCGACGAGCGGGCTTCGCCTGCTGGGTTTCCCTTCGAGCCCCCGAGGTACCTGACTCTGTGGCCCCCGCTTTTGCGACAGTGGCCCGTTGCTGGCTTTCCAGCTTCGGGAGCAGGGCCTGGCAAACTGTGGCCCATGGGTCAAGTCCAGCCGGCTGCCTGTTGGGATGAATTTTTCCCAGAACCCTGTCATGCCAATGTGCGCATAGACGGCCCAGCGTTGCGCTCACACGCCGCAGCACGGCTGACTAGCAGTCGCAGAGACCGCGTGGCCTCCGAGGTGGAAGATTTATTCTCTAGCTCTTTACAGAAAGAGGCTGCTGAGCCCTATTCTAGAGAATCAAGAAAAACAGATCTTTATGAGGTTTTCCCCTATTTTTAAGTGAGGGCAACTAATTCATGTTGGCTTTTCTTTATTATTATTTAAAATTTTATTAAAAAGTGTTTGAAGTTTGAGTCTAGTGGACACACAGGTGCTACATTAGATTCAGGTATCCAGCATAGTGATGCGGCTTCTCTATGCTTCAGGCTCCGTATTGGTTTTCAGTTTCAAAACACGTACCTGTCAATCAAGGGCTTCTTTCCATGGCAGCAAATGTGAATCTCTGCCGTTTTTTAAATATACCATGACTTATTGAACCGATTCTTTACTAATGGGTATTTAGGCAGTTCTGCTTTAAATTTATATGAACTAGTCAGGCCTGGCTAAGGAGCCCCACACTTGGGCGTTGAGCTTCGTCTTGGGGGTGTGGAGGGAGGGAGGGATTGGGGTTAGTTAGCCAGACTGTAGAGAGCCAGTAGACTCTGCGATCAGTCTTCCCGAGTCTCACACTGTGATCCTCCCCGTCCACAGAGGACCACACCAGAGAGGACGGAGCTAACAGCAAAAAGGACTGGTTTGGGTGTAGGGAGGAAGCTTTTGTTGTTAAGGTTGGCAAATCCTAGAAAGAGTAGCTGAAGAACTCCAGAGTGCCCCTCTCTGAAGGCCTTCTAAGAAGTGACCACTCTGCCCAGGTTGGCTATAGCCCAAGGATGGAAGATGTGTTTGGCCACGTCTACTCTGGCATGAACGGCTGCCACCAGCCCAGCACTGGGCAGGCGCCTACAGCCTGTCTTGCCCACCAGGAGGAAGAGCCATGCTGGGCAGAGATGCGGGTCATTGGCGGTGGGAATATTTGGGCATCCAGTCACACCTCTGCCGTCCTTCAGTTAGAGGGTAAGGGCTAGCTCAGCTGATCCCGCTGTCCTTCTGGCTGGCTCCATCCATCTGTACAAGGCTGGTTAGGTCCATTCTAGGCTGTGTGGCTGTGTGCAGAAAAGGGTCAACATTGCAGACCTGAGGCTCTTATCTTTTGAAGGGGCTGCTTGCAAGTTTGCCTGTTGGTTGGTGTCAGGGAACTTGGCACTTGAGCTGTTCCCTAAGTGATGAGTGAGGTTCATGATCCTGTGCAAACAGTGGGAGTTACGGTGGACACCTGCTTTCCTTCTGAGCGTCTGGAATTTGGGCACATGCTAGGCAGAGTGCCTATAGGACCAGTTCCCAGCGAAAACCTTGGGTCCTGAGTCTCGAGTCGGCTACCCTGGGCAAAGCATCACACGTATAATGCTGCATTTTTGTAGCTAGAGGAGAGTGAGGTCTGTGTGATGCTCCCGGGAGGGAGAGAGTTTGAGGAAGTGTCTCCAGACCCTGCCTGTATCTTTCCCCCCTGCCGATCCTGTTGTGTAATAAACCATGGCCGTAAGTACAACGACAGGCTGAGTCCCGTGAGTCCTTCTAGTGAATCACCAACTGTATGAGTGGTCATAGGAAACCCCCAAACAGGATGACTCATTGTCAACTCAAGTTCAGAATTAGAAGAAAATTCAGAGTGCATGCCGTGATGATAATGATAATGATTAAAAGTATCAGTGATGATATTACTAACCAGCCCTCACAACGTGCCAGCTTCTATTCTAGCCACTTGACACAGATGAATTGAATCATCCTCAGACTGTAGATACTCCTCTTCTCCCCAGTTCATAGATGAAAGGTCTGAGGCACGGAGACAGTAAGCAGCTTGCTCTCTGTCACCTAGCTCATAAGTGGCAGAGCTCAGAGTGGAACCCCCAGATTGTGACTGGCAGATGCTTGGGAGCCTCCTCCTAAAACACAGGACTCTCCTGGGGGCCAGTGCGTCTTGGAAACAAGCTTTAGTCGCAGGATGCCAAATACTGTCTCTACCTTTTTTGATGAGGGGGTGCATATCGGTGATAACAAGTCATCTCAAAATTTCAGTGGTGTAAAATGACAACGTTTATTCCTTGCTGAGTCTCTGTGTCTGTCCCAGGCTGGCTGGGGACTCCGCTCTGGGACATCCCCATCCAGGGAGCCAGGCTGCTGGAGCAGCCACCGTCCTCGCTCACTGCAGGTGCCCTGGCAGAAGGAGGGTCTCGCCTCTGCACCTGGCTGCTCGGGACCAGCAGGGACCGCTGTACCCCATTGGCCAGAGAGGCCCATGAGGCTGCGCACACACGAGGGAGCCAGGAAGTGAATCCCACCGCAGACCCAGAGGCCGAAAGTAGAACTATTTAGTGACAAGAGCACATGGAATACTACAGTGGGGATTAGAAAAGAAGACTTTTCCAGCTGACACCAGCTTTGGGGGAAGATTACTCACTGAAGGAAGAGCCAGAGTTGGGAGCCGAGAGGTGGGAGGGAGCTGGTTATTGTCAAAGGCAGAAGTGAGAAAACAGGGGGCCAGATAGTTAAGTCCTTTGAGAGCAAGTGAAAGTGATTTCCATGACAACAATTCAATTAGAGAGCAACATGAAGTTCTCCTCTGTAAGGGAACACTGAGGAATTATCACCACAATGAACCTTGGGGGTGGAGAGGGGAGAGAAAGTGCCCCAGCAGGGCACCCCCAGCAGTTCCTGGATGTAGGGCACGCCCCCTCATCGGTGAGCCAACCCCTTCACCGAGGAGGCCAGCACACACACAGGGAAAAGGGGCGGGGGGCGTTTGCCAAAATAAGCAAATTCAAGAGTGGGTGAGAAGGAAGGCAGAGAGGGCAGGGATGGGCGGGCCATGAGGGGGGCACCTGTGTTTTGCTTTCAGTATGGGGTGGCTTGGGCATATGGGTTGGCTGGTAGGGTTGCAGAAGAGGTGTTGAAATGTTTCCCCGTAGAATTAAAATTCAGACTCGGGGTTGGGGTGGGGGAAGAGAATGAGGCCCCAGGGTGTGGTGGGAAGCATCAGGCTTTGCAATCACACACCCATGGCTTTGAATCCACTTTTTCCATTGCTTTCTGTGTTTGAATGTAAGCTCCTTGAGCCTAATCCTCCTAAGTAAATATGCCTGTTAGTAGGATGATAGTAATAATGTGGTCTTGTATCTGGCACACAGTAGGTCCTCTCTTTAATGTGCATGTACTTCCCTGTCTTTGATTAGGGGTGATGTAAAAGAGATTCCATCTCCGGTGCAAACTCCGGAGTTTTAGTAATGGGCTCCCTGGAGCCTGTGTTAGGGATTCTGAAGCTCACTGAGAGAGAGTGTAGCAGTTGTTCTTGGTGTCTGTTACGGACATGGGAGGTGGTGGTGTGTGTGCTACGTAGTTGCCATCCTTCCTTTCCATCTGAGCCTTATTCTTACCACCTCCTTCCATGCATCCTTTGCTCCAAATTGGTCAGTGGCCAACTCACTGCCCCCTAAGCAAGCTGTGTGCTGACTACTTGCCCTGTGCCCTGGTGTCCCTGCCTTCTCAGGCCTGGAGCACTCTCTGTTCATTCCTCATCTCATCCAGATTTGTCCTATTCTTCAAGAATCAGCTGAGACCCCTCCCCAGGGAAGCTCTTCCCACCCACCACTGCTCTGGTTGTTCCAGGACTAAAGGATGTCATCTTCTGCTGAATTCCCGTAACACTCACCACCTCTTCCGTGGTCTGTACACACATGCCCGAACAGCCTCTCATGTAGGCAATGGTGTCCTTCCCGTGTGAGGGTGGCTGGCTCCCAAGGGTGACCATGTTGTCCGCTACTCCTCCCTTATGGCCTTACCCCCTGCCCACTGACCCCAGCCCTTTCCTATTCCGGATGATTTAGTTGGCAGAGGATGGAAGTGTACTATTTAGGGGCCTGGAGTTGGCAATCAGGGATTCTGGCTAGGACTCTCAGCACTGCCCCTTTAGGGCTGTGTGACCCTAGATAAGTTCCTTGACCTCTCTCAGCCTCAGACTTCTCTTCTAATAATACTGGAGTCATGGGGAGCATTCAGTGGGATACCGTGTGTTCGGTGCTTTCTCAGTTCTGGGCACGCAGTAAATGCTTACTATGTGGTATCAGCCATTGCTATTCCTCCTCGTCTCCCTGCCCTTCTTCTGTGCCCTGTTGGAGGACCACCATTTCAATGTGGTCTTTTCATCTTTTATGCCGCTGGTCCTACAAGGATTGATTGGGCATCACTGGGAGTCCAGCTGGTGCCGGCTGGATGTCATGGAGGGCTTGGTCCAGGAGAAAGGATATTTTGTCGACTCGTGAAAAAACCTAAGTCCAGGGGAGCCCCTGGCACTATAGTTCCTGACTTTAGGCAGCAGCTGTGTTCTCAAACAACTGTGTGCAATTTCAGTTTGATTAGCTTTACCATGAGTCCCCTTTTAGAAGTCCCAGGGGACTCATCAATAAAAGACTTGTTTGACAAATCCTTTTGTAAAATTCCGAGTCACCAAATTGTTCTTGCTTTGTGATTTTGGATTCATATATATTAGGTTTTCTTAATGCAGGTACTATTTTAGCAGCAAAACCTCCTTATATTCCAGCCAGGTTTTTGAGCTTTCGCAGTCAAAATTAGTATTTATTTCAACTTGTTGAATATGTATTATATTCCAGAAAGATATTTCCAACTCATGAAAATTAAGTGAGAAAACCAGAGTTACCAGGGTTTGTCTTCTGTTCCTGTTATGTACTGAGTCTTGATGGGGCGTTACTGGCAGATGCTCGGCTGTCCTCGATAAAGGAACAGGAGTGATAAAAACCAAGAATATGCTGCGAATGAATAATCTGGCTGAGGAAACACGTAATTACCATGAGTGTCAGTCTCCGTAATGAAGCGTTGATAGGGCCAAATCCGAGCCTAAGTTCCCAGCAAAGGGGGAGCGGTGATATGTCGAGTACAACTTAGCCTCTGACTAGCTCCCGACTGCAGACCTGGAATGCGCAGGTGCGGACCTGGGATGCGCAGGTGCGGACCTGGGATGCGCAGGTGCGGACCTGGAATGCGCAGGTGCAGACCCAAGCCAGTGCAACACCACCAAGATTCAGAGCTCCCCACCTTCCAGTCAGCTGCCGGGGCTGCTGCTCTCCCTGCCGCCCCCTCCCCAGGGAGATGCTGGAGTTGTAGGACAGACCTTGAGATCCCTGGCTACCCTTCCCATTTTACAGATGAGGAAGCTGAGGCCTAGAGAGGGGTTCGGAATTCCCAAAGTCTTCCGGCAAGTCCACAGCCAGGGTTGGTCCCGAACTACCATCCCTTGACCGTGGCTTGCCTTCCCCACCTGCACTCTCCCAGCCTCGCAAGGATGCAGAGCGGAGACCAAGCTTGGCTAACAACCCTGTTTCCTAGGGGACGTCGATTTCTAGGGAGAGGCGGGATTTTTCCTTCTACGAATAGATGGCATTTTGTCTTGTTATTTACTTAGTTGATTTTTCTGAATAGATGTACATGGTTCAAAATTCAAAAGGTGTATGTTGAAAATTAGGTCTCCCTCTCTCCCATCTCTGTTCCCCAGGCTTCCCGGCCTCCTTCTCAGAGGCAGCAAGTATTATCAGATGTTTTATGGATCCTTTCTGAGACTTTTCTATGCCTATGTGAGGAAACGCATGTTTGCTGGTTCCTTCACTTATTCAGTTGTTATTTATTGAGCACCTTCTGTGTGCCCGGCTCTGTTGTAGGAACTGAGCTACAGCAGCAAACAGAGACTTTGTTGCCATGGGACTGACGCCAGACCTCAAAATATACCCACCTCCTCTCCCTCACTGTGGCATCGCACATAGACACAGAGTTCTGTGTTTCCGTTATTCCATAACCTTCTGTCTTTGAGAGTATACCAGTTCATGGAGAGTTGCCTCCCTCTTTTTAACCATGGTGTTGCATTTCATCGTGTGGATTTGCCATGATTTAGTCAGCACCTGATTGAGACATTTAGGTGGCCTCCACTGTGTGTGTGTGTTTTCTGTAATAAACAGTGCTGCAGGGGCCTTGTAAGCGGGTTTCTATTTGCACATGTGGGAGCACATCTGGCAATTTATTGACCAATTTGGCTAAAATGTCCAGAGAGGTTGGTATTAGGGCACAGCTAAATCCAGGTGTGCAGACCCCTTGGAACCGATCTCTCAGTCTTACTTTGCTTATGTTGACTTCATTCTCAGAAATAAGAAGCCTTATGAAACTTTTATTTGGTATTATTATTATTATTTTTTTAAAAAGATTATTAATTTGACAGAGAGAGACAGCGAGAGAGGGAACACAAGCAGGGGGACTGGGAGAGGGAGAAGCAGGTTTCCTGCCGAGCAGGGAGCCAGATGTGGGGCTCGATCCCAGGATCCTGGGATCATGACCTGAGCTGAAGGCAGACGCTTAAGGACTGAGCCACCCAGGCGCCCCAATATTCAGTAGTATTAATTGCAAACCTACAACGTACCAGATGTTCTAGGTGCTGGAGAGACAGCAGGGAAGAAAACACGGAAATCCCAGCCTCATGGCACTAATATTCCCAAGATGCTCCACCCCCATCAGTCAAAGGTTTAAATTCTCCCAGGTGGAGGAAAAAGAAAACGCCTTCCTTCGAACAGGAAAAGTCTCAGGATCAAATCGCATTGGACCAGTTTGTGTCCTGTGACAGTTTCTGGCCAATCACACTGGCTCGGGGCCGGTGGAACACGATGATTGGCCAGGCCTGCTCTCGGAGTTAGGGGCTGGGGTTCTGCTCCTGAGAAACCATGTGGGCTGAGCGTCCGTGCGGGGTGGCGGTGGGGCTGGGGATTCCTTGAAGCAAAAGGGCTCTGTTATCAGGAGAAGGGCGGTACACCCCCCGGGGGCACAGATGTTCGCTGCAATGAACTAGAAGAAGGAGCCAGAAGGGGGAGAAGCCTGCTCCGTGTGTCTGCACAGCAGCTCAGACCAGGCCTTCACTGGCTGTTGCAAGGGGCCTAGGGAGGTGGAAGAGGCTTGGTATGAGGATCCTGGAAGGGGAGTGTTGGGGTGCTTACTGCTCCTGAAAACCCTGTGCTTATGGCAAGAGTATTCCGCTCTGCATCCGTGTATTAAACAGCAGTCATGGGGGAAAAACCATGTTAGACGCTGCATTACCTGAAATTAATTATACTGATGAAACTCACTTTTATCGAGACCATTTTAGTGCCAGAACTTAACAGGTACGAATTCAGTTCATTCTCTCCACGGCCTTCTGAGGTGGGTATTATTACTATGCTCATTTCTGGAGGAGAAAAGAGAGGCACAGAGAGATTAATTAACTTGCCCAAGAGCACGCAGCCGGTAAGGGGCAGAGCCAGCATTTGAATCCAGGCAGCCTGGCTCTGGAACCCATGCTCTGCATATAGGCTTTTTCTGTCTCTGTTCCAGTCTGGATCAGAGGACTGAGCCCTCGTGCCCGCTGGGATGCCAAGGAGCTGCGTGACTCCCGACGACTCTCTTTTCAATAGTTTGGTGCCTTGGTTTCCACACATGCAGGGTGGGGATCAGGGCGACCCAAGTTTCTTTAAGGATCAAATGAAGTGTTTGGCAGGAGCACCTTTTGGTGGGAAAATAATCTAAGTGCTTTTGCACATGTATTAGTTTTCTGTCGCTACTGCAATGGATGGCCACAAATTTAGGGACTTAACACAAATCTGTTGTCTTACAGTTCTGGGGGTCAGAAGCTTGCAGTCTGTTTCACTGGGCTAAAATCAAGGGGTCGACAGGGCTGGTTCCTTCTGGAGGATCTAGGAGAGAATCCATCCCCTGTCCTTTTCCAGCTTTTCTGTCAGCCGGCGTTCCTTGGCTCACAGGCCCCTTCATCCTCAAGGCCAGCAGGGAGGCATCTTCCAAGCAGGCTTGTGTGCGCATGCTCCCTCCCTCCTGCTACACCCCACCCTCCCCTTCCGTCCTCACATCTTCTCTGATTCGGACCCTCCTGCCTCCCTCTCTCAGGGACCCTTGTGATTATACTGTGCCCACGGGATAATCCAGGATAATCTCATCCGAAAACTTTTTTTTTTTTAAAGATTTTATTTATTTATTTGAGAGAGCACAAGAAGGGGGAGGGTCAGAGGGAGAAGCAGACTCCCTGCCGAGCAAGGAGCCCAATGCGGGACTTGATCCTGGGACTCCAGGATCATGACCTGAGCCGAAGGCAGTCGCTTAACCAACTGAGCCACCCAGGCACTCCAAAAATTCTTAATTTAACTTAATCACATCTGCAAATCCCACTTTGCCATGAAAAGTCACATATTCTCAGGTTTCAGGGAATTAGGACATGGACACCTTCGTGGGCATTTTATTCTGTCTGCATGGTAAACTTACTAATCTTAATTGTATCATTGTCTAGTACCTATGTAACTATAAGTGAACCATTTTTCAGGCTTTTAAAACACAGGTAGATTGATACTCAGAAGAAAACAAAAAAAGGGCCTTAATCTCCCCGCCCAGATAACCCCGAGGGATAATTTCTCCTGTTTGGACATTTAAACAGAAAATGCAAGTAATATTAGTAGAAGGATAAAGAATGTGAGCGACAGAACCACACAGGCTGCGAAGTAAAGCTGTCCTCCCTCCCTGCACCCTCTTCCCACGGTTAACCAACCCCTCTATAGTTTTAGAGGATTCCTCTTAGAAAAAAATGAAAGTATAAACCAGAATAAGTGCATCTATATGCACCTTCCCTTCTAAAAAACGGTACAGATTATATTATTCAAATCATTATGTATTTTGCTTTTTTACAAGATTTTCTTCCTTTTAGATCCTTTTGCCCCACCATGTAGGGCTTCTTTGAAAGAGTTCTCAGCATTTCACTGCAGGGACAGAGCATCATTAATTAATGAATTAATTAATCATATTACTTATTTATTTATTGTTTTTATAACTAATCCCCTATTGCTGGTTACTCTGGTTGTTCCTAGCTTGTTATTACAGATGATGCTGAGTATCCTTGAATACCACATCTAAGACAAGGTCCCTGACTGTAGTTTTAGCATTTTGGGTTTCTCAGCATCTGGGGCAGGATAATTCTCTGTTGTAGGGGCTGCCCTGGGCATTGGAGGATGTTTAGCAGCATCCCTAGACTCTACCTACCCATCGGAAGCCAGTAACATCCACCTCCTGTATTGTGACAACTGAAGATGTCTCCTGACATTGCCGTTGTCCCCTGAGGGGAAGTTACTCCCTTTGAGAACTGCTGTCTTAGGGGCGGATGTTCCTCGCAGAGGGTGGTGGAGTGAGAGTTAGTTTTATAAAACTGCCCTGAGCTGCTGATGGCAGGTGGCCGGGTGGGCCCTGGTTAGCTCACAGGGCAGGTGGGGCCATTCAGGGTCAGCAGGAAGTTTGCAAGGGAGACTCACTTGGAGTTGGCAGGTGGGCAACACCGAGCATCTTAAACCTTGTTGCCGGGAGTTAGGCAGTTCCCAGCACCTTGCATGTTCCTGAGAGAATTTGTTCAAACTTTGTCTGGCTTGATCTGGAATGTTCTGTGGGTGATGTTTCCTGAACTCCTGGCTCAGCAGTCTCCATCTTACCTCCACCTGCCCTAGCAGAGTCCCCCACTCTCTGCTCTGAACCTGACACATTTGTATACTATCTTTGTATAATAAATAACCCCAAAGAAACACGTGACAGCCAGACCCCTTGAGAGGGTTTTTTTCCTCTTTCTGAAATGAGGATAGAACCAATCTCCTAAAAGTAGTGGCACCAGGCACCCTTGTGTGGACTTTCCTTGTATTAATTTATTTAATGCTCACGATCCTGCCCACTGTGATCACCATCCCCATTTTACAAGGGAGAGTAACTGAGGCTCCAGGGGGCAGGTAACTGGCCCTGGGCCACTTTGAGCCCAAGGAGCCTAGTTCTGGCGTCGGCGCCCTCAACCATTATATGAGGACCGTACTATTTTATAAGGAAACTTGGACGGGAATGACAGTAGCCGGCTCTCACACGTGTCTGCCACAGGCCGGCCTCTTCCAGGTGCTGTACACGTGTTCAAGCCAGAGCAGCCCCGCGAAGCAGTTACTTTCATCATCCACATTTTGCAGACAGAGATTCCAAGGCTCAGAGAGATGAAGAAACTTGATCAAGGTCACACAGCTAGGAAGTGCCGAATGTGGATCCAAACCCAATTGGCCGCAGGGTACCTGGGTGCAGCCATCAGACTGCACTGCCTCGGGACGGACGAAAGCAGGTTTCTAAAGTTTGTCACCTTGAGAATATCCCGGAGGCTCTTGGAAAAATTTATCTGCTAGTAATGCTGTTGACGTATCTGGGCACTTGTCGATCCCCCCAATTACAATCCATCATGCTTTATGTCCCCCTTAAATCAGGGATGCACTCCACAAAGGATCCACAAAATTGGTATGTTTTAAAACCCAAAACAAATGAAACAAAATGAAAATCGTCTGTGGATCTTGGCTGGCGTTGGGCTCTCATTCATTCAAGTAGCTCATTACACATCAGAACCCCCAACTGCCCAAGCTTCCGAACGGCAGGCAGCGCGAGAGTTTCGGTTTCAACTTTCTGCTCTTCCTGATTTATGAAACCATACCACCTTAAAAATCAGGAAATCTTCCAGGCATACAGGGAGATACGGAGACTAGTTTAATGAACACCAGGCACGCACCCCCTAACTAGGGGAGTAAAGCACGGCGGTGACGATGGGTGATTTTGCACCCTCCCCCCCAGATCTGCTTTCCTTCCCTTTCCCCAGAGGACCTCACTGCCTGAATTTAGCATTTTTCTCCTACGTTTGCTATCCACATATGTAATGACGAACTACAGACTTCACTGTGCATGTTTGTAAACTATAAACAGCATCTGACTACACACATCCTTCTGGAACGTGTTTGGAGGGGTTGTCCGTGAGCATAAACGTTGCTGCGGGGTGTTTTCCCTGCTGTGTAGTACTCGCAGTGTGCTTGGCCATTCTGTGCAGGGGCATTTCGGCTGCTGGCTGTTTTCCGCTACGAGAAGCAGTTCTGCAACGTGGGTTCCTGTACAAATCCTTGTGGACAAGTGTAAGCATTTGTCTGGAGAATATAGGTGAGATCGGGATGGCTGGGCTTTAGGACACGTGTGGTCAACAGAACTGAAGATGGTCTCCAGCATTTCCCACTCCCTGGTGTGGGGCTGTGGATATGAAGGATGTCGTTCCTGAGGTTGGATTATGTTTTATGACCCCGCTGGCTTTACAAAAGGGAGGTTATCCAGGTGGGCATGACCTAAAGAGTGAACCCTTTATTTGTTTATTCATTTATAAGATTTATTTATTTTAGAGAGAGAGCGCTTGCAGCAGGGAGGAGCCGAGGAAGAGGGAGGGAGAGTCTTTTTTTTTTTTTTTTTTTTAAGATTTTATTTATTTATTTGACAGAGAGAGACACAGCGAGAGAGGGAACACAAGCAGGGGGAGTGGGAGAGGGAGAAGCAGGCTTCCCGCTGAGCAGGGAGCCCGACGTGGGGCTCGATCCCAGGACCCTGGGATCATGACCTGAGCCGAAGGCAGACACCTAACGACTGAGCTACCCAGGTGCCCGAGGGAGGGAGAGTCTTAAGCATCACTGAACACGGAGCCCGTTGTGGGGCTCCACCCCACAACCCCGAGATCATGACCCTACAGCCCCAGATCACGACCCCACAACCCCCAAGATCATGACCCCACAGCCCCAGATCACGACCCCACAACCCTGAGATCACGACCTGAGCCAAAACCAAGAGTCAGACGCTCAACCAACGGAACCACCCAGGCGCCTCCAAAGAGTGAACCCTTTAAATCAAGGTGTGTGGGTGAGACATTGAGAAGTTTGAGAGATTGGAGCTGTTAGAGGGATTTTCCATGAGGGAGATTCTCCATTGCCGGTTGGAAGGTGGAGGGGGCATGTGGTGAGCAGCACAGCTGGTTTCACGGAGCCCAGAGCAGCCCCTGGCTCACTGCCAGCGAGGACGCAGGGACCCGAGTCCTACAACCTCAAGGAACAGGACCCTGCCAGCAACCTGAGCGGGTTTGGGAAAGACCCCGGCTTCCAGAAAAGGACAAAGCCAGCTGACATCTCAATTCCATCCTTGTGAGATCCCGAGGAGAGAACCCAGACATGCTGTGCCCAGATGTCTGACCCTGGAAACTGTAAAGTAAATTTGCATTTTAAAATTGCGTAACATGGACCATTTGCAGGTGCAGTTGGAAACATTCACATGGTTATACAGCCATCGTCACTGTCCATCTCCAGAACTTTCTCATCCTCCCAAACTGAAATCCTGGACCTAGGAGAATTTGCATGGTTTTAAGTTGCTATGTTTGTGGAAAATTTGTAAAGTGCAACAGAAAATGAATCCAATCTAAAACCACAGTGTCTTTTACAGAAAGCATCTTACCAGAGTAGAGTCACTGGTTTGCCTATGCTGAGTATCACCGTTCAGGTATTTCCTGGGTGCGTTTATTCTCATTGTATCAAAGAAGAACTAAAATAGCTTCACCTCTGTTTCATTCTCCTTTGGAGGTTTCAGCAGGTAGCGACTTCAGGAAGAAATGGAAATAGTTTCCTAACTAGATTAAACCTTTTAATTCTCCTCCCCCTCCCTCATTACCTATATAATTTGTTGCTTAGAAACACTTTTATTCCCCATTTTATTTTTTAAATTTCTATGATAGAGTGTATGGGAAGGAGATGTTAGGTATTAGCTAGAAAGGTTTTATGAACTGGAACAAATGTGAAATGTTTCCATTTCTCTTGTTTTGCAACTGGTGGCCTGCTGCCAGGGAAGATTTGATTTTTTTCCCCTGCATTGGTTGATGTTGGGTGTAAGAGCAAGGTCAAGAAAATGACTGTGATGGGACACTCAGTATAGTAGCTAGGACTCTTTCATTGGCAAGTGACAGAGACTCAACTCAAAACTGTCTTAAGAAAAGGAGAACATCGGCTTATAAAACTGTAATATGTGGGAGGAACAGCTTCAGGCACAGCTGGATCCAGGGGCTCAAATGAGGCCATCAGGACTTGGTCTCTCTCTATCGATTGGCTTTCTGTTGGTCTCTTTCTCAGTTGCTCCTTCAAGGAGTGGCCTGCGGCAGTGTCTCATGTCATCCTCACAGCTGGTGATGGGAAGATAGCTTCTATTTTCCACTTATTTTAGCAGAAGTCACAGGACTAACTCTTAACGGATTTTGGGGGGACAGAGTTTGGACAGTGCTGATTGGCCAGGTCTGGGTCCCATGCCCAAGCAAATCAAAAGAAAACTGAGGTATTGTGAATGAATGTATGGGGAGTGGTTGCTGGGGTCGGGGGCAAGGACAGTGGGTATTTAATTCATCCAGGGGTTCTTAAGCCAAGGGCATGGGTTTGATTCTTTTAAGAGCTGGGGAGCTCTGCACTGTGGCCTCCAGCTGGACCCTGGCTGGGTCAGCCTTCTTACGAACACATGTCCCCAGGATGGAGACGGGAGAGAAAGTGAAGGTGGTGGGGAGACTTGGTATAGTATCTTCCTCACTGCTGGCCGAATCTGCCAGACTCCCCGTTCGCTCGTGGTTGCTCGTTACGGACAAGAGGCGTTTCCCTTGTATTACTTTCTTGAGCCGTTCTACAGTTAAAGGTGTTGCAGCCATTTAAAAACTGGTCACAGGTTTTTGACATTCCTCCCACTGAGGGATGTGGGGTCTGCGTCTCCTCCCCTTGAGTCTGAGCTGACTTGTGACTGCTCTGACCTTCTACAGTGTGGTGGGAAGGACACTGTGACTTCTGAGGCTGGGTCCTTAAAGGCCATGTGCTTGGGTCTCATAGAATGTTCCCTTGTGAGATCCTTTCCTCTCCGAGCCTAGAAGCCATGCTGGGAGGAAGCCCAAGCCGGCTGGAGAGGCCGCACACAGGCACTCTGGACGACCATCTTCCAGCCATCCACGCCCAGGTGTAGACATGTGAGTGAAAGAGTCTCCAGATGAATCAAGTCCAAGTCTTAGGGTCAGCCCAGCCATTCAAGTCTCCCAGCCGACACCTCCACCTCTGTGGAGCAGATAGCCCATCCCCTCTGTATCTGCTCTGATTTCCTGATCCACAGAACCCATGAGCTATAATAAAATGGTGTCAGTCTGCACCACTAGATGGGGGGTGGTTCCTTACACAGCATGCTTGCATTGCTGGCAATATCTGTTGCACGAAGCAAGCCAGAGATGGCAGAGATCTATTACCCACGTACTGTCTGACCCAGTAATTCTGCTGGGAATCTATCAAAAGGAAATAATCTCAAATGTGGAAAATGGATCAAATACTACATACACAGTGCTATTAATAATAGTAAGAAATTTAAAACAACCTATTTTTCCAATGATGGGGATAGGATTCCTTGGCTGCCCCTGGGTGTTTGGTATGTGACAGGCTCTGTGGAAGTCGGCTGCCCATATATCACCTCTTAATCCTTTCCACAATCTTTGAGGTAGGGATTAAGACCCCAATTTCCCCACCATTCGAAAGTGGAAATTGAGGCTTGAAAAGCTTGTCACTTGCCCGAATTTGCAAGTAGCCACCCTGCTGAGGCGGAAGCCATGCTGTTCAAAATGTACATGATCTGATTTAAGGCAAGAGAATGATTTAGAAAATCTTTGGTAGAGCCATTCAACAGCGTATCAGGTAGTCTTTATACATAACGTGTATCAGGAATTTTTAATCATAAGACAAAGTGTTTATGCAAAGTTAGGTGGGAGGAAAACGCAGAGCGAAAACTGCATACACAATAAGATGCCAGCTGATTAAAACTGCACAAAAAAAAGAAGTATGCAAAACGTGAACAGTGGGTGGTACGACTGTGGATGGACAGGCCACCCCGAGCTTTTCGGCATTTTCAACTTTTCTACGATAAGCAAATGCTACAGAAGAAAAATATACAAAAGGAAAGCGAACCAAAGTTAACCACAGTCAAGCATAATTAATCAATGAAATGACAAAAGAGAGCTAAAGTTTCTTGTTAGTTAAAAAAGAACATAAAAAGCCCATTACTATGACAATGATCTTGCGCCCATTCTGATAAGTCACCGGGGTGCACTCTTAGTGGGTGGGGGACAGGTTGGGGGGCAGCCGGGCTCCGGCCACTTCCCCCGGGGGTTCTACACGGGGGTGTCTGCTGGCATCGCTGGCCGGGACTCAGGCCAGGAGCCAGCCCGTTGGGGTGGGAGCCGGAAGGGAAGATGGAAATGAAAGGGGGGGATAGAAACCCCCATCGTGGACTGCCGGAGGAGAGAGTCTGAGAAGGTGTTGGTCACGTGGGAAGCCGTCTCCCTCGTGAGCCTCGAGTGTGTGTGTACTCGTGCGTGTGTGTGTGTGTGTTAGAAAGAGACAGACAGACTTGGGTGTCTAGGGCAGGGCTGCTGTACTCGGTTAATGTCTATGTCTCCATAGATTTCTCCACTGAATCAATTCAGGAGTTAGTGGTGTGGCCCAAAGGGTAGGAGGCAGGTCTGGGTTATGCTTAAGGCTCAGATTTGAAACCGACTTGACCCCACCACAATCAGTGGCTTGGTCTTGGGCAAGATAGCGCTTTAGTTTTGCCTTCTGTGAAATGGGAACAAGAATGGTGCTTTCTTCCAGGCTCATCTCTAGGATTGAATCAAACCATGTATCCTACAAGCGGGAGGCACTCAGCACTGTTCCGGACGTCAGCACTAAGAATATCCATGTTCCCGTGGTTGGGGTTGGATACGGTCACCCGGAGCAGAGCCCTCCAATAAAAAAATAACACACCTCCCGAGATCTGCCTGTGTTATTTAATGTTTTCTGGCAGCCACATTAGAAAAGTAAAAAGAATCAGGTGAAATTTTAATAATATATTCTATTTAACGTAGTCTATCAAAAATGTTATTTTTCCAGCATATAATCAATATAAACATACTATTTATGAGATATTTTACAGACTCAGTCTTTGAACTCTGGTGATATAGAACCTCTCAATTTGTATGTTCCGTTTTCATTCGGAAATGCTTGATCTCTGTTTAGATTTCATAAAATACACAGTTGAAAAAAGTAGATTTGTACTCAACTTGGTCCAGGAACTGAACTGAGTATTTGTTTATGGATTGAGATTAATTAAAATGAGGGGCCCCTGGCTGGCTGTATCGGTAGAGCACGTGACTCTTGATCATGGGGTCATGAGATCGAGCCCCATGTTGGGGATAGAATTTACTTAAAAACAAACAAATAAATAAATAAATTGAAATGAAATAAAATTAAACTTTTAGTCCCTTAGCTGCAGCAGCCACGTTCCAGGTCTTGTGACCACACCCCCCATTTGGCTAGTGGGGACTGCGTCTGACAGCACGTGGGTGGAGATTACCCCTGAGCCGTGAAACCAGTTTGCTTGGCTTCCAGTCTTTACCACTTTCCAGCTGTGTGATTGTGGGTGAGTTACTTAACCTCTCTGTGCCTCTGTTTCCTATCTGTCAAATGGGTATTATGACAATGATTCCTGAACGTCAGCCCTCAGAGTGGGTTGCATCTGACACGTGATGTAATCAGTAAATGTTTCAGGTTATCCATGCTGCACCAGAATATTGCAAAATATGGGTCAAATTGAATTCTAGCCTTGATTAATTTTTTAATACCAAAAAGAGCCAGTGCTAATGGAGCTACAAACAGTAGCCATGTCTAGAAGGCCGGGTAGCGTAGCGGCTAAGGGCACAGACCCTTAGACCTAAACTTTCAGCGTTCAGATCCCTGCTTTGCTACTTAATAGTTGTGTGACCCTGGGAAGATAACCTCTGGTCGTCATCTTCTTCATTTGTAAAATGGGGTTAATCGGTTGTGGACGATTTAAATGAATATACACGTCAGTACCTGGTACCTAGTGGATTTTGTGTATACTTTTGCTTTATTTGTTATATTATTTTCAAAAGTCATTCTCTCGGCCTATTACTATTTGGTAACTCAGCCGTGAAACCCTTTAGAACCACAGCAATCTTTGGGGCCTTTAGAGCAGAAGTTGCAATGGGTGGGAATGTGCCTAATCCCGCCTGTGGATGTGATTTGTTTGGCTTGCTTACTGTTTGGCCCACAGAGAATTAGAAATGGAGCTGGTTGCCAAACTTTAAAAATAAGAGAGATATCAAATACAAATCCAGATTTCTAGGATTTCTCTTGAAATATCACAAGTGTGAGCCACCTTGGGCTGGTCTTTCCACTTGGCAACGATGGGCTGGAGCTAAGAGCTGCCCCACCTTAAGGGGGAGTGAGTTCTGCTCTTAGCCACAGTCCCTGCCACTCCCTTTTGCCTCACTCCTGGCCTGCTTCACTGCTGTGCCTTGATGCCTGACCCCAGGCAGAATTGGAGTTTGGGAGTCCTGGAGCCCTTGTTTTGATCTGAAGGTAGATGCAAAAGCAAATGTAAGCTCCAATGTAATGGTGCATATGTATTCACACCTGGCTTTTGCAGGATTAACTTGGGGCCTTTGGAGCCAAAGCCATGTGCCTGGGTCTGTGTTGAAGCCCATAGGATTGTCTGAGACAGCACACGCTCCCTGGCCTGCAATCCATCCCAGCCATTCTCATCTCAGTTGGTGCCAGTTCTGTTCTCCAGAGCTGTGCAGTCATCTCCGACCTCTCCTGACCTTTCATCCCACATCCTCTTGGCTGTCCCAACTGCCTCCTACCTCCTGCTTCCTCTGTTGCCCCTGCTCTGTTTTCTACCAGGCAGCCAGAGGGATACTTTGTAAAAGAAATGAACAGACTTAAATATTTTTAGAGCCGTTTTATGTTTACAGAATAATGAGCAGAAAGCCAGAGAATTCCCATATACCCTCTCCCCTATTGTTTTTAAATTTGTTTTTAAAAGATTTATTTATGAGAGAGCACGCACATGCGTGGTGTGCACATGCAAGTGCGTATGAGCAGGGGGAAGGGCAGAAGGAGAGAAGCTCAAGCAGACTCCTTGCTGAGCGCGGAGCCCTCCTCAGCCGGGATCCCATAACCCTGAGATCATGACCTGAGCTGAAATCACCAGTCAGAGTGCCCCACCCCCTCCCCTATTATTAACATCTGGCATTTGTAGAACATTTGTTACAACTGATGAACCAATGGTGAAACATTATTGTTAACTAAAGCCCTAGTTTACAGCAGGGTTTGCTCTTTGTGTTATGCATTTTATGGGTTTTGGCAAATGCATAATGTCATGTATCTACCTGACGGTGTCCTACAGAATAGTTTCTTGCCCTAAAGATCCTCTGTGCTCTGCCTACTCATACCTCCTTCCCGCCAAACTGCTGGCAGCCACTGATCTTTTTACTATCTCCATCGTTTTTGCATTTTTAGAATGTCATACAGTATGTAGCCTTTTTGGATTGGCTTCTTTCACTTTGCAGCGTGCATTTACATTTCCTCCGTGTCTTCATGGCTTGACAGATCATTTTTATTGACGAATAATATTGCATTATCTGGGTGGACCACCGTTTGTTTAGCATTCACCTTTTGTTTTGTTTTGTTTTGTTTTTTAGATTTTATTTATTTATTTGAGAGAGAGAGAGAATGAGAGAGAGCACATGAGAGGGGGGAGGGTCAGAGGGAGAAGCAGACTCCCTGCCGAGCAGGGAGCCCGATGCGGGACTCGATCCAGGGACTCCAGGATCATGACCTGAGCCGAAGGCAGTCGCTTAACCAACTGAGCCACCCAGGCACCCAGCATTCACCTTTTGAAGGGCATCTTGGTTGCTTCCAAGTGTTGGTAATATCTTCCATATTTGTTACCATTTCTGTTGGTTGCCTTGTTTTCTGTTTGTTTATTTTGGTCTTCCACTCTTTTCTGCTTCTTTTGTTTTAGTTGAACATTTTATATAACTCCAGTTTTTCCCCTCTTTTAGTATCAATTATACTTTTTTTTTTTTTTACTTTATTTAGTGGTTGTCCTTGAGTTTGCTGTATGATTTACAGCTACTCCAACTCAGGGAGGCTTTTAATGCCTAAGTCAGATCATCTCCTTCTCCTGCTCAGAACTCCACAAGGACTACTCATCACACTCAGATAAAAGTCCTTATGGTGGGCTCCATTCCTTACCATCTGGCCCTGGTCCTCTCTGAGTCCATCCCCTCCCTTTGCCCTCTTGCAGTCACACTGGCCTTTTTGCTTTTCTTCAAAACCACAAGGCAACTCCCACCTCCAAGCCTTTGCTCTAGCTGTTCCCTCCACCAGGAGTGCTCTTCCCAGATACTTGTTTTGGCCAACTCCCTCACTCCCTTCCAGTCTTTGCTCAGATCCTGCTGCCCCAGTATGGCCTTTGATGACCTCTCTCTTCACATGGTCACACAGCCTGCCCCTTGGCTGCACTGATCCTTCTTGATCCTACCCTCGTTTCTCCCTTGCTCATGTCACCTTCTGACAACCTACCTAATTTACTTGCCGTGTGTGCTATGTGGTTTGTTGTCCATCTCCCCCCATGAGAATGTCTGCCTCACAAGGCAGAGACCATGTGGGTCTTATTCTCTGCTGTGTCCTGAGTGCCTGGCACAGAGCCTGACCCATAGCAGGTGCTCATAACTGTTTGTCAAATGAATGAGTACACAGGTGAGTATTGGCTGCAAAATGTCTTTGCAAACAAATCCTTTTAGTGTTATGCCAAGAATCATAGAATCAGGACCAGGCTGTTTGGAGGACACCAAGACTCACCCGGGTCCTTGTGCTAAGTCAGGGATCAGAGTAAAAGGAGCCAAGGAAAGCTGTTAGGCTGGCATTCCAGGCTGGGTAACCTCTTCACTGTGCACAGGAGGCACACAGATTACCAGCTGCTGTGGAGAATGTGTGCTTGGCCCTAACTGGTCCTTGTGAGCAGCCTGACTGTTGATCAGCTCTTCTGGGGGCAGGGAGCAGGAGCAGGGGGAGAAATGGCCTTGCTTGGTCTCTGTGCTGTCGACCAACTTGAGGGGTCAAAGAGGGGGTGATGGGGCTGGAAGTCACTGTGCTGGAAACAAGTTAGAACACTTGGGTCACCTCCTCAGTCCTGCCTGGGTCAGTGTTGGATGGCTTTCCTCAGCCAAGGGAGCAAGCATCCTTACACCACAGGGTGGCTGGGAGGAGGGACCCGCCTCCCCTTGGAAGAGGGTTAGGATTAGCCCATGTGTTGAGGCAGGTGTGCAAGGGGCATTGCTGTTTCAGGCTTCCTGCCGCAGATGTAGACCTGACCTGTGCCAAGCGGTTGATGAGGTCCCTCCTCTGAGTACTTCCCTTGGCCACTGTCACTAGGTGGCCTTCTGCTGGGGTCCTCTGCATGCAGAGCCCTGGGCTGGGGGAATGGCCAGCCTTCTGGCTTGCCCTGCCCCAACTCCGTCTATCCTCCACATCTTAAGAAGTAGAGCAGGACGTCTCGGTGGTCACCTCTGCTGGCCATGCGTGGCATCAACGTGTGTGAACACCTGCTGTGCACCGTGCAGTGTGCCCGGCCTGGGGTTTACAAGATGGTGCGGTCGTTGTTTCTGCCCTCACTTATGTGTAGCCAGATTGGTGGAATCAAGAATCGAGATGCTCAAAGGTGATGTCCAAAATGTTTAGCAACCAGTTCGGCACGGACGCTAGGTGATCAGAATGATGGTGCCTTAAAGCACCAGTGTGATTTCAGGAATGCAAGCCTGGGAAGGGACAGGGATGAGGTCTTCCAGGGGCCGACTCGCAAATGCAGTGAGAGGTCCAGAAGGCTCACGCGTTGGCTCCCGTCCCCTCCCACGTTACCCAGTGATTCTTGTCATTAGTTCTTTCTCCTGTGTTGTTGATTCCTAGCAGCAGACATGCTCTGTTTTAAAGAAATACCCTAGACCACCGGCTCCCACCCCCCATCAGCTACTGCCCGAATTTCTGTACGCCATGTCCTAAGAGACGTCCCACGAAAATGTTGACTGTACTCATGGCCCTCATTTCTTTGATCTTGTTCTATCTTGAACCCACTTTAGTCTCACTTTATCCCCTGCCACTCTATGGAACCACTCCTGTCAAGGTCACCTGAAGCTTTCCGTTGCCACCTCTCTAACATTTGACTAGGTCACCAGCTCCCTGCCTCCTGGTCACGTTCTTCCCTTGGCTGCCCCTCCCCAGGCTCTTTGCAGCTCTCCGTTCATCTCCCGACCCCTGGAAATGGGAGCAACCCTGGACTTGGTTCTCGGGTCTGCCTTGTCGGTGCTCCCACCCAAGGCGATGTCTTCCAGCCCACGGCGCTCAAGCCCCGCTCCGCACAGATGATGCGGGCTCCTCCCCGGGGCCCTTGCTCTTCCCTGACCTGTGGACCCATGTATCCGGCGGCCGCTCAGCAGCCCCTCGGAGACCTCCTGGAGCCACCTTGAACTCTCTGCAACCAGCTCGTCCTTTGGTCTTCCCCATCTCAGAAGATGGCACCTTCACCCCCAGAAGCACAGACGCCAGACCTTGGGGTCATTCTTTTTTTTTTTTTTAAATTTTTTATTGTTATGTTAATCACCATACATTACATCATTAGTTTTTGATGTAGTGTTCCATGATTCATTGTTTGTGTATAACACCCAGTGCTCCATTCAATACGTGCCCTCTTTAATACCCATCACCAGGCTAACCCATCCCCCCACCCCCCTCCCCTCTAGAACCCTCAGTTTGTTTCTCAGAGTCCAAATCTTTTTTTAACATATAATGTATTATTTGTTTCAGAGGTACAGGTCTGTGATTCAACAGTCTTACACAATTTACAGCGCTCACCATAGCACATGCCCTCCCCAATGTCCATCACCCAGCCATCCCATCCCTCCCACCCCCACCACTCCAGCAACCCTCAGTTTGTTTCCTGAGATTAAGAATTCCTCATATCAGTGAGGTCATATGATACATGTCTTTCTCTGATTGACCTATTTCGCTCAGCATAACACCCTCCAGTTCCATCCACGTCGTTGCAAATGGCAAGATTTCATTCCTTTTGATGGCTGCATAATATTCCCTTGTATATATATACCACATCTTCTTTATCCATTCATCTGTCGATGGACATCTTGGCTCTTTCCACAGTTTGGCTATTGTGGACATTGCTGCTATAAACATCGGGGTGCATGTACCCCTTAGGATCCCTACATTTGTATGTTTGGGGTAAATACCCAGTAGTGCAATTGCTGGATCGTATGGTAGCTCTATTTTCAACTTTTTGAGGACCCTCCATACTGTTTTCCAGAGTGGGTGCACCAGCTTGCATTTTGGGGTCATTCTTGATGTCTCTTTCCCAAACCCATGTCACCACTCCAGTCTCAGTAGCACATGCCCTGTGCAGCCCGCCAGTGGATTTGCTGGCTCTGCTTCCGAACTCCGCGCCGAGGCAGCCTCTTCTCACCTCAGCGACCCCTCCCACTCCAGGACAATGCCAGTAGACTCTCAAGGGGATAGTGTCTTGTTACTTGTCAATCAGATCATGTTGGTGCCCTGTTCCCACTCCTTGCTGGCTTCCGGTCTCACTCAGAGCAAAAAGCCGTGGTCAAGGCCCTCGAGGTCCCGCAGGATCTGGCCTCCTGCCTGCCTGTGCCTGCAACACAACAGGCATGTTCCCAACTCGGGGTCTGCACTCACTGTTCCTCTGCCTGGGATGCCCTTCCTCCGGATGTCGGCATGACACCTTCCCTCTCTTCTTTCCCATCGTGGCTCAAATGTCACCTTCTCAGAGTGGCCTTCATGGACCAGACCCTCCCTCCTCAAGGAGCCCCGCTTCCTATCCCAGCCACACCCCACCCCCTTATAGCCTGCTGTGCTTTCTTTGTATCCCTTGTCATAGACCAATGGCCTGACACCCTGCCAGAGCGAGGAGCTGTGGGGAAGATGAGTCAGCCCCCAGCTGGTATTGGATAGCACCTCGACCCCCATATGGGGTCCAAGAGGAGTGACCCAGAGATTCCATCACCGCCTCCCTATCCACATCCTGTGAGATGCTGAGGCTCTGTACAACTCAGGGAAAAATCTCTGTAATCACAACAGTATGCGTACTAACTACAATTTATGGAGTGATTAGTGTACATCGCGACTTTTTCCAAGGACATCAGGTGAATTAACTCATTAAATCCTCGCAGTAGCTCCATGAGCTAGGAGGAGCTGTCGTTAACTAGTTTTATGGACGAGGACACTAGGACACAGAGAGGTGACAGTACTTGCTCAAGGTGACACAGCTGGGGAGGAGCCAGGCTGGGATCTGAACCCCAGCCTTGTGGCCAGAGCTGAATCTTTGGCATAGCATTGAGCAGCTTGGCTCTGAGTGTTGGGGTGTCCATCCTAGGACCTAGGAGCTTGGCTCTGAGTGTTGGGGTGTCCATCCTGGGACCTAGGGGTTGAAGGTGGTGACGTGGAGGGAAGTTCACCGAGGTCACAGCATCAGCCTGTGGTCCTGGCTGTGTAGTGGGAATATATTTCTCTTCTAGCTGTGATGTGCCAGGTCCTACCTCTTTGTTCTGCTCTGTTCATCATTCCACTGGGCACCTGAGGCTCTTCCCAGCACACTCCGGGAGTAGAGGTGCTGCTGTGAGCATTCTCCTGACCTGTCTGATGGTCTTCCTGTCTTTCAAAGGCTCCTTCTCTCGATGCCTACAGTTCTCATTGCTTTCTGCATCTTTCTTGTGGTTGAGGAAGTAATTTGTTAAACCAAATGATAGCCGACTTTAAGAAACTTACTTAGTGTATTTGCATCTTTAACAGGCTTCAGAGGGCAATGCTAAACACAACAGAGTCTGATGGCAAGGTCTGAGCACTATGCCTTGGGAAAGTAGGAGATATTTGGGAGTGGGGGATTTCTCTGCACCCCCAAAACATCCAGTAAACTATTGTTGTATCCTACCTTCATGATTTCTGCTTTATCCAAATATTATGTGTCCTATGATTTATGTAGTGCTGTCATGAGATTTCCTCATTGCTCTGTGCTCTGTTCACACAGAGATAAGACCTGGTGTGGAATATCAGCCTAGCTACAGCATCATCCTGGAATGACCTAAAAATGCAGGCAGTTTCTTTCTATTTAAAAGTTAGAGTAACCCTGATATCTAGGAATGTTTTAAGAAAACTTCCAACTCCTAAAAGTGCAGTATTTTCAGGTCATATTTTTGTTGATCCCAAAGTTGACATTTATGGCAGCTTTTTGGAATCCTCCTACTGAAGGATGGCTTTCCCACGTCGTGCTAAGTGAACCCGGGACACTACACTTGTTATCTGGGGCAGTCTTTTCTCTATATTTCTTTACATTGACTCAACTCACTTTTTAATAAGCCAATCCTTCTCCATCCTAAGCAGTCATATCTGTAAAATCATGAGTTCAGTTAGATTATAGGTTGCCTGCAGTCAGAGAGGCATCATCCCAAATAACTCTACTGTTATGGTGGCTTAAATAAGTAGAGGCACTTACTTCTTTCTTGCATAAGAGTTTTGGGGAAGCAGTCCAGGGTTGGTATACAGCCAGGGACCCGTGCTCTGATCTTGTTCTACCATCCCTAGGTAATACCCTCAGCCACATGGTCCAAGATGGCCCACCTCCATGTCCACATTCCAGCCAATGGGAAGGCACAGAGAGGATGTGGGGACACACCCCCTTCTTGACATCACTTCTCAAATTCTATTGGCCAGAACTCAATCACATGGCCATACCTAGCTGCAAGGGAAGCAGGGATATGTAGTCTCTTCTGGGAGGTTAAATTTTGGGGATTCTATTGATATCCAAGAAGGAGAGAGAGGGAAGATATTAGGTAACTTCTACCACCTTAGGGTGGTTATATTTTTCAATGCTAAAAAATCTGTTAAAGTTCATTCATGTCTCCCCTACAGTCATTTGGTATGTGTATCACACTTGAGAAAACAGTCTTGTAAGTCAGCGTCCTCTGTGACCACCACCCTGTTGGACTCCTCACCTTATTGGAAGTAGGGCATAGGTTTTGCTGTTGTAGGATGTGGGACCTGTTGATTTTTACTGGTCCCTCCAGGAGAGGTGGGACACCCGTCTTCATGGAGTGGAGAGGTCCTCAGCTGCAGTGACTATGTCGATGTGCTTCCGAAGCCTTACAAGGATCACTTGCCCACTTTTCAGTCCATTCTCTGACTTTGTGCAGCGGCTGCTCGCCAGGGTGGTCAGGCATGGGCAGGACACGGGGTGCCATGTCAGTTCTTCGAGGCCCCTGCCAACGGACATCACCGCCTCAACTCAGTGTGCCTCCTAAGGCTGGGATTTATCTTAGCGTGGACGCGTGAGCTGGAGCCATCACGAGTCCCGACGGGAAGCAGGAGTCCCATCTTAATGACTTACCAGCATGGTGCGTGATGGCAGCCACATGTCCCAAAGCAGAGGGAAGCTTGTCTGTTAAAAGTTAATGATCTAGGAAGTCCTGACATAAAGTAAAACCTTGAGTGAAATTCCATGGTGTTGCGGACAGTTAATTCTTTATTAGGTTTTCCTAAGACTGAGATAAAAAGCATTTTATCCTTTTAAAGGTTTGAGTTAACATGTTATTGTGTTTTATGGATACATTGATCTCCATTTGGCTAATCTGGGACAGGTAATGGAGATCTCTGTGCTGTGGAATGGCAGACCACTTCCTAACACTTTGCCAGCCTGTTACTTTTGCTTTGGTGGGGATCGCAAGTCTCATAGAGGAGGCAATCTGGATGAGGCCCACGAGGACCGGTCGGGCTGTTTGTGTTTATTCGTAGCTGGCTGGAGCAGAGTCTCTGTCCTCCTCTGCGGTATTTAACAGCTCCACCGATGGTAGAGATCATGCTAGGTTGTTTTGCCTGCAGGAGCCTTGTGATGGGCTTTGGGGAGAGAGAAGGAGAAAAAGGCAAAAGTTCCAGGCTTCACTAGCTTTGTGTCACAGCATTTGCCTATGTGGGGAATCATTTTTCAGAGTCTGGTGCCTGGCACGTAAATTCGGCCACCTGCCAGGAGCCCCGGCCGGTGGGGGCAGACACTGCTCATTGCCACACAGGAATGGGGTCCAGAGTGCCAGATCTTCCAATTTTTTCAACCAAGACTGGAAATCTGGACTCTTAGGAGAGATGTAGGAAATAAATCTAAATTAAGAAATACTATGCAGGCTTACCAAAACACACCTGTAGGCCACATTAGCTATTGGAAGCTTAGGTTTTAGCAGATGGTGCATGAGGCTTATTCATTCGACCTCCAGCCAGGACTTCTCCCCTGAGCTCAAGACTTCTCTGATGGTCTACCCGACATCTCTCCGTGGATGTCCCTGGGGCATCTCCTACTTACCTGTCTGTGCCCTGAACCCCTTCCTCTTGCAGCCTTCCCTATTTCTGTCGATGGCAACTCCATTCTTCCAGCTCCTCAGGTGGAAGAGCCTGGAGCCCTCCATAATTCCTCCGTTTCTATCCTACCTAAGCCATCAGCAAATCTTGAGGCCCTACCTTCCATGTCTCTGCAGGCTCTGGCCCCTATGCACCTCTACTGCTCTATTGTGCTTCCAGCTGCCACTGTTCTTGCCTGGACTATTGCAGTAGCCTCCTCCCAGTCTCCCTGCTTCCTGCCCGCACGTCTCCCCAGTCCTTTCTGCCCACAGCAACCAAAGCAGCCCTGTTAAAGGTCAATTGGACCACCTCCCTCCTCTGCTCAAATTGTTTCACTGGCTACCTTCTCATTCCAAGTAAAAGCCAATGCTCTTAAAATGAGCCAGAAAGTCCTAAACAACCAGGCTTCCCATTACCTCTGTGACCTCCTGTCTTCAGTGGCCCCACTCCTGCTGCCCCTGGCACTTTCAGGCACGCTCCTGCTTCAGGACATTTGCACCTGCTATTCCCTGTCCCTGGAACTTCTTCCCTTCTGTGTCTCTCACCTCCTCAGACTTTTATCCCAGTGCCTCTTTTTTTTTTTTTTAAGATTTTATTTATTAGAAAGAGAGAGTGCTTGCAGAAGCTGGGGGAGCAGCAGAGGGAGGAGAAGCAGGCTCCCCGATGTGCAGGGAGCCCAACATGGGGCTCAGTCCCAGGACCCTGGGATCATGACCTGGGCCGAAGGCAGATGCTTCATCAACTGAGCCACCCAGGCATCCCTCATCCTAGTAGCTCTTGCCCAGAGACGGTTCCTGGCCATCCCATCCAACACTGTGACCACCTGCACTACTCCTGCCGACGTTCTGTACCCCTTTCCCATCTTTGTTTTTCTTCCTGGCATTGCTACTGTCAAATGTATTATACATTTCATTTCTTGGATCTTCTGGCACTCCTTTTTCCCACTAAAATGTCAACTCCATGAGGCCAGGGATTTCTGTCTGGCACCTGGGGAGGACTCATTTTTAAACAAGTGAATGAAGAGTGTAGATTCAGGAAGGTTTTTGTGCATTACTATTACAAACCCATGGATGTATATGTAGTTCATATGTTTCGGTTATTGTTACTCTTTTTGGTTCAGGTAAGCTTCTTAAACTCTGTGCTTTGGGATTCTTCCTGTAAAATGGGGATGATGATGGCACCCAGCCCCGTAGGGCTGTTGTTGGACTCAGTGGGCTAACATATGAAAAGCACTTAGAACAATGTCTGGCATGTAGGAAGCACTATATAAAGTCTGTATTATGATTATTGCTACTACTATTATTTATCTGAAAATTAAAATATTACCAATAGGGCTAACATCTGTTGTGATCCACACCCCCAACCACGCTTCTCCCCACTTTTCTCCTCAGAAGTAAACCACCGTTATTAGCCTTTTTTCTGTATTTCAGGTCTTTTCTATGCAGTTAAGTATAAATATATGGACCCGTAGAAAAATATAGGTACTTAAAAAAATACCATACTTTATATCTTTTTTTTTTTGAGGTGCTTGTTTTTCCCTCTCTCTCAGCAATGCATCACGGACATGGCTGACTTCATTCTTCCCCGCCGCTGTATACGGTTCCAGGCTGTGGAAACTGCTCCAGGTTGTGTGACCGTTCCCCACTGGGGGACATTTAAGCTGTTCCCAAGTTTCTGCTACTATGAGCAGCGCTCACCTAGTCCCCTGGGGAGTCCCCTCAGTCTGCCCCGTGAGCGCTGACACCCTTCTGCAGGGTTGTTGCCAGGGCACGAGGTGGTATCCAAGGGTTTACGCACTTGCCATCTTAATAAATACTGCACATTGCCCTCTCAAATGCTGTTGCCGCTTACGGTTCTTGTCCTCGCCAGCAGGAGGCAAGAAGCCTTTTCTTTCTTTTTTTTTTAATTGTAATTTTTATTTTGAGAAATGAAAAAAAAATAGGAAAAGTACAAAGTGTAACGTAACAAACATCAGTGTACTTAGCACCTAGAAATGTCATCTGTTAACATTTTGTTCCATTTGCCACAAGTCTTTTATAATTTTACTTAACAAATACGTGACCATTACAGAAAAAGTTCTCTTTTGCACAAGTTCATCTCCCTCCCTGGAGGCAATCACTGTTATGAATTTATCATGCACCCTTGCAAACCATCTTTATATTTTACTTATATGTAGAACCACGAACAATATATTATTTTTGTGCATTTCAAAGTTTTTTTGTTGTTGTTGACCATAGGATTCTGTAACTTGCATTTTTTCAGCCAACAACATATTTTGTAGACCTACCTCAGTCTTTTTACCTGCTGTGTAGTATTCCATTGTGTCTTGGTTTATCTGTCTCTTCTCCAGGCAATGGGCATTTAGGCTGAATTCCAGTGATACTATTAGAGCTGGTACTGAGATGAACATCCTATAGGAAATATAGGATTCTTTTTACATATTTTTATAACATTTCAGTTTTGTAAACTCTACAGGATAGGGTGTCACCTTTTCACAGACACAGAAACAGCCTTGAAAAGAAAAATATAATTTTACCTTTTTTTTTTTCCTACCTGTCAGACGACTGTTCTTTCAAGGATAGGAAGACTAGGCTATTCACAGCTTGCTTTCATGAGTTTGGTTGTTGTTACTAAATGCACCTGAAGATGGAAAATATCTACACTCTGGGATCTTAATTATGTGAATCTTTTTGTATTGGGTGTTCTTATTCATTGACCTGGTGTTTGCCGAGTGCCTCCGAGTGCCGGCACCGGTCTCAGCAGGGACACCTCCGATGTGGTCCTTGTCATCGTGATTTCCATTCTGGGGGAAGCGGATAATGTACCAGGCACAAATCAGCATCTTCTCTTCCCCTCCCAGAATTCATTACTGATGAGCAAATGGAGACGTGTTTCCTTGGCAAGTCTGTTCCCTGGCTGAGGGGATGGATGGCGAGCAGCTTCCGTGGGGCTAAATCTACAGTTTCCGAGAGTTGTGTTGTGCTTATTGGTTGGTGCATTAACAAGCCACCCCAAAACATAGTGGCTTCAAACAGTGATCCATTTATTTTGTTCGCTGATCTACAGTTGGGGCAGGGCTCGGCAGGGCCAGCAGTCTGCAGCAGTGGCCATGATCTGGGGCAGCCGGAAGGAATCATCTGAAGACTCACTCACTCACGTGTCTGGTGGTTGACGCTGGCTGTCGGTGGGACCTCAGCCGCCCTCTGGCCGGGATGTCTCCGTGTGGCCTTCCGGTGCGCCTGCCTGACCTCCTTACAATAGGGTGGCAGTTTGCAAGGCTGAGCCTCCCGGGAGGACCAGTCAGGAACTGCATCACCTTTTAAGACTTAGTCTCCGAAGTCATGCAGAGTCACTTCTGCTGTCGTCTCGCACTGAGTAGACTCCAGGGCAGGGGACCCTCCTATCCGTGAAGGTGTGCAATGTCCCCTGTAAGAAGGGCACGTGGGATGGACATATCTGTGTAGTGGGCAATAGCATCCGCAAGAGCTGTGCAGAGCCGTCCTTAGTCCTGTACACGTGGTCAGCCCGATCTTCCCGTGGGCTGTGGCTTGTGTGAGACCTGCATGGAGGCAGCCCTGTGGACAGTGGCTGGGACCGTAGCAGAGTCTTTGAGGGTTACTGGATGCGTCCAGACATTGCATTGTCTCCTTAATGCCCTACAATATCCCTTGTCCCTCTCATTTCACAGATAAGGAAACTGAGGCTCAGAACCTTTGAGTCAGCTCCAGCATCCACACAGTTAATAAGCAGGGAGGCTTGGGTTGGAACCCAGACACCTGTTAGACTCCCTGCCTCTGTCAACATAACCACCCCTTCCTCCCGGGAGGTAAGGCTTCTGTTTTGCTCTGAAAGCGCCCAGTCGTGGGACTCCATGGGGCTGTCTCTGAGTGGCCACTTGGTCTGGCAGGCCTCTGGTTACCATGGTGACAGTGGCCAGCCACACAGAGAGACACTTTTGACCTTTTTTCCTCCCCCCCTCCCCGCCCGCACACTCATAGGTTCTGGCTCTTACTGAACAGAGAGGCACAGTGCATTTAGAGGCTTCTGAAGGGCACCTCCCGTCCGTCTGCTAATGGGCTTGTTGATTTGAGAAATGGTCTTAGGATGTCTCCTTGACTCAAGGCACGGGCTGGGCAATTATAAAAATGAAATACGATGTCATGCCAGGCAGCCCATCACCGAGTTCTGGTGTCTGAGACTGCTCAATTATCTTCACCTGTTTCCGGGGCTTCCAAACCCTTCAATAAAAGACCTTTCAGGGTGGAATTTTTCCTGCTTGGTCACTCGCTCTTCTGGGCTATTTTGGGACAATGGGATAGGACATATTCACATTTTCTTCGACATAATTGCACATCAAAGGTGCCGTATGTTGGTGTTTGTGGCCAGTGGCCCTTTGAATGAAGTTCTCACACGAGGATGCTCCTGGCTCTTAGCACTTGCCCTGTGTGACATCTCTGTGAATAAGTCCTAGGGGATCTGGGCCACCGTTGTAGAGGGGAGACCGTTCTAACCTTGGGTTAGGAGGGGAGGCACCTGCCGCTTAGGAATATTGGTTTAAAATCAAAGTTAATGGGGATTTAAATTAAATAGACATGAACATTTTATATTCACAGAACATGCGCGGGTGGCCTCTACTGGGACAAGTCTATCCTTCCAGTTTGCTCAGGTGGTAGTGAGTCAGGCCACACTGTGCCGTCCAACACCTGGGGTCTGACTGTGGCTTCCCCCCAACCCTATCCAAACCCCATCACGACCTGTCTGGAATCTGCCTCTTCACGTCTTACTGCTTTCATGCTGGGTTCTTTACCATCTATCCTTATCAAGGAGCCTTTAAAATGTGAGTCAAATCATGCTGCCCCTCTCAAAACCCCAAACAAATAGGGCAGAGAGTGGCATGGCAGAGGGCAGGTGGCGAGGGCCGGGAAGTTGGATGAGGAATAGGGTGCATCTTTTTAGCAGCCTGACGTTTTCTTCCTGGCCAGGGGCTTCGTGAGAAGCAGCTTAGCGAAGCTCGAGTAGTATCTCCTTTCACTGCTCGGGCCAGATCTGCCTTCCAAGGACTGCCAGATGAGGAACGTGCCAGATCAGAAGGACATTTCAGACTGAAGTGACAGGCACATGCTGTAAAGGATAACGTAGATGCTTCTACGGAAACAAAAGGGCCCCTGGCACTCTGTCCTATGTCAGGTAATAGGGAGTGATGGGGACTGTGGCAAGGGGAGAACGTGTGCCCTACCTGTAAGAGATAGTCTAGCACCAGCCAGTTGGGGTCCTAGGAGAATGCAGCTCTAATGCTTCCAGATCTGTCAGGTTTTCAAGAGAAGCCAGCAGGCCAGCCTTGTGGCCACTCCCTGTTTTTGTTTCTGAGTATCGCTATGAACTCATGGGTTTTAACATACTTGATGTGTTTCATCTGTTGAGTCATTCACTGTTTGGATGCTCTAAATCATCCCGGATTTGCAGCTTTGGCCAGCAAGCATGCCTTCAGGCTGGCTCATGTGTCCCTTTGACACGTCCCTGTCAGTTTTGGAGTGCCTTCCTGTTTCCTGGCACGAGCTACTCCAGGTTCATCTGGTACATTTCCTGCTCCAGACGTGGAACCAACCATTTCTCCAAGAAGCTTGGATTTGAGCTCTGTTTTTAAAGGTTGGCACTAAACCCACGTTCAGAATGGAAGCTTGGCTGTAGCCAGATCTGTTCCTGGGGTGGCCCCCCGGGGCCCCCGGGTCGCAGTTTCAGCACCATGGGGAGAGCCCCAGGCTGAATGCCACCATCTCTGGAGAGATTGGCTTCTGCTCCCGGGGCCTGCTGGGCTGATGAAGAGCCCAGCTAATGTGTCTGGACGGTTGCATTCCACTCGGGACAGCCGCCCAAAAAGTGTCTGAAATGCACTTTCCCCGAGAGCTGCTCTTGCAGGCTCCGTCTCGCAGAAATCTGTCAAGACTCAGGTGTGGATTCGGAGACGAGGTAGCAGGCTCTGCGGACCGTGTGGACTCCGCCGTCCATTGTCCGTCATCGTGGAGTTGCGCACCTGGAATGGGTCATCCCCGAGGCACAGACCTGATGCTGATGGAGACATCTTCCTTTCAACCTTCTGCCTCTCCTGGCAGCCACTGCCCACGCCTCTGGCGCGTGGGCCACTGCTGCGTCCTGTGTTTATTCAGAAGCATCTAGAACGCTGCCAAGCAGACTCTGGGTATGGCTTCTCTCTCGCACCTGCAGCATGAGCTCGGGCTCAGACCGCGGGCAGATCTCAGATCCGGTCCTGGCTTGGCAATGCGCCCGATTCAGAAGCTTGGACGAAGCTGCCTACCCTTCCTGTACCCCGGATTCCTTATCTTGAAAGCGGAGACGGTGCAGAGATCTACCTCAGAGCGTCGTGCCGATGAGTCCACGAGCAATACATGTAAATCCCTTACAACAGCGGCTGAAATACAGCGAGGCTCAGTACACATTGACATTTATGATTATCGGAATCTCTGTGTCTAGGCAGGCATTAACAATCCCTGGATTGTGAGTTGCATGGGCCAGTCCATTTCTTTTCTCCTTTTCCTTTTTTCTTGGCTTTCCTCTCTTTCTTGGCCCCCCCACCCCTCCCGTTGGTTAGAAGTATTTTCCTGCCATATGGAGCCTGGGCTGGCTTCACGGACGTGGGACCCGTGCAGTCCCGTGGGCGCCACACTCGGGAGGGGCCCGCGCTTTGTTTAATGCTCTGTTGTCACCGTCTTGAAATTCTTCATTTTTGCACAAGGGCTCCTGTGTGTGCGCTTTGCACTAGTCCCCGCGCATCGCGCAGTGGGTGCTCTGTGTCACCAGGGCGGCTGGCTGCTGGGGCGTCTCTCCACGTCCCCATCTCCTGGCACATGATGGACTTTCGGTAAATGCCGAAGGCATGGGATTCTTACCCACCAAGACCCGCGCATCATCCAGCACCTGCCTAGGCAGTGTGGGAACTTGCGCGTGACGGTGCGCCAAAGACTGTGGCCGAGCCCGTTCCTCTGAAAGTCTCACTCCAATTCCTGGCCTTCAGCCCTTTGTGAACCAGCCTCGGTGTGCCAGGTGGGCGTCTGAAAGCAGGACCGGCGGCTTTCTTTCTTGGGACATGGATATATATATATATATTTAAAAGATTTTATTTATTTGACAGAGAGAGACACAGCGAGAGAGGGAACACAGGCAGGGGGAGTGGGAGAGGGAGAAGCAGGCTTCCCACGAGCAGGGAGCCCGATGTGGGGCTCGATCCCAGGACCCTGGGATCATGACCTGAGCCGAAGTCAGACGCTCAACACCTGAGCCACCCAGGCGCCCCTGGGACATGGGTATTTTGACAGGAATCAGTGGTTTTGGTACCACTGGAAGGCTTTGCTGACATCTGGTACCCACCCTAGATAGCCGGGGACAGGCCCCCTCCTCCCTCCTCAGACGAAGGTCCTGTGTAGACCCTGCCTTCTGCCCCCGCTTCTGGGGCAGGACCAGGGCCCAGGTGGGCTGGGCTGCGCGCACTTCCTGGGGACGTCTTGCTCTGCACTGAGTAGGCGCCTCCTACACACAGGCTCACGGGGGGTCATACTTTTACTGCGGGCGCCTGAGCCAGCAAATTCTCGAAGCTGGGAACAGCGAGGTCGCGAACCCTTGTACGGGAGGCACAAAGATCTTTTCTTCCAGTCCAAATTAATGAAATTGCCAGAGGCTGTTGTCATTTTTCAGCTAAGTCCAAGGGGTTAGGAGTTGGGATGAACTTTTCTTTCTGTGGTGCTAATGACTAGGTCGCCTGCCTGTTCTTTCACTGGGTTAGAATCCAGATGAACTGAGAAACGTCTTTGTGTGAAGTGGCTCTCCTCGGCTCTGCTTCTGGTCGGGAGGTCTGCAGAGCCCCTGCGGGGAGAGAGGTGACACGGGGGCAGGAGGCGTGGGTGGGCGCTGTGTTTGCAGGTGGGGTTGGCACCCTGGCCTCTACCAACACCCTCCTCGTTTCTCCCCACTCGCTTCACTCTGGCCGCTCCCGCTTGGGTTGGTGCTCCCTGCTTCCCAGTTATTCCTGGTGTTTTCTCAAGGGTGAGTCCCGGACGAGGCTCTCAAGCCACATCTCAGGCCAGTAGAAGCGAAGGGTGTGCAACCTGCACCTGCCTGGGTTCGAATTCTGGCTCCGCCCCTGCCAGCTGTGTGGCCTTGAGCAAGTGCCTTCACCTCTCTGGGCCCCCGTTTTCTCACACGTAGGAGCTGGTCATGGTACCTCTAGTTGCAGGGAGGATGAGTGCAGGTTAATACGCATCCCGTGCTTGGCATGGCTTCTGGCAGAGAGTGAGCACCAGGTAAATATTAAATGCTGATACTCAGATTCTTCTAGAACGCTTCACCGCCTCACATACACCTGCACAGAAGCAGGCTCCCTACCTCCTCCTCCTCCCGAGAGTCGTTGATGTGCAAAAGCACTCATGGGGCTTGCCAGCTGGGCAGAACCAAGTGGGTAACGTTCTCTCTCGGCCCTTGCCCTCGCCCTTCTTGGGCTGAGAGCAGGACATTGGGTTTTGGTCCTGGTCCTGCCATTTCTGAGATGGGTGGATGTTGCCTATCACCTCACCTGCTGGCCGAGCACCCAGAGCCTTCACCTTGTGGGGCTGCCGAGCGGGGTGGGTGGGCATGACTGCACTGCCCCAGGTCCACCGTGGCTGATCTAGAGAGCTCTTAGTGGTTCTCTTCGTTGGCTTTCCCTGTGAGGAAGTTGTTCTTCCCTTAAACAACCCAGACACACCACTTCTAGGAAGTGGAAATGCAAAGGTAAACAAGGAGACCTATATAAGAATTGTTTCTTAAAACATTGTATATCGTCACAGAAACTTGGAATCAACCTAAATATCCAGCAGGAGAATGGCTCCATATGGTATTTCCATACAATGGAATAGTGTGTAGTAACGGAGCGAGTGGGTGACAGCAACGTGCATCAGTAGATGTGAATTTCACGAATAGATTGTGTAGAAAGTGCAAACGGCAGAGGAGTAGAGTATGATATTATTTACACAAAGTTTAAAACTGTAGATGTGGTACAACATCTTGTAGCATAAGTAGACATTATATTCTTTTGTTTTTAAGGATTTTATTTATTCATGAGAGAGAGAGAGATTAAGAATGGCAGGCAGAGGGAGAGGGAGAAGCAGACTCCCCGCAGAGCGGGGACCCCGAAGCGGGGCTTGATCCCAGGACCCTGAGATCATGACCTGAGCCGAAGGCAGACGCTTAATGGACTGAGCCACCCAGGTGCCCAATGAACTCCAAGTTCAGGAAAGGGGTGGCTTCTGGGGTCAAGAAGGGAATGTGGTCGGGAGGGGTGTAGGGGCCTTCAGCTGTATTCGGGTGACGTATTTCTTCAATTGGGTGGCGATACATATGCATTCATTGAGTCAAAACCCTTTTGTAAATCTTAAATATCATGTAATAATACATTTAAGACCATTTTGTCTGAATAAAAGGTTAGAGAGCTAAAATGGGACTGGACTGAGCATCCTTGACTTCTTCCCCAGCACTGATGCTCCAGGGTCCCCTTCCCCAGAGGCCATCAGTGACCTTGGTTTTCCGGGCAGTCCGGGAGGTGCACAGGTTAGAGCATCTGGTGGCCTTGGACAAGAGCCAGCTCCTCAGTTTCCTCATCTGTCAGCTGGGGAGAGTTTAGTTCCTGTAACTGAACCTCACGGGGTTGATGAGGGCAGAACACGGGGCTCAGCTGGGCGCGTGGGGACTGCGGCTCACGGCAGGCGCTCTTAGTGATGGTGACGCACAGTGGTTTCATTCACCGAGAGAGAGAGACGGTGGAGGGAAGGAAACGGGGAAGTAAAGAGGCCCCCCAACAGAGACCACTCTTTTCTTAGTTCCTAACACTTCCCTTATTAAAGAGGCTATGGTCTCAAGTTCAAAGCCCCACGAGGACCAGTTGGTTCTGAATCACACTGCGTCCAAGTCTTCTGTTCTGGTCACACATACAGTTTCTTTTCTCTTGGCCACAGGCTGACCTTGACCCCTCACCGATCCCACAGCTAATGGTGACCTCAGACTAACCTCTCCTCCGGCCAGGATGGCACTGACCCTGTGGCCTTCAGGGTGGGGCTGGGCTGCCCTCCGTCCTCTTTGGCACAGAGGGCTGGGGCAGCCTGTCCACACCTGCCTGTGGGTGCACTTTCTCTCCGAAGGTGGGGAGGCTGGACCCTGAGCTCGGGAGCTCTGTTGAAAGCAAGAAGGAGCAGGAGGGCGGGCTTGCTATCCATTGGAGCAGCCCGGGCCTGAGATGCCCTGGAGGAATGGGTCCTGTGGAGGGATGTGCGGGTTGCCGGCCAGCACAAGGTGTGGGTTTTGCATCACATGGAGGGACGCTGCCCAGGCTCCCTACATTTTCACAGGGCGGGTCAGAGAAGGTAGCCTCGTTAGTGGGGCGCTGTCAGGCTGTTCGGCACCAGGCAGGACGGCCTTAGAGTGCCAGTTGTTTATCAGAACTGTCTGAGAATGCCAACAGCTCACACCCGGGAAGCTTGGGCTCCCTCCTGTGGGGAGAGCAAGGCCCCCCCCCCCGTCCTGTGGGAAGTTGGGCTTACTATCTAGGGAACCCTGAATGCATACCCACAGTCTCAGTTGGACAGCCATGCTCCCTGGACCACGCTCTTGCTTTCTCGTTTGCCTGGGACCTAGATCTGGGGTACTGTGTCATGGTAGGTGAAATCCCATTTCCCCCAGCCCTCTGAGGATGCACAGAGAGCCCCCTTTATTATCACAGAGAGCCCGGTTTAATGATGGGCTCATTCTACTATGAAATGCTGAGAAGTGATTATATCAGTAAGGACATTTTTGGTTTCAGGACACAGAAACCATTAAGCAGGGGCAATAGGAATGCATTGGCTCATATAGTTGAGAAGCAGAGGGCTAAAGCTTCAGGTACGGCTTGATCCAGCCGTTCAAACAAATAGTGTTACCAAGACCTAATATCTCTCCTTGTCTTGGATTTCCTCTGAGGATGGGCTTTATTCTGTGCATCCTTTGGGCACGAGATGGCCTCTCAGTCAAGCCCAGAAGGAAAAAGGAGCTCTTGCCAAATTTTTAAAACAGAAGTCCTGTGCCTCGTGATCGCTGGCTTGCACTGGGTCTCTAATTGGTCAGGCTTGAATCAAACACCAAGAGAGTGGAATTGCCACTCCCTGAAGTATGAAGCAGAGAAGGGGTAGTTTCCAAAGCAAAACTGGAGTGCAGTTATGAGATGCGGGATGGATGCCGAGTGGCTACATAATCCCACATGTCCACAGTGGGCCAGAAGGGAGCTACTGGACAAGGACCCAGCCTCCCTTCATAATGTCCGAGTCCTGAACTCAGCCTCCAGAAGCTGGGTCCTGGCCTTCCTCCAGGAGCCCCATGCTGGAACCGTATCACCAGCGGCCCAGCCGGTAAGGGGGCCTAACCCTGCGGCCTCATTCATACAGGCGCCAGGGAGGAAATAGGAGCAGAGAAATTGCTGGCCTGTGTTAAATTTAGATTTATTCTGTTGAGCTAATTGTAATCTTTATTTGGTCCCAAGTGATTCATTCTTATCGTTCTTATTATAGCTGAGAAAATTAATTTTTATTCTACCATAAAGGTGGCTGTAGTAATCTGGGTTCAGGGAGGGGGATTACTTTAATGAGATTTGCCAGTAGGCTTTGAACAGTCAGCTTTTATTAGCGCACGGAGCCGCCTGTGGTGCTGGTTAGGATGTGAGGGGGTCCGGCTGGGATTGCCGGGGTGAGCTCAGCCAGGGAGGGGGACACGTGTGTTTGCTGTGTCAAGAGTTCGGGCGTGTTCTCCTTCCTGTCTTTAAGTTCGGGGAATGCTCCGACTGGGGGGATGCTGAGCGGATCTCAGCATCTTTGACTGACTTAATGGAAATAGATGCGTGGACATGAATCACAGTCTGCCCATGCAACACAGCACGTGGGACGCGGGAAGACCCCTCTGGAGATCAGGCCGGCAGCTACATGGGGACCCAGGGATTGGAAGGCATGCCCCTTCTGGAGAGGGGGCAGGTTTCAGACCCATCAGTTCTTATTTGCAATTCCAAATCCTGAAAGCTCTGTAGACTGAAATGTTTTGGGTAAATTTTCAGCAGACTCATTTGGGGGTAGAACTTATCTGAACTCATTTATAACTTTATTCCATTAAGGATGAATGTTCATATCTTTGACTTTAGAACCACTGGTATGTTCGATTAAAGGATGCTGTTCCAGACCCCGCTAAGGATGTTACTCCTAGACAGTATATGCATTGTATTGCCTTTCTAAGCCAGGAGAGTTAGAAACTAGGGGTTCTGGAAGAGAGGTGTTGGATCTGCATGGAATGCTGACCCACTATTTTCAGATTTTTCTGATTTTGGGGAGAGAAACCAGAGTTCCTGATTTTTATGTGAGATTTATCAATTTCTTCTTTTTTAAAAAAGATTTTATTTTTAAGTAATCTCTACATCCAACATGGGGCTTGAACTCACAACCCCAAGATCAAGAGTCACATGCTCTACCAATTGAGCCAGCCAGACACCCCTGATTCCTCAATTTCTGCATGTTAGTTTCAAGTTCAAACTTCTGAAGTTAATTTTTTGATGGCAGAAAATACTCTCAACATGATTAGTCATTAGGGAAATACAAATTAAAGCCATAGTGAAATACAATTGCACAAGCAATGGAATGGCTAAAATAATAATAAAAAAAGGTTGATGATGCCAGCTGTTGGCGCGGATGTGGAGACTGGAACCTGCTTACGTTGCTGGAGGAGGTGTACCACAGGGCAGCAGCTTTGGGAAACAGTGTGGCAGTTTCTTAAAAAGTGAAACATACACCTACCTTATGACCCAGCTATTCTGGCCTTAGGTATCTACCTAAAAGAAACAAAAGACTGTTTACAAATGTTCATCACAGCTTTATTCATCATTGCCCCAAACAGGAAACAGTCCAAATGTTCATCGACTAGTGAGTGCAAGAACACGCTGTGGCAAGTCTAGACAGTAGGATAAAAAAGAAGGCGGTGCTCAAACATCAGTGACATGGGTGACTTTCCTATGATGCTGCTGAGTGAAGAAGCTAGACACAGAAGGCCACGGGCTGTATGACTGACTACGTATGTGCATGCATTTCCAGAACAGGCAAAACTCTAGGGACAGACTGCAGATCGGTAGTTGCTTGGGGCTGTGGGTGGGAATGGGGATTGCCTGCCAACAAGCACAGGGAACTTTTTGGGGGTAATGAAAGCATTCTAAAGGTGGATGGCAGGGACGGTTGCACAACCGTGTAAATTCACATTGAATTGTACACTTAAGAGGTTGCATTTTAGGGTATGCAAAATGTGCCTCAATAAGACCGTTAAAATATTTGGAGACAAAATACATTCTAAAAATGATTCTAATGTAAAAAAAAAAGTGATTTTGATGGTTATAATAAAAAAAATCCTGGGGCACCTGGGTGGCTCAGTCAGTTAAGCATCTGCCTTCAGCTCAGGTCGTGATCTCAGGGTCCTGGGATCGAGTCCCGTGTAGGGCTTCCTGCTCAGCAGGGAGTCTGCTTCTCCCTCTCCCTCTGCCCCCACCCTGCTCTTGCTCTCTCTCTCTCTCAAATAAATAAATAAAATCTTAAAAAAAAATCCTGCCCTGCCTTCCGGCAATCCAGTTTCCTTTTATGTAGGCAACCCATATTATTAGCTTTCCTCCCACGCCTCAGGTGTTCAGAGATACGTCATACATGGAAAAGCGTGTAATTATATTTTTCTGTATGCAAAAAAATGCTACATACAGCTTACTCTTCCCTCCCAAAGAGTAGTAGACCACAGTACTGTTTTGCACTTTGTTATTTTTCGTGGAACACGGGGTACGTCTTGGAGATCTTTCTCGAACATAAGGAGCCGTGGCTCTCCCGGGCTGTCGTTTCACATTCCATCATCTGGTGGCTCACGACTGAGGTGGCCACTCTTCTACTGACGGACACCTGGCTTGGTTCCAGGCTTTGGCCACTACAGACACGCTTGGCCAGACTACCGAACCTCACCGTAGCTCTCAGTTCTCTAGTCTTTCAGCGAAGCTCATGGTACTATGCCTACTTCATATATTATTATTATTATTTTTTTAAAGATTTTATTTATTTATTGGACAGAGAGAGACAGTGAGAGCAGGAACACAAGCAGGGGGAGGGGGAGAGGGAGAAGCAGGCTTCCCGTGGAGCAGGGAGCCCAACGTGGGGCTTGATCCCAGGACCCTGGGTCCATGACCTGAGCCGAAGGCAGATGCTTAACAGCTGAGCCGCCCAGGTGCCCCTACTTCATATATTATTGAGACTATGCAATGAGCTAGCGTACAGAAAGTGCTTGAAGATTTTTTTTTTTTAATTTAGAGAGAAAGCGAGGGAAGGGGCAGAGGGAGAAGGAGAGAATCTCAAGCAGACTCTGCGCTGAGCACGGAGACCGATGCGGGGCTCGATCTCACAACTCTGAGATCATGGCCTGAGCCGAAGTCAAGAGCCAGACGCCAACTGACAGAGCCACCCAGGTGCCCCAGCACACGGAAGGTGCTTAAGGTGTCACATAGAAACTGTGTGAACTGTTAGCTGGTATGATCGCCTCCAAGAAGGACGTTGTACCTGTCGTTTCACACGTGTGCAGGTGTATGAGTAGGATAAATTCTGAGAAGTGGAGTTACTCAATCAAAGGGTATGTGCAGATTCATTTTGGATGGGTTTGCAAAATTATCCATTTTAATTCCTTCCGGTGATGAATGACGTTGTGTCCTCATAGCCTCATCAAACCACACCAGACTCTAAAGTCTGGTCTTTTGGACTTTTGTCAAAAGTAAAGATGTGGGAAAAAGTAAGATGTGGGATCTCCTAATTTTGGGGAAAAAACAATCCCAACTTCAGTGGGATTTGAACAAAACTCCTTTGGGCCACTTCTTGTTCTGGGCTCATTGGCACAGAAAGTTTTCTTCCTGAAATTCAAGACAGAGAGCACGTGTGGGGTCCTTTCCCTGGAGGCAGCTGGTCACGAGGGGAGGGAGATGTCAAGCCTGGGGCATTCTATCACATTTACAATATTTGCAAATTGAATCAGGAGTGCAAACAATTTCTCAGGACACATCTGCCAGTTGCTTCCATCTTTCGTGTCCTGGCAACATACGGGTAAGGTAAAAACACAAACACCTGAAACCCAAAGAAATGCACAACATCCCAGCTGACAAGAAGCCTTTTGAGTTCTCATCAAAACGTGAGCATTCTGATGCACCGTAAAATGAGGGACTGTGTGAGAAGCATCTCAAACCGGGCCGGAGCAGGTCAACATTAAAAGCACCTGCTTTACAGAAACTGGGGCGATTTTTCCAGTACAGACTGGCTTGGTTTGGGTCTGACTGTTTTTGGAAGAAGTGGCAACATTGGAGAAATGATTAGAAAGTAATCTGTTTGTCAATGTATTTATTCATTAAGTATTCAAAGAATGATTATTTGAATGCATGGGTTGTGGCATTTGAAAGTCATTGATCAGGGATTTGACATTTTTGCTAAGAATTCCAGAAACATGGGGCCTCTCTGATCTGATCTGAAGCTGGCTGAGCACCCTGAAGAGGGGGTTCACTTCTTGTGTTTTGCCCCTTACCTTTGTGGTTTCGTAAGGACCTTTAGGTATCTTTTTCCAACTTTTGGCTCCCTGTCTTCTGGGTGGGAGTTTCTCTGTATACACAAGTCATGGAGCCTCATGGGCTGCCATGGGCTCTTCTTTGACGTGCCTCACGGAATGAGTCATGTGTGTACAAGGATTCCCCACGTAGGAGTTGGCAGCTCCATGGCAGCTCAGACTGTATCTCTAAGGGCCTGGTTTCTCGCTGGCTTCCAGCTTCTCTCCCTGGTGGTGGCTCCAGCCTGTGGCCCCATGCAGCTCTGGGCCCCGCTCAGTGTGGTGATGTCCTTTGGCAGTTCTGGGCTCGCATCCCCACACCACACTATCCCTGAGACGAAGAAGGGAGGGCTCTTTTGGGAGCCTCTACACACGTCAGAATGTTTCTGTCTTCCTTAATGCCCTGTGTTGGGTTGTGTGACCATCGATGACCAAATAACTCAAGTTTTCCCCAAAGAGAGAAGAGAAATAGATGTTGGGAAGGCAACGAAAAAATACCTAATAATAAGAACAAGACTCCTAAGGGTCTCGCACTTGGCCTATCCCTGTGCCTTTGACCTTCAGAAGAACTGATTTGAGATCTGTTCATTATTTTGGGGGAGAAGAATTAGTCTTTCCTTGAGTGATTGGTCTTGGGCTCAACATTCTCTGTTTCAGTATTTCAGATTCTGCTGGAAAAGCTACCTGCCCTCCTCATTGACCTGTTTTCAGTAAAGACAGTATGAGCTCAAAATGGAGCACACTCTGACATTCCGTTGTCATAGCAACCTGAGTGGTAAACATCAGCTTGATGCTGTTTGAAGGGGGTGGCAGGAGTTAGGGATTGGGAGGTTGGAGGAAAGCCAGAGATTTAGGGCCCTAGGCTTTGCCCCAGATTCTGCAGGGGATGCTCCGTGGAAGGTCCAGGAAGGACACCACTTCTGTCTCCACCAGGGATATCAGAAGGGAATGAGCTGGAGTGAGCGGGAGGGGTTTGGGTCCAGACCCTCTAACTCCTCTTTGGACCCTCTCTTTACAGCCTCAGTTCTGGGAAGAGCTGTCTGTTCCGCGTACTTCCCTTCCTCGCGTTCTGCTGGCCCTCGTCACCACCACTGTGCCACACCTCTCCGCTGAAACTGTCCCCCTCCCCCAGGTCCTCAGAGCTGCTTCTCAGGGACAGCTCCCCCCTCCCAGAGCCTGCCCCGCATTGCATGGCCCTTCTGACTATGCTATCTCCCCCCCATTCCGGGATGCCCCTCTAAGCCTTCTTGCAGGCTCCTGGGCACCTGCCAGGCCCGTGTGCAGTGGGGCCCCTCCTCCTGGGTTCCTCTTCCCTGCAGGTCCCTCGTCCCTTCTTCCAATGACCAAGTCACCACCTCCCTCTGACGACACCCCCACTTCTGTGCTTAGAGCTCTGTCCTGAACTTCAGCCTCTCCCTCCCGTCCTCAGGGGCATGGGGGCTCCCACCCCACGTGTCTCGAAATCACTACCCCAAGCAGAGCTCTCAGCTTCCCTGAGCCTTCTCCCCGCTCAGTGACTGGCCCGGCCTCACCCCTGCCCAAAGCCAGCAACACCCTTACTCCCTCCTCTCTCGCGTCCACTCCATCTCTGGCATCTTCTCTCCATCCTGAAAGCCTTTCTGCAGAATAGATGGTGGTGAGATTGGGGATATCAGAGCTGCTGAAACAGAAATATCTGACCATGGGATGGCAGCAACCACGAGCTTTATTTGGGCAGCACTCGGACAGGTTGCATGTTCGGGAGTCCCCTACTGGAGGAGACTCTTTCAGAAACAGAGGCCCCCCGCCCAGGTGGAAAGAGAGGACGAGCGCTCCCTGGGGAGGAGGGAACTGGGCAGGGGGCTCGTGTTTGAGTGCCGTCCCTCAGCACCTGGTGGGAGCTGCCAGGTCAGGGGGCTCCACAGGGCAGCAGCGGCTGGGGGGTCTCTTGTAGTCCAGCAATTTTCTTATTCATCGGGAGCAGATGTTGGTGCAGTTTCACGGGGGATGCAAAGCAAGCAGGCTCTAAGTGGCTAAAAATATGCCAATTTGGGCTATATTTAAAGCAATTGGATGTGTAAAAAATTGAGTTTGGCACCAGCGATCTTTGAAGTAATGGTCCTAGCCTCCTCTGAAGAAGTAAAGAATTTGGGGGGCCAAGATTCGGGGGCCATCTTTGGCTCATTTATATAACAAAGATCACCACCCTCTATAACCAGGACCTTTGAATCCATTTCTGTCCTGGTCATTCCTGCTTCTAGTCCATCCTCCATCATTCCAGGGTGAGGGTTTGCCGAATTGCATCGAATGGTGCCATGTTCCCATGATGTAAGCCACTTCAGTGGCTTCCCTTTGCCCCTGGGATCAAGTGGCCTCCAGCTGGCCCTGCATGGCCTGGACCCTTCTTCCTCTCCAGCCTGGTCTGGAGCTCTTTCTCCCTTTCCCCCAACACCTGCTGCAGCCTCACTGCCCCCTGTGGTCCTCGGCAGGCCTCCGTGTTCCGCCATCTCTGCCCTTTGCCCCTGCTGTTTTTCTCTGCCCAGAACCCTCTTTCCCACCTCTTGGCCTGGTTAATTTCGTTTGTCCTTTGGGCTCTGTGTTAGATTCCCGGGGCTGCTGCAACAGATGACCATAAACGGAGGGGCTTAAAATAACACTAATGTATTGTCCCACGGTTCTGGAGGCCAGAATTCCAAATTTATGGTGCCGGCAGGGTTCATTCCTGTTGGAGACACCGAGGTGGAGCCTATCCCATGCCTCTGTCCCAGCTCCTGGGGGCCCCTGTCATTCCTTGGCTTGTGGACATAATCAGTCCGATCTCTGCCTCCATGTTCCCGTGGCCGTCTTCTCTGTATCTGTGATAATCCCTCTCCTTTCTCTTAAAAATACACCAATCATTGGATTTAATCCAACATGACCTGATTTCATCTGCAAAGACCCTGTTTCCAACTAAGGTCACATTCTGAGGTTGCAGGTGGACGGGAGTTTTGGCAGACACTATCCAACCTTGTCTGTAGGTCCTATCTTTCTCGGTTCCATCAAGTGGCATGATGTACCCCTCCTTGGTGCCCCCACTGTCACAGCCTTGCTTTTCTTTATGGAATGGCTCATTTAGGTTCATGCCCCGCTGAGGCTGAGCTCTGCCAGGGCGAGGCTGCATTGGTCCGTCGTGCACCTGAGCCCTCAGTGAGCGCCTGATGCGTGAATGGCGGCATGCCTTTGTGTTATGTGCCCCCCAGAATTTGTAAATTGAAGCCCTGACCTCCAGTGTGATGCTATGAGGAGGTGGGAGCCTTTGGGGGGTCATTAGGGTCAAATGAGGTCATGATGGTAGGACGGGATCGGTGCCCTTACAAGGTGTGGAGGAGACACCAGAGCTTCCTTTGTCCGCCATGTGCGGACATGGGGAGAAGCTGGCCAACTCCAAGCAAGGACGCGGGCTCTCACTGGGTGCTGAATTGGCCAGCACCTTGATCTTGGACTCCTCGGCCCGCAGGAGTGTGAGGAGGTAGCAGTCTGTGGTTTAAACCACCCTGTCTGGTATTTGGTGTAGCAGCCAGAGTGGACCAAGGCAGATGGGCATGCCTCACCCAGCCCAGCGGAGACCCACAAAACCCGAGGAGGGAGAGCGTATTCCTGCCTCCTCGTCTCACGTGTTCCTCGCGGGGCCGAGGTACTCACTGTGGTGGCCAGCCGGCCCAGAGGTGGCCTGATATTCCAGCCACGGTCGCATGCTCTGGTGGCCTGTGAGAGGGGGTAGCAGGGAGTTTGGCCTGAGAGAGCGAGGATTTCCTCCTGGAGCGAATGCATATGAATAAGGGAAGGAAAGGCCCTTTCATAAAGCAGCCAGATTTCCCGGGAAGGATGCCACTGAGCCATTCCCCTGCTCTGTGGGATTCCTCAGGGGAAAGGCGCAGGATTGCGGGCGGATGGCAGGCCACGGGTGCGGGCAAGGTCGTGCGGGTCCTCCCCCTGGGGTGCACGTTCACCTCCTCCCAGGGCTCGGTGGCGGAGGGCCTCCTGGAGGAGGGGACACGCTTCTCCCCGAAGCCGTCTGTGCTGGGCTTTCTGTGACTTGCCAGCCGGAGTCCCGTGACGTGGAGTCATCGTGCTTGTTTAAAGGGCGTTCTGTCGGAAAGCAGCAGTGTGCCTCGGCGCGCATCCCCAAATCGCCCCAAGTCCGGGTTTCCGCTCTGGACCCGGGCAACCGACCACCTGCTGACACACAGCCGCGGCCACTAGGTGGCAGTGTTGCCGCGCACGAGGCCCCTGGTCTCGCCCAGGCGAGCGGGGGCGGGGGGGGGGGTCGGGGTCGGGGTCGGGGGCAGCGGGGCGGGGCGCAGGCACCCCGCGGCGACCCCTGCACCTGCCTCCACCTGATGGAGTGCTGTCCTCTGTGTCCCCCCCTCCCCAGGCTGACTGCCCGACGCCGAATTAAACCTGAGAAAAGAGGAGCTGAGAGTTTTTTTTGTGCTGTCCCCCCCGGGACCCCCGCCCAGAGCTCTTGTTGAGAAGCGAGTTTACCTATGACGGAGGCTCCCTGCATAGCCCCCCGCGGCCAGTGTGGGGAGGAAGCTTCCATTCCTTTTTATGGGTTTTACCCTGCAGACTTTTGGGCTATATTATCAGTCAAGAGCTATAACGGAGCCCTTACTTGCTTTGGGAAACAGGTGACGGAGTCTGGGCCTTCGCAGCCCCGCAGCCGAACCCAGGGCAACAGGCAGAAGCGCTGTGGGTCCCAGGAGCCTACAGGGAGAACAGCCGGGTAGAGCCTGGCCCCACCCTTTACGTGCTGTTCCACCGTAGGCAGGTTGCTTGACATCTCTGTGCCTTCCTTTTTTAACCTATAAAATGGAACCAGCACTCAAATTGCTTAATTATATTAAAAATAAAACAATGTGAGAATAATACCCTATCTCACAGACTCATGTGAAGAATAAACACGTAAGGAGCTAACACACGTGAAGCAGGTTAACAGTGTCTGGGCCACTGCGGACACGGAGACTTCCTTGTTATTGCCGTTATTACTGGTGCTACCAATATTCACTGGGCACCACTAATGGTAAACTTGGGATAATTTCCCACCCAGTATGGATCTCTTCTTTCCATGTAACCTGTATCCGGCAACTTAACAGTACACATTTTACTTTTATTGTTACCAATGTTTTAAATGTAGATTTGTCTTCCCTTCTCAATTAAAATACTAAGTTCCTCAAAGGCAGGCCTGGCTCTCTGCTTGTCTTCTCATCACTGCTCTGCACTCCCTGCATCCGAGGCTCCTTTACTTGCTTGATTGTTGCGAGAAATTAATGCAGACTGGAAATGGGCTTAAGTTGTTGTTGTTGTTGTTGTTTTTATAGTAAGTGAAATGGGGTTTTCAAGCAACCAGATAGTCAATAGGATTGTGGGAGAGATGTTTAAGGACCCCGAGATCATGCTGTTTAAACTCTTAACCCTTAAAAAATTATTTAAAATTAAAAAAAATTTTTTTAGAGGGGCACCTGGGTGGCTCAGTCATTAAGCATCTGCCTTCGGCTCAGGTCATGATCATGACCCATGAGCCCTGCATCGGGCTCCCTGCTCAGCAGAAAGCCTGCTTCTCCCTCTCCCACTCCCCCTGCTTGTGTTCCCTCTCTCACTGTGTCTCTCTCTGTCAAATAAATAAATAAAATCTTTAAACAAAATTTTTTTTGAGAGAGAGAGAGAGAGTGAGTGTGTGCATGAGCTGGGGGGAGGGACAGAGGGAGAGAGAGAATCCTAATCAGGCTCCACAGTCAGCATGGAGCCCTTTGTGGGGTCAAGCTCATGACCCTGAGATCATCACCTGAGCTGAAATCCAGAGTCGGACTCTCAACTGACTGAGTCACCCAGGTGCCCCTCCCCCTTAAAAAACAATCTTAAAGATTCATTAAAGCAGATTTTCTAGGGATCAGCTACAAAGACAAGGTGTGTGTTTCCTTTCCTTTAGTTACTCTGCATGTTTGAAAAGAGTAGACTGTATTGAAAAAATGAAGAAAGAGAAGGAAAGGTATTCCATAAATGATATTGGACTGACCCGGGCTAGCCTGGGTTAGTGGTGTTTCACTGCACTTGTCCAATGCTTTTTCTGCATCTATTGAGGTGGTCACAGGATTTTTATCTTTCATTCTGTTAATGTGGTGTCCCATTCATTTTTTGATTGCACAATACCAGTTGTAAATGCAAATAGAAGAGCAATTAACCCATATGCAGAATCCGCAAAATGACACCAGTCGTATTTCGTAGCTCAGAAGTGCATATGCATTTTGTTCTTCCCACAACCATGGAAATGCGGTGCAGAACCACCTCAGCTGTGTCTACTGTGCTTGATTGGCACGTGCTCTGTAGCACTTTGCTGTCGTCCCTGCTTATGCGTCTCAGTTGCAGCACGCTCATCAGTGCTTGCTTTGGGTCTCACTGACCTCCCCGTGTCATGGGTCCACTGGAAATCTGGGCTCCTGGGGCATCCAGAATGCAGGGTGCAAACAGAGCAGCAAGGCCCAGCAGACGAGCATAGTGTGAGCAAGCTGGTGTGTCTGCTTCCTTGTCCCATTATTCTTCACGCACAAAGCACAAGTTCAAAGACAAGCTCTTAAGAATTTCCGAGGTGTGGAGTGTGACAGCAGAACATTAAACCCACAACCATGGGCCCTTCTGAGCTTGGGGCAAGGTGTCTAGTTGTCTTACTGCCTGCTGAGATCACTTTGGAGACTCAATATTCTAAAGTAAACATATCAGCCCTGCAGTGGATGTTGGTTTTTTGCGTGTGGGTCCTGGGTTCAAATGATCCAACTTGTGTTTCAAGCAGAGTATGTAGGACTCCAAAGGTTAAACTCATTTGTTCCACGTAATTGCTAAGATGTCTGGTTTGTGACTGCAGTGTATTCCTGATTTCTTTTTTTCCAACACCCTCGTTGTTGAGAGTGGTACTAGCAGTAAAGAAATTAGCCTTGATCTGGTGGGAATTGTTCCATTTGGGTAATTGAGTGGATTTTTGTGTTGCTTCCTACAAAGAACATCTTGTCGTCTTGTCAAATGGTACCCTGATGATGCTTTGGGGGACCCCCCTCCGCCACCATGTCATACTTCAGCTGGAGCTCATCTACCTCCAGGCTCCTGGGAAGAGACACGGGACTTTGGCTGAGCCAATCAGAACAGGCCATTCCTCTGGCCGCAGTGATTGGTTCAGGGATGGGCTGTGACCCGTCAGACACAAGGAGATGCCCTGCCGGCTTCTTCCTTGCGATGTGGTCTTGTTGGACGTGAAGGAAGGAAAATGTGAGGCTCGGTGATGCTAATGGTTCTGTGACGTGCGTATTGAGAATGAAACCAGCTCCATGGGAGAGAGCAGAGTGACGGATAAAAATGCATCTTAAAAAACAACTTTTAAAATATACTTTCAGTAAAATTTGCTCTTTTTGGCATATAGTTCTATGTGTTTTTGACTCATGCAAAGTTTTGTGTAAGCACCTCCCCAGCCAGGATCCAGGACAGTTCCATCACCCCAACCTTAAATTTTTTTTTTTTTTTTTTTTGTAGTCAGACCCTCTCCAGCCCATAATTCCTAGCAGTCTGTGACCTGTTCTCCATCCCTCTAGTTGAGATTTTTCTAGAACGTCATGTAAGTGGAATCATACAGTAGGTAGCTTTTTGCGGTTGCTTTCTTTCATTCAGGAGAATGTATTTGAAATTTATCCATGTGCATCCATCCTTTGCTCTCCTTTATTGCTGAGTTCTATTCCATTCAGTGGCTATACCATTCATTTACCCACTCTCCAGTTGAAGACATTCGTGAAAACCCTTATCGATGACATTGTTTAGATGCTGAATCCAGCCAGGCCTGACGCTAGCCCGCTCCTAGACTCCCCAGCTCTGACTGCCATTAAATTCCAATTTTGTTTAGACTTAGTATGGGTTCTGTGTGACCTGAAAGAATCACACTTTTTTTCTTTTCTTTTTTTTTTTTTTTGAGAGGGGGAGAGTGTGTGCAAGCGAGAGCAGGGGGAGGGGCAGAGGGAGAGGAGAGAGAATCTCAAGCAGACTCCACACTCAGTGTGGAGCCCAACAAGGGGCTCGATCCCACGACCCTGAGATCACGACCTGAGCCAAAATCGGGAGTCCAATGCTTAACCTACTGAGCCATCCAGGCGCCTCCAAGAATTACATTTGATATCAACAATGACTGGAAGTCAGGTCTGAACAAGTGAGAAGTCCAAAGCAAATGGGCTCCACGTATGACATTCCTGTAAATGGGTTTATAGGAATAAGTTGCATGCTGGGTTTCCCTCATGGTGGCAGGGAGGGTGGCAGGAGGTGACACAGAGGGAAATTGAATCTCAGAGGGGTGAAGTGACTTGTCTGGGTACATCAGTTGAGCTGGTGGCAGGCCTGGGGGTCTAGCCCAGTTGTCCCTTTGCCTCCAGTGAGCTGCAGAGGCCCCCCGGCAGACGGGGGCTGAGCTGTCAGCATCCCTTAGTGAATTTCCCTTTTTTATTTAAACAGTCTCCGAGGTGTCCAATTTAGAATAAATATAAATGGAAATTCGAACAAGGTCATCAACATTTCCTACTGTTTAACAGCTGATGGTGCCTATAGGAGGTCAAAATTACTGTCACTAAGATCTTATATAATTGGTTTAATAATGCTCTTTCTGCATCTGGTGCTCACGGAAATCTCTCTTGTTGGCTTGAGGGCTCCTCACTCCGTATCTCTGAACGTCTTTCTCCTCGCGCTAACAAAAGCCCAGTTTACACGAAGGAAGAGGTGTGCGATCTGTTTTAAGTTTTTGGTGGGGCGGGATCACAGCTGTCCGAACTGTTAGCCCGGACGGTGTGGTCTCGGTGCGGTGTCACCAGCTGCTGTCACGCATGCACGTCACCGTGGCTTAGCGCGCTAGGTGGTTCCTCGCTCACATCCAGTGTGGGTGTTCACGCTTGGCAGGCTCTCCTCCAGGTGGAGACGCGGGCTCCTTCCAGGGCCCAGGCTCCTTCCAGCTCATGGCTCTGCCACGACCTGGGGCCTCAGACTCTTCCTTTTCTCCCTGCTGGAAGGTAAAAGATAACAATTTTGGCTTCAGAGTAATATGCAACACTTATATTTCATTGGCCAGCCCTAGTGCCAAGGCCCCTGGATGTAGGAGAGCCTGGGCAAATTCCTGGCTGGGCGGCCATATGCAATGCTATGGACAGGACGGCTTTTTTTTCTTGACAGGTAGCCATCTCTCCCACAGACGCGATGCCTCATTGTCTAGACTAAAGCTGCTCTCCCCTCGCTCCCCTGCTCCCATTTCCAACACTGTTCAATGCTGCCCTCCCCTGCTTGGCTAGTTTCGGGTTCGAACAGACAAAGCCTGCTCATCATCATAGCCCTGAGTGCATATGGGGAAAATAAAATGATACGGCGTAACTTCCATCCCTCTGTGTCTTTGATCTCCTTCCCCAAAGCCAGCCGTGGCCAGCCATTTCTGCCTTCAGTTCTGCTGCTGATTGTTTGAATAACTCTACCTACTACTCTACCTTCACCCCTTGCGTTAACATGTTTAGACAGTAATGCTCTCTGTATAAGAGAGGAGGACCAAGCTCATGTACACACCTTCCTATTCTGTTTTCTTAGCAGTTAACATTGTATTTGGCTGCAGGTGACAGAAATCTCTGGCCACAGGGGCTTAAGCAAGTAGCAGCTTATTTTATTTTATTTTATCTCATGTTGTGGCTAGCTCCTTCTGACTTCCCACATTAACTTTCTCTGTGTGTAACTTTGGTCCCCATGGTTGCACGGTGGCTGTCCCACCTACGTCCCCTTTCAAGATGAGAGCGTCAGCACCCACCACACTTGGATGTCTGACATTTTTCTTGAGCGTTAATGCCATCTCCTCAGAGAAGGGTTGAGTTTTGACTGGAGATAAGTATTCTGCCTTTACTCAGGGAGGGGACAGTGGGTGGAGTCTGCCTGGAGTGGGTGTCCCATCTACAGAATTTAGTTACTCCCCTGGTTTTCAGCCCCTCTCCCCCCGTCCTTGCTGTGTGTGCCAACGTTGAGTCTGGGCCCCTGTGGGCATAGTAGCCCGGAGCCCCTCTGTGGCACTTACAGAATGTTCTAGCCCAAGGATTCCTCTGCCATCTTGCCCATCAATACACTCTCATCCACTTGTTGTCTTCCAGAGGCTTGTTGAAATATTTTATCTTCAGATGGCCTTCCTTCATTCCTCTAGATAATAGGTTTATTCCTTCTTTGCACTTTTACGTTTTTACTTCTGTGGGGTTTCTGTGGAGATGTGGGGAAATGTGTTCAGTCTACCACTTAAAATCAAATTCCATATCTTTCTTTCTAAAGGAAAAATATCAATATTTCCCTTAGCTTGAATGAGCACGACATGTTCGTTCTACGAGAGTTGAAAACACATAGAAAAATATATCAGAAATTTGAAAGGCATTCATAACCCCCATATGCAGAGCCTCGCCTCTAGGTGAGAGTCCGCTTGAGTTCTGGCATGGGAGTTGACAAAATGATGCTACAGTTAGCGTGGAAGGCAAAAAATAGGCAAGCCTAGCTAGTAGAAATTTGATTCAAATAGTAACCCTGGTGTGAGCTTGCTAGGGCTGCCATAACAAAGTACCACAAACCGAGTGGCTTAAACAACAGGAATTTATTTCCTTACAACTCTGGAGGCCAGACGCCCAAGATCATGGCGTCAGCAGGTTGATTTCTTCTGGGGCTTCTCTGCTCGCTTTGTAGACAGCTCCTGTGTCCTCATGTGTATGCACATGGGCGCGCAACTCCTTATGAAGACACCACTCATGCTGGATTAGGCCCCGCCCTTGTGGCCTTATTTTAACTTATTACTTCTTTAAAGACTTCATCACCAAGTTTTCCGATAACTCCCCTCCCCCCCTAAACCGTGAAGTCAAATAAAATCAGTCCCCTGGCTGATTCAGTGTATGTAGTGTGTGCTACTCCCACCAGATTCTCCTTTCACATTATCCACCTAGAGACTTCAGGTGGATTCAAGATTTAAATGTAGTACCTGAAATCCACAAAAAGGGGACATCTATAATCTCACTACCAAAAAAAGAAAAAAGAAAAAAAATCAAGGTAATTCACATACCCATCACCCTCTGAGATGAATTAGCTTGATTGTGGTGATTATTTCACAATGTATATATGTGTATCAAATCATCAAAGTGTACATCTTAAATATATACAATTTTTAATTGTCAAAGATTCCTCAATAAAAAAGAATTAAATGTAAAAATGTGGATGCACACACGGCGCCTACATACACCCACTCACAGAAAACTAGGTGAAAGTATCCGTGACCGTGTATTTGATCTTGGGACATGGGGAGGGCTTTCTCGGCATAAAGGCAGTGGTGAATGTCATGAATCAAAAGATTGATACTCTCCCTTATGTTTTAAATATTGTGCATTGGCCTTTGATTGTCTCTGTAGAATATTTGTACCCCCAGATTTTGCCCGAGGATATGATAATCTCCAATGTCCTGCCCCCTACCTCTTTCTAAGCCCTTGGCTGGTTTGGGAAGGAAGCCTGTTCAAGGAGGGGGATGTGAAGGGTAGGATTTTTTTTTGTAAGGTGCTGTGTTACCCCTCAGGGGCCCTTCAGGAGCACCCCACAGAGGAATCTCTCTCAGAGCCAGGAAAAGCTTTGCTTCTTGCTTTCATGTTATGGACAGCGTCCAACTAGTGACCTCATCCTGTGCTTTGAGAGCTGGGCAGTTCAGAGGCACATTGGCAGTTCTTCTGAGTCATGGCTTGAGCTCTTACAGGGTAGATGTTGCTTGCTGAGCTTTCCTGTGGCAGCAGAACGTGGTGGCTGGGACTGTGAGCTCTGCCCAGAGCTGGCCTGCTTGCACGGAATCCCGCCTCTGCTGCTTACAAGCTGTGTAATCTCAGGCAGGTCACATAAACCCCCATGCTTCCGTTTCTCCATCTATGAGTGGGGAAAATAATCAAATCCTCCTAACCAAAAGATTGGAAAGATGAGGACTCAGTCCCTGTATGATGCTGCATCATAAGGATTATGTAAATGGTGATGTCCACGACGATTGCGTTGGCCCTGATTTCTCTGTATTTTATCTTTTCCTATCACTGTAATTTATAGTCCTATCTAATGCTTAATGAACTTGTTGGCATATGACCCAAGACTTGCCGCCAAGGCAATGAATGACTTAGTTTTTGAGTAGACACAAGGCACCTACTGCCTACTCCGTGGTGACAGTGCTGTTCAGGGGAGTCATCTAGGGAACACAGAAACAATCGGGCCCCGCCTGAGACCATCTAAATCAAACTGGTGGGCAGGCCCAGGGATGATTGATGTGTTTCCTACCCTGTGTAGGAAAGAGTTGAGAATTATCAGCTGTTAGTCAGGGCCACACTTTGACAGATCAGTGAGGAATGTGTCTTGCTGGTGTTTTTTAAAGACTTGGCTGCCTGGCCCACTGGAAGGAGAGCCTCCTACACTTGGCTGTCCGGGCCTGACTTGTCTTGCGTGAATTAGAAAAAGACATTCAGCTGCAGAAATGTCACAAGCTGTTGCTGTTCGGTGGGTGACCGGTAGCCACAAGATTGATAACTAGCTACCAGGTTGGGCTGGCGATGTTAGTGAACCCCACCGGGACCTGTGCCCTGTGGATTGCTTCATTCTGGGAGGTTCTGAACCTGCCAAAGCTGCAGAGCATTCGTCCAGCACACGTTGTGCTCTCGGTGAACCTGAGCTTGATTCTCTTTCTGGCTCATAAGGAGCACAGTGATGAGCCCTGTTCATCTGGGCCTCCGAAGACTCCCTCATTTCATGCTTTCAGGACCCACCTCCTCCGGACGGGTGGTGAGGAGCCCTCTAGGATATCAGCAGACTGGTCTACCTGCCAATGGGAAAAACAATGGTGCCACTGTATGACGTTTGGGGATCAGAGGGACGGGTGATAGCTTCTCAGGCCGTGGATATATTTCTCAGCACAGAGTCCCATGGCTTTATAAAATACTCCTAAATTCAGATATATTTTGTTGCAACCTGGTTTGAGGATGAAATGAGGTCCTGGCAGCTGATGTTTATGGCTTTCCATATAAGCTCTCAGACAAAATTTGTACTGCATTTTGCTTGAGTTATGGTGGGGCAGGATTGTAAACCTCACACTGTTATTTCAGATAAAATGCGGGCGTTGACCACAATAAACAAGAGAGGAGGCACAGCTTTAAATTTTCTTGCAAATCAATTTTTGAGAGGTATAAAATATTGACAGAAATGATAAAAAAAATAAACCAATCCACAATGAAAACAGAGCATATTAAACTCGGCATATATTTTAATTTCCTCTTTTCCACATTTATAAATAAGTCAGAATTTAAACCTTGCCTTGGGCTTCCCCTACATTTTATGAGAAGGTGAAATTTGGACCCACCTCTTACTTCCCAAGTCTGGTCGGCTGGGCGTCCACTTTGCTCCGCTGAAGGGTGCTGTCATTGCTGCTCAATGCAGATGTTCCCTTGTTGCCATTTATTTCATGGTCAGATTCACCTAGAATTTAAATTCCTGGTTTGGAGAGGGGAAATAAACCAACAAAAAGCTAATTTAAATTTCCTATGGAAGGGCACTTCTGCATCGCTTGACATTGTCAAAATACAGATTGCCCCTTGGTGGCGGCAGTAGATGAGGCTAATTCTTCAAAGTAATTTCTCCCCGCCCCGTGTTCCACCCAAATCCTAGGCAATCCATAGGATACATTCTGGAGGAAATGCGTGTCTGTATGATGAAAGTCGATATATGGTGTGCATGTTTATGGGTGTATTTCTTATGTGTTCTATATAACATATATTATGTGCATATATATATATATTTTAAACAGATTTGGGATAATTTAAATAGAGTTTTGATGTCTGCTTTTTCACTTAACATGTCATAAGTGTTTTCTCATGACGCTTCATATTTGTTGAAGTCATGGTGCTGATAACCACTCAATGTCATACACACACAGTGTGGCTTTCATCATTTACTTAGTCATTTCCCTCGTGATGGGTTTATAGGTTGCTTCCGGCATGTTGCCGTGATAAATCATGCTTGTGACGAACCTACTTGCAGGTGGGGAATTGCTGGGATGGGCCTTTTTTAAGGGTGTTAATGCTCAGTTCCCTAATTGCTTCATGTATGTTAGATGTGCCAGCTCCTTGGGGCAGAAATCACATCTGTCTTGTCCCTGAGATAGCCCTACGTGCCACAGTGCTGGATAGAAGACGGATGAGTAGTAGAGATAGATAGATAATCAGAGGAGTGGATGGGTAATAACCCTGCTTCTCCAGTAATTAATCTGACAAGGACTGGCCATATTGATGACACTTGAAAAGATCCATCCTCCCTCCCTCTCTCCCTCCCTCCCTCCTTGAGATATCATGACATATAAAAAGTATATATATTTAAGGTGTACGGTTTGAGGTTTTGATAGAAGTACTCATGTATACATAATCACAACCAAGCTAATTAACATATTCATTACCTCTACGTAGCTACCGTGTGTGTGTGTGTGTGTGTGTGTGTGTGTGTGTTTAGATTTAATTTAAAATCTATCCTTTTAGGGGCACCTGGGTGGCTCAGTCATTAAGTGTCTGCCTTTGGCTCAGGTCATGATCCCAGGGTCCTGGGATCGAGCCCCGCATCGGGCTCCCTGCTCAGCCGGGAAGCCTGCTTCTCCCTCTCCCACTCCCCCTGCTTGTGTTCCCTCTCTTGCTGTCTCTTTCTCTCTCTGTCAAATAAATAAATAAGAAAAAAATCTTTAAAAAAAAAAATCTATCCTCTTAGCAAATTACAGCATACAGTACAGGATTGTTAACTATGTCACATGCTCTGCATTAGATCTCCAGAGATTATTCATCTTGCAAGATTAAAACTTTGTACCCTTGGACCAACACCTCCCCACTTCCCCTCCCCAAACCCAGCCCCTGGCAATCACCATCCTACTCTCTGCTTCTATGAATCTGACTATTTTAAGTTCCATATGCTAGTGAGATCATGCAGTATTTTGTGGAGAACTTGCTTTCTGAACACCTTCTTGCAAAAAGGATGCATCAGCCCCTACATGGTTGTATCTTTTCCCCAATCTCCTAATTACAATTTTGTCATCCTCTTGGCAAGGAAAGCTCACCAAGGACAGCCTTGAAAAGGGGCCCCAAAATTAAATCAATGGAAAGGTATATTTTGCAGAATTTGTAATGGCTGCAGAAAAAAAGTTACCAGGAGTTAGAGTCTATGGAGTGGTATTTATTTGCCTTTTATCCTCTAGCAATGCTACATTTCAAAGACTGCTGCCTGGTTGCATTTCTTCTTGCACTGGCTCTAGGGTTGGAGATTTATTATTTCTGGGCAGGGAAGAAGCCCTGTCTGTTCTTGGCCTGATTTGCCAACCCTGGTTCCTGGTGGACTCTCTTTAGTTTGAAAAAGCTTGTTGGGTCTGTTTTCCCACTTGAAAGAAACAATCACACATAGCTACATATGTATACAAACACACATATACATGTCTATGTATATATTTTAATTAACAAAATAATACATAGTTGTAACAAATTTAAAGAAAGTAGAAACCTAGATGTCAAAAAGTGAAAACCTTGTTCTTTGGTTCTATAGACACACAAACATTTATATATATATACCACACATAAATATGGAACCTTAAAAAATCTAAGTAGGATCATATAGGATACATTTATAATTTTTTATACTTAGTGAGTGACATATTGTGGACATTTTTTCAAGTATGTCCATGTAGCTCTACCTCATTTTTCTTACGGCTGCCTGTTACCGCACTGTAAAAATGTGTAGTTTATCTAGTCTCCTACTGATAAACCTTTAGAATGGTTTAAACTAATTAACAGTAATAATAGTAACAATAGCATGACTGATTGATATTTATGTGTGTCAGCACTGTTCTGAGCACTTCATATTTACTAACTCATTAATCTTTACAATAACCCAATAAGGTAGGACTTATATTTACATCCTATGCAATACGAGGGCATTTGAAGCGCAGAGAGGTGAAAGTAACTTGCTCAAATGGCTCTGTTAGGAAGCAGCAGAGCCGGGATTCTGGCTCCAGCACATGCACTCCTAAGTTTGTGTGCAATGCAAAATGATGCTGAGTGAACATCCTTGTAGATAAATCAACCTGTATGCATTCCCACTAGGATTTCAGAAGGCGAGCGTTCTAGAAGTCGGAACGCTGAGCCATAGCTTCACCCTCCTTTCAATCAGAATCACCGAGAGGTCTGAATGTCCATGTAGACGCCGCGTCTGGGAGGGATGGGAAGAAGCGTAACTATCAAACGATGGAGGCGTAGCAAGTCCTATACAATGGCACGCTGCTGGCTCGGGTGGGCTTTGCAGGTGCACAGCCTCCTCTCTGTGGGGCGACCTAACAAAGAGGGCCGTGATCCTCTGAACTTGTCTTTAGAGAGCTGGAGGAGGCGATGTTTTCTCTTGGGTGAGGTGGGGGGTGGGACTGTGCAGCCACAGACTGTTGGGTCAGTGGTACATGAGCTCCTTCCCGCTCAACACTGGCTGGTTTGGAAGATTCCTGAAGAACCCTGTGCTGAGTCCAGGGGCGGCCCAGCGTGGCCGGGGGCGGATTGCTGGGCCGGTGGGTGCAGACTTCACTGTGTTGGTTTCCTGGCTTCTCAGGGCCCAGCCTTTATTCTTCCTTTGCCTTCCTTTCTCACACAGAGATGGAGAGCCGGGGGATCGTGGATAGCCTGCAGAGGTTTTCCTCGCTCCCTGCCTATCTACCCACAAGCTTCCACATCGCCGACGCGGAGCAGGCCTTCTTCCTTAAGGAAGCCAACCAGGACGTCACGAGGAACTCCAGTCTGCAGGCGCGGGTGGAGTCATTCTTTGTCTACCGGGCCAGGACCCCCCCGGCCATCAATGCCAGCTATGGCCCATTTTCAGCGGAGAAGACAATCCCGCGGGAGCTCTTGTTGACTTCCCCAGCCTTTGGAAACATGAAGAAGTTTCCCTTCAACTGGAAGCTGAAATCCCACATCCTCGACAGCTCCATCTACTCCAACAGACCCAAAGTGCAGACCTTGTTTTACATCACTGGGATGGACTGGGACGACAGCGACCCCGAGGAAGATCTACCGTGCGTCAAGATGTTCGCCTTCCCCGAGGCCAGGGAAGTGGCGGCCAGCTGTCGGCTGCAAGGGGACCCGGGGCTGTGTGTGGCCGAGCTGGAGCTGCTGCCTGAGTGGTTCAGCTCTGGGCTGGACCTGGAGCCCGAGGAGGAAATCCCGGCTCTGCTGGGGGGCACTGCGATGGAGCTCTTCTTCACACTGTACCCGGCTGACCAGGCTGGCCAGTGTCCACTGGAGGAGGATGGCAAGTGGGAGAACAACATCCACTCTGGCCAGGACAGCCCCCAGCAGGTGCCTCCAGCCCGGGAGAGGATCGGGAGTGTGGTGGTCTACCCAACTCAAGACGATCTGAAGTGGTCCCTGGTGAGCCTGGACGAGAACGTCGTCATCTCAGTACCCCTGAACCTCGTCCGGGAAGGGGACACGGCCACCTTTTTGGTCTCTCTGACCAGCAGCTCTGTGGCAGACCACTTCACTCTGAGGTAAGTGGCTTTGCTGGGTTGGACAGAATGGAAATCGACTTTTGGTCATCGATGAATTGTCAGTTAATAACGTGGTGTTGCTCATCTGCTGAGTATCCCGTGTAGTGAGGAAACTGACAAACGCGGAAATAGAGACCCATGCAAGACAGCAAAGTAAAGCAGGGTATTTGGGCGTGGGCCCTGGGCATCTACGTTCTCTAAAAGCTCCCCAAGTCATTCTGTTGTGAAGCCAGGACTGAAAACAAGTAGGCTGGCAGGTAAGCTCTCCGGTGACGCTCCGAATCTATCACTGCTGGCCTGGACTTGCTGCCCTAAGTGGAAACTTGGTAAATGAATTCCGCTTTCCAACTACAGGGAAGAGCTTTCCGAGACAATGTGTCCGACCTCTCAGGTTTTCATCAAGTGAAGAATCAGTAAAGAATCCTTTGGTAAAGCAAATAAGCAGTCTCTGTATGATGAAGACGCAGTTTTAGGATTGGAAAAAGTGGGCTACTTCTCTGTGTTGGGGGGGCAAACCCGTCTTTAGCTTATTGTGCTCACAAAGCTTCGCGGATGGCAGTGGCCCTGCCCCTGCGGGCTGTGTGCCCCGGGGCAAGTCGTCTAACCTCTCTGGGCTTCTGTTCCCTCGCTGGTGATGGGGATTATGATGGGCCGGACGTCTCGGGAGTGCTGTGAGGACCAGTCAGGTTAGGGAAGGTCTTGGAACAGAGTCCTCACCGAGTGTTAGCCGGTGGTGTTTCCCCGGTGCTCAGATGCTGAGGTGGTGCCATGTCAGTGAGGCCTGTTTTTCTGGTTGCAGGAGAGAAGTGGGATTCATCGTCAGCCCAGTGTAGTCCCTTTGCCTCTGAGGGAGGCGACGTGCCAGATCACACCTGTTTGGAGGTGTGGTGCTGCGGCTCCGGCAGACCCCAGGCGGGTTTCGTGGCCTGCAGGAAGCCCAGTTCCTGTGGGAAGCCTCTGGAGTTAGTTTCGGTGGTAACGGAGTCAGAACTTGGCTTGACCCGCCCTGTGCTAGTCACTGCAGTGGTCGGGCTGCGGTGGTCTACGCCCGGTTCTTGCTCTGCAGAGACTCCTTCCTGCGAAGCAGCATCAGATGCTCGCTCTACACCAAGAACGGCAAAGGTGTGGACTCTGCACTGGTGCCGCTGAGCGTACCTTCTGCCCGGACAGACGCTGCTAGTCGCCTGCGGGGGCAGGAGATGGAGAGGGAGGAAGAGGAGGCGGGTCAACCCAAGGACTGCCCCACACCTTTGTTTAAACTGCACTTGTGGAGCCTTGGTGCTGCTCCAGAGGAGGAGCACTAGCCTAGAGTTTGCAAACTGTCGGCCGCAGTGAAATCGAGGCCGCGTGCGCGCGTGGGTGTGCGTGTGCGCGTGCGTGTGTGCGTGTGCGCGTGCGCGTGTGGGTGCGCCCGCGCATGCGTGGTGGCGCATTTGTCCTTCCCCGGTGGAAGAGCGCGGCCAAGCTCTATCAGTGGGGGATTTCACTTAGTTTTCTCGGGGGTCTTGAGGCTCTGGCGCCCCGGCCTCGGCTGGCTGCAGTGAGGCGTGCGTCGTGCCCTGCCTGGTTCCCCAGCGCCCCCCGGCCTCCCTGGGGTCTCACACCTGCCCTCTTCTCCCCCTTGGCTCATCTCTCCGGCTCCTGCGGGCGCTCGCATTGTGAGTCTCCCGAAGTACTGTTGGAAAAAAGGGAGATGCAATGCTAAGAGGGGCTGGATTCTAATCTCTGCGGGCGGATGTCACCAGCTCATTCACTGCGTGTGTCGGGTGAGTCCGCGTGACCAGCAGGTGCATCCCAGCCGGTGAGACTAGAGCCGAAGAGCGCCTGGGACCCTGGGTGCAGTAGGTGCGAACTGATGCGGTTGTGCACTACGGCTGATGCTGTTATGGTGCTGTGATACATGAATCGATACTATTAATGCATACTTTACTTTCTTAAAAAGAATTTGTTTATTTAATTCTGTTTTAGAGAGAGTGGGCAGCAGCAGGGGTGGGGGAGGGGCGGAGGGACAGAGGGAATCTTAAGTAGGCACCATGCTCAGCGCGGGGCTCAGCCTCACAACCCTGAGATCATGACCCGCGTGGAAATCAAGAGTCCGGTCCTTAAAGGGCTGAGTCACCCAGGAGCCCCTCACGCTTTACATTTTTATGTGTCCGTGTGCCAGGCTCTGTGTTAACCCTTTATTTATGTGCACTTTCTTACTGTATTATCACGGGCACCATACAAAGTATTATTCATGTCCATTCTGTGGATGCGGAAACAGACTTGGAAAGGTTGGGGGTTGCTTGCTGAAGTTGTGCAGTGGGGAGGCCCTGGTTTTGGGGCCCGGGTCTGCATTCAGGAATCAGGAGCTCTCATTTGAAACTACTCTTCTGGGCTGTTCTGCATGTCTAGATAGGGACCAGTCTCTACCTATTGAACCTTTCTGGGTCAACATCTAGTTTCTTATCTTCATGCTTTCCTAGAAGGGACTGCTCCTTATTACGCTTTATTTCATGGCCACAGAAAAATGCACTGAAATTGTGGATCACCCGAACGAGAGCAAAGGCTATTTAGACAGAGCTTGCTACGCCCAGGGAGTCCGTCACCATCACTTGCGTTTGGCGGAGACTCAAGGGCAAGCAGGAGTTGGGGAGCTTATAGTGGAAAGCAGGGAAGGCTCAGGTCTGCTTGGGTCAGAGGTTGCTGGCATGGGGAGGCCAGAGGCAGGTTAAGAAGAAGTGAGCATCTTACATGATGGCTTTTCCTGCTTGGCCCTGAGTTGGAAGCAGAGGCGATAAAAAGGGACGCTGGCAGTCCTGCACCGAGTTCAGACCTTTCTGGGCCGATGACCGTGAGGCCATGGTCTGGCTCTTTGTCCTGATTGCTGCAAGGTGGTGGGTCGGAGTTTTATTATTACATTTGGTCTGGTTGTTGTCCATTTGTATATACCATCTCTCAAAATAAAACACTGTTTTTAGGCCTAGGGAAATGTGTGATTTCCCAACATAACGGATTGTCTGTTTTAATCATGTCTCTTATGAATGAAATGTGACATATTTCATTCTGGCTCAGATGGAGCCCTGGATCAAAGCGTGAACATGCACAAGATTTGCTGAGATCGAATTTCAGAGCTGAAGACGTATGGAAGGGGGACAGATGTATGTGTTTTCATGTGTCACGTTGCTATTTCAGACTGCATATTGTATTGGGGCCAATTTGAACAAAGTTGAGTTGATTATTCTCTAATACCAGAATAGTTTCTCTTAAACATTAGTATCTAAGCCTGACCATGCATTGAAAAGCCTTTTGGCAAAGGGGTAGTAAAGTGGTTTGGAGGGGTTGAGGGCTGTCGGCAAGGCAATGCTGGGCTGGACTCAGGTAGATCTTTGTTATACTTCCAAGAAAGTTTAAAATACTATGAAATTTTCCCCACTCCAAATATAATGTCCCTGAGGCTCAGAGAGATCCTGGAAAACTTTATGTCTGATTTATTAAAATAGCTCTCTCTCAGCTCATACAGAGAGCCTCTTGGGCTGACCTCCCATCCTGTTAAGCAGTGGAGCCCAGGGGTTAAGCTCATGGACTCTGGAGCCAATCTGCCAGTGTTCGAATCCTGCTTCTGCCACATACCAACGGTGTGACCTTGGGAAAGTTACTTTATCTCTCTGTGCCATAGCTTCCCTGTGTACACACGGGGACAGTGGATGCTTTAAGTGACTATGAAGCATCACCTTTGTGCTCAGACGATTCTTCCATTTCTTTCTTCCTTCCATTCCTTCCTTCCTTCCTTCCTTCCTTCCTTCCTTCCTTCCTTCCTTCCTTTCCTCCTTCCTTCCTTTTTAGAGAGGGATGGGGGCAGAGAGAGAGAGAGAGAGAATCTTATGCAGGTTCCATGCCCAGCAGGGAGCCCGATGTGGGGCTCGATCTCACAACCCTGAGATCATGACCTGAGCCAAAAGAGTCGGACCCTTAACCAACTGAGCCACCCAGGTGCCCCATTCTATTTCATTTGGTAGCCACCCCATCATTCTGGTTGTTCAGGTCAAACACCTAATAACTGTGATTGGCTTTTCTCATTCTCTGATACTCTACATATGAATGACAGCAGATGCTGGGGCTCTTCCTTTCAAATATCCAGAATCAAACTTCCTCCATTGCTGTGACCCAGGTACAAGTCAGGGTTCTGTCTGGGCTGGACACCTACAAGAGCCTCACCACCTCCTCCCTTGCCCCCTGAAGTCTCTTTTTGAGCAAAAGCCTGAGTCCTTCCACTGGCCCGCAGGCCCTGCATGATCTGGCTCTGTCGTCTCCTCGAGCTCATCTGTTAGGACTCTCCCACTCACTCCATCAGCAACAGCCCCCGGTGTTCTAAAGGACCCAGCCCCCTCCCCATTTAACACTGGACCCCCATCCCACTACCCCCTGCCCTGCTCTGATTTCTGAACATACCACTTTTGTCAATGATGTGATATATCATTATTAACGGTTCACCTCTTCTTGCTAGAATGTGAGGCAGGGACTTTTGTCTCCTTTGATGTGTCCTAAGGATCTAGAACAGTGCCTGGCGCATAGTAAGTGCTCAGGAAACATTTGTTGGATGAATGAATGAATCTGGAGGTACTGCAAGACGTTGTTCTTCAACAAAGGGTATAAATTGTCAGGACTGTATGAATTCATGATGTAAATAAATAAGTATTGAAGGTTTGGACGCTTTGAGGCTCCAATTCTGGCAAGAGTGTCCTGTTGCGTATCATGTGAGAACGGATTCACTTCTAGTTCTACATGGGCTGTGTCGGTATGTCCTGAACTTCAGTAACTCACACACCACCTTTGTGATCTTCTTGTCGTGTTCGCTACCACCACCTCCTCCCTTCATAAGTCAAGTCATTTCTGGGTGCCTTCTTGCACTTTTTTGTTTTGTTTCTAAAGATTTTATTTATTTATTTGAGATAGAGCGAGAGAGAGTGAGCATGAGTTGAGGGCGCAAAGGGAGAGGGAGAAGCAGACTCCCCGCTGAGCAGGGAGCCTGATGTGGGGCTTGATCCCAGGGCCCTGGGACCATGACCTGAGCCGAAGGCAGACGCTTAACCGACTGAGCCATCCAGGCCCCCCCTTCTTGCACTTTTTATTTACTATTTTTCTTTAAATCAAGTCACTTTTGTAAAATATATATAAATACATTGAAGAAGGAAAGCTAACATTTGTCACCATAAATAGAAACCAGTATAACTTTCTCGCGTGAAAGGGTATGACAAAAATCAATTACAGTAACAACAACAAGACAGTACTAAGTTCTAAGTGCGTATCCTACATCTGCAGCCTAGTCTCTGTTTCCAAGGGGGTTGAGCACGTGCTGCAGAGAGTGGGTTCACACTCCCTCAAGTTCAAATTCAAGTTCACATTCTCAATGGAGGGAGACAATAAACAAGCAAATGAGCAAAATCATACACAATTGAAACCTGTGCTAAGTGCCATGATGGAAACAAACAGAATGCAGTACATTTAAATTTTATTTCATTTATTTTTAAAACCTTTTGTTTTGGAATAATTTTAGACTTAGGGAAAAGTCACAAAAACTGCGGTTTCCCCTAATGCTAACATCACACACAGTCACAGCAGGAATTTAAAAACCAGGAAATTAACATTGGTATAAATTATTAACCAACCTACAGGCATTATTAAAGACTTCTGGTTGTTCCCATAATGTCCGTTTTCTGCTCCAGGATCCAGTGAAGGGCCCCACATTGCATAGAGGGGTCATATCACCTTAGTCTGCTGAATTCTGCTCCCTGGTCTTTTTTTTTTTTTGCCCTCTTTCATGACCTTGATACTTTTGAAGCATGCTGGCCAGTTATTTTTGAGAGTGTTCCTCAGCTTGGGATTGTCTGAGACTTTCTCATGATTAGGTTGAGGATGTGCCTGTTTGGCAGGAAAGCCGACGAAATGCTATGTCCTCAGTGTGTCATCATGGGAGGCGTGTGATATCGCGGTGTCTTATTATCAGGGATGCTGACTTTGGTTACTTAGCTGAAGTGGTGTTTTTCCAGTTTCTTCACTGGAAATTTGCTTTCCCACCCTTGTAACTAGGAATGATAACCTCTGGGAAGATACTTTGAGACTATGCAAATATCCTTCCTGACATTATATTTTCACTCATAAATTTCAGTGTCCATCAGTGGTGCTTGCCTAGAACGTGGTAATTTTTGTAAAAATTTATTTATTCTTTTATTTTTTAAGTAAAAGCTCTGTGCCCAGCATGGGGCTCCAACTCATGCCTCCAAGATGAAAAGTCACATGTTTTACCGACTGAGCCAGCCAGGTGCCCTGAATGTGGTAATTTTTAAATAAATCAATTAGAAATGAATATTACAGAAGAATCTTGGCTCTCCTGATCACTTCGTATTTGAAGGTATATAAGGAAGTAGGCCAATAGCAGTTAGTCACCAAAGAAGTCATTAGACTTTTTCTGCCAGGTTCTGAAATTAAGGAAGATTGTCTGTGCCCTCAGGGAATCTAGAAGGCTTTGAGGGGGTGACATTTTGACTTGAAGCATCACCTAGAAACACAAGGTACAGGGTAAGTCCTCGAGGAAGCGGTATGGACAGGAAGTGACACCAGAGAAGGGAGACCAGTGGAGTCCATGGGAGTCAACCAGGGCAGGCTTCCCGGAGGAGGAGAGTGCAGAGGATGGGCAGCTTTTGACTAATTAAAAGAAAACAAGAGGATGTATGTATGTGAGTAGGACAGTATGATCAAAGAATCTTGGGAGGCAAGTTTTCGAAGTAGTTAGAATTAGTGAGGCTAGTGGTCAGGTTTCAGCTCCTCCTTACTGGCTCTATGACCTCATACAAGTGACTTCACCTCTCTGAGCCTTGCCTTCCTCTAGTATAAGAGAACTGGTAATAGCATCTGTCTTTCAGGATGACCGTGAAGAGTAAACAAGATAATGCAGGAGGGCACTTGGCAGCAGTTTTGCCTGTGATGCTCGGTGCCGCTGTCAGCAGCATCTAAGTGGATTCTGGAAGCTTCCTCCAGTACCCACTGTGGGGGACCTGGTACCCATCACATCTACTTAATGAGCACCTGTCACGTGCCAGGCTTCCCATTAGATTCTCTGTGTGTTGTCTCAGCTCATCCTCATGACAGCTCTGGAACTTACCTGTTTCCACAACTTAGAGATCAGGGAACAGGCTCAGAAACACCAGGTCACCTGCCCGACGGTCACATAGCCAGAAAGTGACAGAGCCAGGACTCCAACCAGGCCTGCCTCCTTCAATGCCCGTACCCGTCTCATGGTGCCCCGTTTCAAATGTTCATAATCTCAATGCTTACCTTCACACTTAAATAAATAGTGGCCTGTTTGGTGAATGTGACTCAGGTGGTACCCAAAATCCAGGCTTTATTAATTTTTTCCCCAAGTAAAAGTCAGATTTCCCTTGAGGAATCTGTGCATAGTCACAGGTGTTCTGACGTCTGCAGTCCTGAAGCCCAGATCAAGTCTCGAGCTTGGAGCTAAGATCTCAGTGGTGCTCAGAAAGGAAGGCAGGTGATTATTTCTCAAACAGATCGTGACTTGCGCACCTTGTTTAGCTAGTTCCACATGTTATCTGCTGCATTTAGTGAGCCTGTTTCCATTAGTTAGTACATGATGCTTAGCCCCACCTCTGCCTCATTTTCCCTCCTAGACTCCCTCTGCCCTGGAGTCTGGGAGCTCTGACAGAGGATGGCAGGAATGGGTGTCAATTTCAGAGGCTTGAGGATTTTGGCTACAAAAGGGGATTTCGATTTGTGCAGAGAGATTTATATCAGGTCACAATTTTGGAAAATTGGAGTATGCCTAGATTTTGGTGGCGGCTGAAATTTAGTGAGTGCTTAGCTTGGGCCAAGCTACTCTTTGATGTTTCATGATTTGACCCTGGAGGTCATGGAGGGGTCAAAGCTAGGAGGTTGGAATGATTATCTTCAGGGCTCTCATACAGACAAGGAAACCCAGTATTGCTTCTGAGCCCTCCGCTCTTCGGGATGTTCTCCTGCCCGTGGGCATAGTGGAGTACCAGCAAAAACAGTGGCTCCTCCCTTGTTCCAGGTGTTTGTCTGCAGGTGGCTGGTGCGGGACCATGCCTGACCATGGCACCCAGACTCACAACCCTCTTTCTTCTCCCTGCTTAGGGTTGCCTTGTCCCTGAGGGCCATCTCCCCTATTGAAATGTTTGCCGGGCAGGGCTCCACTGCATCCACGGATGGGTCTGGCACATCACCACCGGTCTGGCAGCCCAAACATCATTGGATGATTATTTCTGTGTGTGTGTGTGTGTGTGTGTCTCTGTCATCTGGTTTTGTTTGACCAATGGTAGGCATTGGCCAGAGACTAGACAGTTCAAAGAGAGAAAGGATAAGATAGCTAGTCTCCTTCTTCCCTTCCTGCTGAGCCTTAGAAAGACACATGACTTCCTCAAGGTTGGGAAGCCATGAAGTCAGGATTTGAACCTGGGTCTTTCCATTCCCAGAATCTGAGTGCCTTGCTGCCATCCTCTGCTCAAAGAGGCTGCATCTTGAGATGGGTTTGCTGAAACATCCATCAGAGAGAATGGATAAATAAATAGCTAAATATTTATACAAAGACTTCATGTCACAATTGTTGGATACAGCTCTAAAATCTAAGGCTAAGGGGAAGAACAAAGCAAATTATCGGCTCATACCTACAGCAGGGTACAGTTCAGAACATGTGATACAATTCTGTTGGTTGTGTATAAATGCATTTATATGTAGTCAGAGGCCTAAAACATGCACGGGCATCATAACCTCCAGCATCGGGGGAGGTGGGCTGAAGGCATCCAGGGAACATGCCATATCTGCATGTTTTATTAGTTAATCCTGTTGGTGGGAGATGTGGGTGCTCATTTGTTCATATTATTATTCTCCATAGTCTTTTAGATGTTGGAAATATTTCACAATTATAATTTTCCCAGCATTTTATTATGAAAAATTTCAGGGCAAAGTTGAAAGAGATTTATAGTGGGAATCCTTATGCCCCCCTCTTAGATTCTACCATTAATATTTTAATATTTTACTGTTCTTGCCTTACTACTTATCTTTCCATTCAAAAATCCATCCTATTTTTTGATGCATTTGAAAGTAAACTGCAGATATTCATTCACTTTCCCCTAAGTAGTTCAGTGAGCACGTCATTAGCTAGGATTCAGTATTCGTGTGATTCACATATAGACCAATTTATGGAGAATTGCCATCTTAACAATATTGAATCTTTCAGTACACAAGTAAGGCTTCTTTCTCCATTTATTTACATCTTTAATTTTCTTCAGAAATACTTTGTAGTTTTTTTTATTAAGTGTATTCTTTAGTATTTTAGTTTTTAATGATATTATAAATGGCGTTGCTGATTTTATTTTCATTGCTCTAATTTTTCACTGCTAGTGTGTACAAATAAATAGCTGGCTTTTAGGTAGTGAGTCTGTGTCCTGTAGCCTTACCAAATCCACCTGTCTTTGTCTTTATGCTTAAAGTGTGTCTCTCGTAGATGGTATATACTTGCGTCTTGTATTTTTATCTATTTTGACAATGTCTTATAGTTAGAGAGATTAATCCATTAATATTTAATGTAATTACTGATGTGGTTAGACTTGGGGGGGGTCACCATTTTATTATTTGTTTTCTGTTTCCTTCTTTTGTTGTTTCTCTGTTCTTTCTTTTGTGCCTTTTTGGGGATAATTTGAATGTTTTAAAGAACACAAGTTTAACTTTTCTGTAGGCTTTTTAGCTGCACTTTCTTGAGTTGTATTTTCAGTGGTTGCTTCAGAGATTGCAATATATACACTTAACTTTTCACATTCTACTTTGAGTTATCACTTCCTGCAAAATGTAGATAGTAGGCCCATTTAGCCACCCCTTTTATGCTTAAGTTATTTTATGTAGTTATGTAGACATTTTAAAATCCTTAGAAGACAATATTATAATTTTTGCTTTAAGTAGTTTCATGTATTAAAAGGGAATTAAGAAGAAAAAGCAAAAAAACCAAAATAGTTCTTTTGTATTCATCCAGACTTTTGCCATTTCTGGTGCTCTTCATTCCTTTCTGGGGGTCCCTGTCTTCATTTGGTGCCATTTTTCTGCAGTATGAAGGATTTCTCTTGGCAATATTTTTGGAGTGCATATTTCTCTTTGTCAATGAATTCTCTCTGTTTTCTTTTATCTGAAAATGTCTTTATTTTATCCTCATTCTAGAAGCGTCTCTTTGCTATTTATGGAATTCTGGATTGGAAAGTTTTTTTTCTTTTAGCACTTTAAAGATGTTGTTCCATTCTCTTTTGGTCTCCATAGTTCTTAGCAAGAAGACGGATAGTTAATGGAATTGTTCACCTGTAGGTAATGTGTTGTTTTTCTTTTGCTGCTTTGCTTATTGTCTTTGCTTTTCAACGGTTTGACTGTGATGTGCAGAGGCATGTCTTTTTCATGTTTATCTTGCCTTGGGTTTGCTGTGTACTTGATTTTGTACATTTATGTCTTTCATCCACTTTTGGAAACCTTTCAAGCCATTATATATTAAAATTTTTTTTTTCTGTCTCATTTTCTTGCTCCTCTGCATGTCAATTGTAGGACATCATTTAGATCATTTGCTATTATGTAATAGTTCTCTGTGGCTCTGTTCATTTTTTTTCCCTGTTTTTTTTTTTTAAAGATTTTATTTATTTATTTAATTGACAGAGAGAGAGACACAGCGAGAGAGGGAACACAAGCAGGGGGAGTGGGAGAGGGAGAAGCAGGCTTCCTGCCGAGCAGGGAGCCCAATGCGGGGCTCGATCCCAGGACCCTGGGATCATGACCTGAGCTGAAGACAGTCGCTTAACCAACTGAGCCACTCAGGTGCCCCTTTTTTCCCTGTTTTTATTCTTGCCTTTTACACTGGATAACTTTTACTGACTTATCTCCAAGTTCACTGAATCTTTCCTTTGTTATCTCTATTTGCCTATTAAGTTTATCCAGTGAAATTTTATTTATAGATATTGTAGTCTTTAGTTATAGATTTTCAATTTTGTTCTTTTACTGTAATTTTTATTTCTCTGCTGAGATTTCCTGGCTTTTCGTTCATTGAGAGCATGCTCTTTTTATGTCACTGAGGATAGTTATAAATCAGTTTTATAAATCCTTTTCTGGTCATTCTAACATCTAGGTGAATCCAGGTTGGTCTCAGTTGATGGTCTTTTCACTCTTGAATGAGACTTATTTTTTTAAATCTTCGTATTTCGAGCAATGTTGTATCTTAGCTATTAGGAATGTCATGTTGTGGAGACTCTGGATTTTGTTATTCTCCACTGAATGATGTCTCTTTTGTCTCAGACAGTTTGGAAGGACTGGAACTGGAAATCTCTTGGGTCACAACTCTAGTTTCCGCATAGATCTTATGTCTTTATTGAGATACTTTGAGACTGATCTGCATATACACTGTTCAGGGTTCAGCCAGATATTGGCAGGTGTAATTTGGGCATGCCCTCTCCTGCTCTTGCCCTTCCATGATTCCCTTATCTCTCTTTAGCTGCCTCAGCTACTCTGGACTCAGTCCTGTGCTCCCCCAGCAGCCCCCCCAACCCCCGCAAAAAAACCCCCTTCTGCATCCCCTCTATGGGTGGTGCTTCCCCTGCCTCCCACAAGGATGACTGCACTGTCTTTCAGGCTAAATGTGGCAAAAATGGGGCAGTCCTTTCTTAGAGCTGTCCTCCTTCTCTAAGTGTGCACTCCCCACCATGATCTGTTCCTGTTCTCTCTCTAGTGCCTTCAGGTAGCTGCTTTTTACCTTATACCTAGGGTTGGCAGCTGCTGTCGGCAGGTGAGTGGCATCTTCCTCAGTCATTACCTGAAGTCGGTGTAGCCTATTTATATTTAATGTAATTACTGATAGGATTGAAGTCTGCTGTTTTGCCATTTGTTTTTTATTTGTCTCATCTTATTTCTGCCCTTCTCTTCCTTCTTTCTTGATTTCCTTTGTGTTAATCAAATATATTTTATTATTCCATTTTAATTAATCTGTTGGGTTTTTTAAAGCTATATCTTTTTGCATTTTAAGTGGTTGTTATAGGGATTTAGTATGCATCTTTAACCTTATCAGGATCTAATTGGAGTGACATTTTATTACACTTGGTAACATATAGTTACTTTGGAGCGGTATTGTGTCATTCTCACCTTCCTTTGTGCTATTATTGTATATGTTGTATGGATATATGTTATATTTTGACACTTTTAAGATTCCAATTATTTTGTAGAATGTAGAATGTCTCTCAGTTTGGATTTGTCTGATGTTTCCTCATGCTTAGATTCAGGTTATGCATCTTTTGCATGAATGCCACAAATGTGATGCTCAGCTCTCACTGCATCCTATTAGATGGTGCATGATTTTAATTTGCTCTGTTGCTGGTGATGTTCATTTTGTTCACCTAATTAAGGCGGTACCTGCCAGTGTTTTCCACTATGAATATACTGTTTTGCTGTTTGTAATTAATAGGGTTTTGTGGGGACTTATTATGACTCTATAAACATCTCATTCCTCATCAAACTTCCAATTTATCATTTGTTAATTTACATTTGCACAGAATTATGATTTCCTCTCATTGAATGGCTTTGCCCAGTGGAGGCAGTAGTGAGAGACTGCGGGGTGGGCAGGAGTAGAGAAACTAGGGTAATTATATTCCTCTTGTTCTTCTTCCTGATATGACTCTGGCAGAGGCTGCTTGCCCCCTCTGGCTTCACCTTCTGTGGGACACATGCTCTCCTCCAGTTGACCCTGCCAGGATTTTAGTCCCCAATGATGGCCACAGTCCTGGGATTTTAGGTGACACCCCTCCCTCCCCATATCTCTCTAGCATAGGGGGTGGAGTTGCTTCTTGCTGTTGCTAAAGCATGGGTTGCTTCACCATTCCCTGGTGAGTTCTTACTTTTCTGCCATATAGAACAAATTCTCTGTATTAAACTCCCTCTGTTGAGTTATAAAGAGTTGCTTCTGTTTTCCTAGCTGGACCCTGCTGGTACAGAGCAGGGTCATCCTTTCACTTTGGGACATTGAGTTTGAGGTGCCTTTGGGACATTTAGATGGAAAGGTGGGAAGGCCAGTGAGATATATGTGTGTCTGAGGCTCAAAATTGATGTCTTTCCTGGAGACACATATTTAGGTGTTCCTGGCAGTTTGATCATAAAAATTGAAGCCTTGGGAAGGATGAGATTTTCTGAGAAAAAATCATGAGAAGAAATGATAAAGATGAGCCTTCAGAAGAACCACCAGGGAAGGAGCAGGAAAACCGGGGGAACGTGACATCACACAAGCCAAGAGAAGTGACGGGAAAGAAGGGTGGGTCAACAGAGTTGAATGCTGCCAGGAGGTCGGACGGGAAGCAAAAATGATCCTTTGCATTTTACATGTGGAGGCCACTGGTGACTTTAATAAGATGCTCAGTGGATTCATGTGAATAAAAGCCAGATTGAAGGGTTTTGGGGGTACAGTTCTGACTCCAGTTACAATGCATGGGGTTCTGCTGGAGCGGACCGGCTGCTCCTCTCATAAGGGCACACAGTCTCTTGTTTATCACAGTCCTCTCTGCTCCCCACTCCTCCCCCAAACTGGGTAAAAATTCTGGACCTAATTCCAATGTGTGTGTGTGTTGGTGGGGGGAAGTCCCCCCCACCAAGCAACCCTCTGATACCAGCTGATGTCCTACAATTCAACTCAACTCTGACACTCTCCACCCTGAGAGTGTATTAATCAGATCCTACAGGCTAAGGGCTCGGTCCCACAAGACTGCCCCTCCCCACTTCCGACGTCATTTGTGAGTCCAGGTGGTCACCTATGCTTCTGGCCAATTGGCCATACACTACAGGTTCTCACAGCCCTCTCCATGGGTTTGGCTCATTTGCTAGAGTGGCTCACAGAATTCAGGAAATCAGTTTACTCACTAGATGACTGGATTATTGCAAAGGATATTAAAGGGTACGAATCAACAGCCAGATGAAGAGATACATAGGACAAGGTCTTGAACAAAGGAGCTTCTGTCCTCATGGAGTTTGGGGCCCAGTATGGCGGCAGGTAGGTGCATTCTGGTTCAGCATCCTGGAAGCTCTCCAAACCCCATCCTTTTGGGTTTTTGTGGAGACTTCATTACACAGGCATGATTGATTAAATCATTGGTGATTGAACTCAGTCTCTAGCTTCTCTCCCTTCCCTGGAGGATGGGCGTGGGACTGAAAGGTCCAGCCTTCTAATCACATGTTTCTCCTGGTAACCAGCTCCCGTCCTTAGATGTTGTCCAAAAGTCACTCATTAACACAAGCTCAGATATGTTTGAAACGGGCCTGTTATGAATTATCAAGATACCTTTATCACTCTCACCATTTAGGAAATTCTAAAGGTTTCAGGAGCTCTGTGACAGAAATGGGGACAAAGACCAAATATATATTTCTTTTTTTCCCTAAATATGTATTTCTTACTATAAGTCATGCTATCACAAAGGGCAAGTGATCTCTAAGGTGTATTAGTTAGGGATTCAGGTCAGCTACATGAAGAAACCCCAAAGAACAGTGTTCTTACCCTCAAGACAGGGACAGATTTGGGGAAAGGCAGGAATGTGCGTAGATAGGTATCAGTGGATCAAGGATGTCAGGGCGTTAAAGATTGTATGATTCTCTTGACCTTTACCTCATTGCCACAAGATGGCTGCCACAGTTGTAGTCCTAACATCTACATCTCCCGGAGAAGGAAGGAAGAAGAGTGGGGTGCGGGGGGATCATGTGGGCCTGAGTCTGCCCCTCTTTAAGGAGCCTTCCCAGAAGCATCAACCAACATCTTTTGACTAATGCTCAGTGGCCAGAATCATTCTCATGATCAAGCCTGTCCAACATGAGTAGGGAATTGTAGGTGTTTAACTGGGCATATAGCCAGTCCCCTTGCCCCAAATCAGGGGTTTCTTGATAAGGAAGCAATGGAGGATGGGTGTTTTCTGCCACACATGATTTGGTGGATACAGGGAGGGCGGTATCTTCCAGCATCATTCCCAACATTTGTTTGGGAATAGGAGGGCGGGGTGGAGAGCAAACTGGGGACTTGGGGTGTCGGGGGGGATTCTTTCCCCTAAAGCTGAGGGAAGCTCCAAGTCCTGGTGGTAACATGGGACTGACTGATTTCCAGGGGCCTGAAGGAGCTCTTCAGTGTACCTTGTCAATTTCCAAGACACAATTGGGCAGCCGTCTTACTTTTTAATAGAGTGGTAGAGAATTTTACTTAAAAGAAAAAGAATAAGTAATTCTGTGCACAGTAGATCCGCTCCCGGTAATTAATTTGGAGCTGGTGTAATTTGCTCTTTCAGCATCTTGTAGTTGTCTGCCAGTGACTTGGGCAGTAAATAATTTTAGAGAAATTCAAAAGGGCAGTACTAATCAGAGACTCAAGCTACGCTTTATGATCTTTTCATTCTGATTGGTGGGGTATTGTTTGGTGCCAATTTCACCGGATTTCCAGTAAGAGTGCAGTGTCCTATTCATCTCTCTGTTGGCTCCTTTATTTTTTTTTTAAAGATTTATTTATTTTTATTTTAGAGAGAGGGAGAGGGAGGGAGGGAGAAGCGAGCAGGGGTAGGGGTTGAGGGAAGGGGAGAGAATCTTCAAGCAGAAGCCCCCTACCCCTGCTGAGCACAGAGCCTGATGTGGGGCTGGTTCTCACAACCCTGAGATCACGACCTGAGCTTAAACCAGGAGTCAGACGCTTAACTGACTGTGCCACCCAGGTGCCCCTCTCTGTTGGTTCCTTTAAAAGAAAAATACATCTCTACCTCCAGCGTGTTAAGATTGATTATCACTCACTGTCCTTTATTTTTTTTAATTTTTAATTTTTTAAAAAGATTTTATTTATTGACGCAGAGAGAGACACAGCGAGAGAGGGAACACAAGCAGGGGGAGTGGGAGAGGGAGAAGCAGGCTTCCCGCTGAGCAGAGAGCCCGATGTGGGATCATGACCTGAGCCGAAGGCAGACGCTTAACGACTGAGCCACCCAGGCACCCCTCATTCACTGTCCTTTAGTTAGATTTCATAAAATCTAGAGGAGGATCGTGAATTGTGTAATGGTGTAACCTCTAATCTATAATGGTAAGGTTAGATATAATTTTTAATTGCATTTCTTTCTGTCTGGGTGGTCTAAATCTATAGAACTTTTTGCAAGAAATTCAATACTCATGCCTCTTGGTGCTTGGAGTATTTTATTCAAGCTTCTGGTCCATCGTTTAACCCAGCACATTACAATTAACTGAATTTGTGTCAGTCTCTTTGATTAGAGCTTCATAACATGGAGACTGCTGATTTGGCAGTCTGTGTCTCCAGCCAGCCTGCCAGCCTGTTAGAGTGCATGAAGTGTCCCTTGAGTTGAATTAAATTTGAAATCCAGAATAAGAAAAGTTGCCAGTTACCTCCAGGGCCCCAAGTAATGATTTTTCCTCACTTACGGCAACATAGTTGCACCTGCTACTTAATGAATCCATTGGCGGTTTCCCTCTAAATGGGAAATCAAAATCTTTCCCAGTTCTTGTGCCCTGTTGGGTAAGGAGGAGCTTTCTGCCTGCCCTTGGAGTTGGGATGTCAAGATTGGTGTTTGGAGATGTTTTTCCAGAGGGAAGGAGTAGAAATGAAGACGTCCAGTTTGCATTGGTTAGGATCTCAACTGGGGATACTTTACCGCAGTATTTTGAAATTCTGGTTGGGTTAAAAGTAGAAAGACAGGTGGAGGTCAAAGGCCCCTCTGTTGTTGCAAATGTGCAGCAATTGATTGAGACCTAAGGGAGCAGGATGCAATAGGAGAAGGCCCAGCTGGATGTTCATAAGGCACTAGCCTGCCTGTCCTACCTCATCTCCCACCACACGCCTCTTTGCTCACCTTGTTCCAACTGCATGCACCTCTCAGTTCCTAGAAACCACCAAGTTCACTCCCATCTCGGGCATTTTCTTTGTTCTTTCTGCTCCCCCATGGTGAGCAGGGCTGGCCCCTCCTCACCATTTCACTTTATACCTGGAATACCCCCTTTCAGAGAGGCCTTCCCCACCATCCCTAAGTGGTCCCCGAGGCCAGCCATGCTTCCGTGAGCCTGCTGCGTTCTTTATGGCGCTCATCACTACCTGAAATTAACTAAGCTATTTATTCGTTCGCTTATTTACCGTCTGGCTCCCCCTCACCCGAACGTCAGCTGCATGCAGGCAGGGACATGTGTCTCCCGTGCTAAGAACTATGTCTGGGCTGGCTGTTGGAACTCAGCTAACTCATGTGGGTTAATGCCTGTATGGGCTGAATTGTGTCTTCTCCCAGATCCATATGTTGAATTCTTAACTGCGGCTCCCCCCGCCCCCAAATAGGGTCTTTAACGAGGTAAAATGAGGTCACTAGCATGGGCCCTAATCCAATATGACTGGTGTCTCTACAAGAAGAGGAGCTGAGGAGGACACACTTGGAGGAAGAAATCCATGTAGGGACACAGAGAGGTGGCAGTTGACAGGCTGAGAGAAGAAACCAACCCTGCAGGCATCTTGATCTTGGACTCCCAGCCGCCAGGGCTGTGAGGAAATACACTGCCGTTGTTGAAGCCGCCCAGCATGTGGTACTTCATTACGGCAGCCCGGGCATGCTTGTGTGGCGCCCTGCGATGGACAGGAGTGGGATAGCTCTTAATACACTCAGCCGGTAATTCACCGGTTTCTCGCCCTCCCTAATCTGTGTCCTTTCCTCCATGAGTCCTTTGTTTCCCATTCTGTTTCATTTTTCGTGTGAGACTTCTGGGAGCACAGGTTTTTATTTCTGGAATGGATTGATTGGGGCCACTGCTTGGCAGATGTGTGATCCCCAAGGATCTTGCTCTGGACTTTGGGTTTGGAGAACATCGTCAGTGCAAAGGGAGAGGTTTTACTAACGTCTTCTTACTGAAGTCCTCTCCCCGGAGCCTCCTATTTCCTACATCTCAGATGACTTTTCCACTTAAATTCTCCTGGGGCATAGGGACGTCTCCGGTGTTCTTCAGATTCTCATGAGAGTTTGTGGAGACACGCAGACCTCACTCAGCTCACCCACAAGCACCTTGCTTTCCTTGTTCAGATATAGAAGGTGGCTGTTTTAACTAGCAATTAGTCAGTCCCTGGAGTCCTAGATGTTTCCTGCCAGGGTTCAGCTTGAACTAGGCAGACACGTGGAAGGAGATCTCCTTTGGGGCTTACCTGGGGTTTCAGCCAAGCCCTCCAAATGCACTTTCCATTGCAGACCCCCCCCCCCCCAACGCTTCTCTTTCTTCCTTCATGTCTAGGAGCCTTTACTCATGCTTGGCAATCTTGTACCCCTTGGTGCTCGCTAGTTAATTGCAATTATGTGCTCTTAAAGAGAATGGAGAGAGAAAAGAGAGCGTTTGTGGCTTGAATGAGAAATGAGGAAGGGGGGATATTTCCAATGCTGCATACAGAAAAACAACTCCTCAATTTTGGTGGCTTCGTGTTGCAGAAAAATGTTGAGAGTTAAATTTCATTTTGTAGCAGGGCTGGATTGCACAGCTGAAATCCGTAAGATCAGATATAACATTTCCATCACTGAGCAGGTTAATAAAGCCCCTAATAGGATTTGCTGACCATAAGAACCACAGACCAAGCGGCAGGAAGATTTTATTTATTTGCCATCTGTATGTAAATTTTGCTATTATGGAAATTGTGTCAGAAATTGGACTGCAAGTAGATAGCACACAATGTACTATAATATTTGAGCTAAGATACAAAAAAAAAGCCACCTCTGTGTGTGTATGTGCACATGAATAATCCAGCTCATTGTGGCTTTCTGTAAGAAACTCAGTCTCAGACTCCAGATCTCACCTGTGATCACAGTGGACGGGCTCATTTAAATATGCAGCCGTCACTCAAAGACTAGGAGATGGGGGCTGAGTTTTCCTGGGAAAAGAAGTGTCCATGCTTGGTGGCATTATTAGCTCTCAGAATCCAGTGCCAGTCCATCTTTTAGTGGCTCCCCGGGTGACTGTAGAGAGACCATTGCATTGCAAAGGGACAAATATTTGGAGGTAATCATAGTTAGTCATGGAAGAGAGGACCACCTCTTTGCTTTTACTCTGAAAGAAACTCAACTGACATGAAGAAATTAAATCAGGACTCAGGATGGTGGATGTGAGCGCTATTACATAGTTAGCTCCCCGGGGTAGCAGAGGGAGTGGCTCAGTGCATCACACTCTGTCACGCGTGCTTACAAAGTTGGCCTTGCCACCGCTTCCTGTTTCCATAGCAACGCAACTGCAGTCCAGAGAAAGTGGACGACTCACTTTGGTGAGAGCTGCACATGAATTAAATCACCTTCTATGTTCCCCTGAGTTCTGAATTTCCTTCCTCCCCAAAAGCTTCTAGGGGTCTAGAATGACTTTTGCCTTTAAATTCATATTAGGTGCCACCTAACAGTAGCTGCACCTTGCACTTTGGGGACCAGTAGTACCGGGGACAGTCATTTCGGGTGATACCCGAGATGCATGTGAGGCGTTCGGTGCCAGAGACAGTGGTGTGGGTAACGCTGAATTACCCAGTGGGAGTACGTTCCTTCTGCATCGTCTCCTGTCCTGGTTACGTCAGGGAGACAGGTGTTTGATGCCCAGGCCTCTTGTATCCTCTGCTTGCTTGTCTGTGAGTTTGTTTTCATCCTGAGCAACGCGAGCCCACGCCCCAGGCTGGGAGCCTTCGGCATGCAGCTGCATCTGGCTAGGACCGAATAGCATTGTTTTGTTTTTATTGTACTTATTTTAGGGATTTCTTATCTTTATGGAAAGTGATATTGCTTTTTTTCATTTAAAGTGCTGATCTAGGGGGCGCCTGGGTGGCTCAGTTGGTTAAGCGACTGCCTTCGGCTCAGGTCATGATCCTGGAGTCCCGGGATCGAGTCCCGCATCGGGCTCCCTGCTCGGCAGGGAGTCTGCTTCTCCCTCTGACCCTCCTCTCTCTCATGCTCTCTGTCTCTCATTCTCTCTCTCTCAAATAAATAAAATCTTTAAAAAAAAAAAAAATAAAGTGCTGATCTATTACTTCCTCCCCAGATAAATTTATGTGAACCCAGGGAGCAGATTTAAAAGAAAATATGAAGTCAGTAATAATACAGATGGTCCCCAGGGGAAAGCATGTGAGAGTGTGATGTGGTACAGTGACACCCGTGGACAGGGGGAGCTGGGCGGGGGCAGATGCCCCATTCAGTGGGGCTCTTGGGCTCCTCTCTTTAGGAGCAGCTGGGGATGGTTGGCTAGGACGCACACATCCTTCTCTCAGCAGCTCCCTGAAGGGGTTATCTGACTTCTCCCTGTTCCAGCTCTCTCTAACTCTCAAATGGGACCATCCCCCCTCCCGAAGGCCATGGGGTGAGTCGAGAGGGGGAGTCCCCTGCAGGGGTGAATCACCCAGATTGAGGGAGGTGTTCAAAGAGGGCAAGTTTATCCCCTCCTCCCTCTGAGAGCTGAGGCTGCTTCAGGACATCTGTCACGCCATGGGGAAGCCGAGTGGTCCAGGCAGGGACCTGCACAGCCTCCGGCGAGCTGAGCTGACGCCCACGGGGACACCTGTGCATAAAGTGCCAGCGTCAGAAAGCTCTGGAAGCAAAATTCATGTAAAATAAATGCCTGTTCTGCTCTGGGGAGGGGAGAAGAACCCGAGTGACCCGCTTCCCAGGGCATCCCAACCCTCTCTCCAGGTTTCTCCGAGTGCACTCTGGGGGCCTCTGGCGGTGGAATCCCTTGGGGGAGGCGGTTAAAACGCAGATCCTGGGCTGCATCCAGAGCCACTGAGTGGGAATCACTGTGGGTGGGGCCAGCAGCCTGTCATTCCAAGTGCCGCTGGGCACTCATGCCCCCTGTGCCCACTGCGCACTTTGAGGGGATGCCCCGTGCGGGTGTGCGGGTGGGAGCATGTGGTTGTGCTTCTTGAGGGTGTGTCTACTTCAGGCTGATGGGAGCTGCCCCCGGGGGTGTAAAATGGAGAAGGTTCTCACAGGTGGGCTGATCCAGGAGGGGACTTATCCCGAAGGTTGGGGAGCAGCTGAACCAAAGGGAGACTCTGGGTGGAAGCCCAGGTCAGAGGTCAGGAGAACTCACACGCTGGGTTAAACCGGGAGAGAATAGCGGAGGTGGAGCAGAGGTTCGGTAGGGCGGCCTTAGCTAAGGAGGCCTTGGGAACAGAGTGAGGTCACGTCTCATGTGCACTCAGTTTCCCTTCTGTAAAATGGGGAGAATGAAGCACCTACTTCAGAGCACTCTTGTGAGGAATATACAGATTTACATATATATGTGTATCGGGGCGTGACTCGTAGCTTTCATTATGATTCTTTTCCTTGTTATTTTAATTCTTTTCCACCTGTGCAGACCCTGGTGTATCTCGTGGTACGTGGTGGACGTTCTCACAGGGCCCTCGCTGGGGTGGACAGACCCCTCAGGGAAGGGGGAGACAGCATTTTCTTTAAGGAGCACCTCCTTGGCGTATGCCTGTAACTCTAGCTCCTTGCCCTGGGTTTCAATCAACAACCATTTATTGGGCACTCACTCAGTTACCAAGAAGTCTTGGATGGGGTGTTCACCTGCGAAAATCTTAAAAATTCTTTTGGGGGTAGAGTGCACAAATACAGACAGAGGAACGACGGGGCAAAGCTTGATGCGGTGGGTGTTTCAGGAATGTTTTGAAATGTGGGTATTTAAGGAGGCTGGAAAAGAGATGTCCCTTGATCTTGGCTGGTAAAGGTTGGATGAATGAGGGTATGAGAATAGGAGGGGAGAAGGCATTCCAGATCTGGCAGAGACGGCAACACTGAGTACGGAGTGCTGAGTGACCCAGCTGGGAGGGGTGTTGGTGTTGTGGTCAGGAGGCTGATGAGATTTATAACCTGTGGACACAGGGGTGGATCCCTTCCTTCAGCTTGCTGTTCATTCCAGGAAGCTGTGTGGTCTCATGGAAAAAGCATGGACAATGAAGCAAGGAAGAATGGTTGAAAGCCCTATTTAGAAAGAAGGCAGCTCCAGTGACATCTTGATTTTAGCCCATTTTGGGTTTCTGACTTCCAGAATGATGAGACGGTCGTGTTGTTTGAAGGCACTTAATTTGTGGTGCAGCAATTGGAAATGAGTCCAGTGCCTTAATCAATTGCCTGAGAAATTGGAGGTGGGGGATGGCTTTGCCAGTGATCGGAGATACTGTGCACGTGGCCACCGAGATATTATTTACCATGTTCAGCGAGTGTTCCTGGCTCCAGAGATGACTTGCCATCGTGAATGAAACAAAGACGCTCCTCAGGTGCTGCCAGTGCAGGGGGAAGCGCGTGGAATTTGGGGTTTCGACACAACGAGGGCTTTTCGGATTATAATTCTAGATAAAAGGCAAAGCCTTTGAACTAGTTGGTTCCCATCTTCCTGATTGAGGATTTACATTCAGTTTGGAAGGAGAGAATGCTGTGGTATAGGAAGAAGAGCGGAGAATGGGTGCATTCATACAGCTTCCCACCTGTTGGGGTCCAAGGCCCCATCCTCCTCTGCAAGATACTGCACGGTGCACAAGTATATGCAGGAAGTGTGTGTGGGCCCAAAGCAGATCCCGAGACAGGGGTTTGGGGCACAGGTAGTTTATCTGGGAGGTGATGCGAGAAAGCAGAAGTGTGAGGGTGGGGATAGAGGGTCAGGGTTAGGGAAAAGGGCACTGATGAGTCCTTGGGGCTTGGTGCACTGGGGTTCCCCCTCGGAAGTGTGGAGGAGGCGTCTCAGAACTGTTCCACTGGAAGACCAGGCAGCTGGAGGATTTATCTACTGACTTGCATCCCAGGTGGTTGCAGGTTGCCCCCGGGGGAGGTAAAACAGGGAGAGAACTCCAGAGAAGCCCGAACACTTTAGTGCCGGCCACTGGTCAAGGCTCATGGAAATGTCCACCGCAGCTGTGCTGAAATTGCTGGGCCGAGGGGCGGTGGTGGGAGCTGCTTCTCAAGTGCGCGCTACTGTCCGTGTGTGCGCGTGCGCGCATGTGTGTGTGTTTGTGTCCGCGTGCATAGTTCACACGGGGACTGAATTGGGCACACACGCAGCTTCCTCCTGCTGGCTGCTCCATGGGTGGTATGCCTCTGCTGTGGAGGTCCGTTCTCTCAGGATGCCAGTGGGAAGTGCAATTATGATAGATCCCAGGCATCTGGTGATGCTGATCAGGTGGTCTCTGTGGGAGTCCTGCCGGTCACCCGCCCTGGATCTTGGCTCCTTGCTGGCGTTGGGTTTCTGGCCATCCCCTTCCTTCTATGAGATGCCCTGTATCTCTCCTATAAATCCCTTTCTCATATGCTAACCAGAACGGGTTTCTATTGTGTGCAAACAAAGAACTCTAATGCCACCTTTCCTTGAGTGTTTGATTTTTTAGGTTATTATCACATGATTTTATATTAAATATAAGTAATTTCCACTGTACGCCCAATATCTTTAGACTCCTAAAGCACAGACACAAGTAGGCTGGGGCTCATCCTTTCTTCTATGACCATTGTGGTTTCTCAGTGCAGTCAGATAGCATCTCTCCTCATTGAGGTCACCTGATTCTGTCTTCTTCATTCCAAGAGATGGTCCCAGGACACTGAATCACTCTGAACAGGAAGTTTTGTGCAAGAACATGCAGGAGATGCTTTGCTGCACTTCCTAATGGACCGTGACACAGGGTGATGGGAAGAAAGGACACGTGGCAGTTGGATGTCTGGGTTCTGGTCCTGGCTCTTTAGAACCTTTCTTGGGTCCCTTCACTTCTCTGACTCTCAGTTCCTTAATCATAAAGCCAGTAAATCAACTGAGATGTAACCAACCGCAGAGGCCCTTGAAAGAGTTGAGAAGTCTGTGAGAGATGGGTGATTTGATTATTGTAATCGGATGCCGGAAAATTACACGAGGCTCAGCTCCAGAACATTGTTCTTGAAATGTGTTTCAGGGTTGAGCCCCTCATCAAATTATTCTAGCTCAGTCTAAATTTGTGAAAGTTGTGGGTGTTTTGCTTTATAAAAATCTGTTTTCCTTGCCTTCTCTTTGCTTGAAATTTCTTTCCGTCTGTGGCTTCCCATTCTCAGTGGTTCTGCGAACCACCAGCAGTGGAGACACGGCGATGTGGGCAGGTGGAGGTGGGGGGCCGTGTGTTCTACAGCAGAGGGTTTTTTGACAACTGAAGGTAAACTCTTGAGCTCTTTCTCAGCAGCTTGATTCCTCCCCCAGATGTGTTTTTTCCTTTCATCTGAGCTGTTGGACAAACCCAACCTGGAGCGGAATTCTCAAATTGAGGCACCAACTGCTTTGTTGAATGGAGCTGGATAGAGACACCTCTTGTGGTGGAAAATTGCTTCTTTGATTCGCGGCTTAAAGACCCCTGGGGTGCAGCTGCTGGGGTTTGGTGCAGCGGGAGGCTGCCCCTGGGAGCTGGGCCGGGTCAGCCCCGGAGCTGGCGTTTCTGAGTCCCAGTGTTTGTACACCACTTTTCCCTTCCTAGTTTCATTGCAACTGATACACACTTTTTTTTTGGCAATACATTTATCTTAAAAGAAAATTTTATATCACTCCCTTAAGGTGGAAGATCGATCTCTTGTTTTTCTGGCTTTAGTTTTTCCTACTACACATTAAAGTAAATGTGTAGCTACGACGATAATGAACTTATCACCTCAACCCATCTCACCCTGGAAGCCGTGACCTCAGGGGCTGAGTGGTGGGCGCGGTCCCTTTACCACCGGTTTTCATTAATTTGTCCGTGTGTACACATCACCAGTGCAACTGTTCAATTCATATTTTCTTTAAATCAGCTGGTATTTTTACTAAATTCAATCACCTATGACAGAAACTTTATTTCTCTTCTATAAATGGAAAGCCTGTATCATTGCTGTAAATAGAAGGCAACTGTTAAAGTGGTTACACACAGAGGCCACTGTTAGAGCATTCAGCTTCGTAGCTGAAGGCTCCAAAATGCCTGGATTTTGAGGCTCATTAGTTCTGTCTGTTAAAGGTGGAGATTTGCGAGCGTTGGAGAAGGTTAAAGACGGTAATGCTCAACTCCAGTGTTCCACTTGATTTAGCCAGAAGGGTTGATAAAGATTAGAGGCTCTCTTTTTCCAACTTGATGTTATTTAATATTATGTCCTTGTCATGTCCCCTAAAATTTTCTCATGCACCCTCAGGGATAGGGGTGTCTGCCACAGTCTGAGAACACTGCTTGCTCCCTATTTGTTAAAAAAATTTTTTTTAACATTTAATTTCAAGCATATAAAAAATTGAATGAGTTGCCAGCATTTTATTTTTATTTATTTATTATTATTTTTTTTAGAGGAGCGGGGAGGGGCAGAGGGAGAGAGAGAGAATCTCAAGCAGGCTCCATGCCCAATGTGGAGCTTGATGTGGTGCTCAGTCTCACGACCCTGAGATTGTGACCTGAGCCGAAACCCAAGAGTCGGACACTTAACCGACTGAGCCACCTGGGCTCCCCCCGCACTCTTTTTTTATGAGTTGCTAGCATTTTAAAATTTGGTGAGATGAAAGTTTGGTGTTTTATTTATCTCTTTTTCTTCCCGATAACATCTGGTGTGATAATAACAACGGTGTGGCCTCTGGAGACTTGCCTGTCCAGGGTGGAGGGGACTGGGCCCTAGCTCTGGCCTCTGGAGGGCAGCTCTGCTGAGCCCCCTCTTGGCTGTTTGGTTCCTGTCCTGCAAAGGGGCTCAGCAGCTGGAGGCTCCCCCATGGATTTTATTGTTGGAGATGGTGGAGCACCTTGGGCTTCCGTCCAGAGGGAGCCTTTTCAGGGACAGGGAAGCAGAATGTTCTAGGTCACAAGACAACAGATGCTGATGAGCTTTGTGTTGGGCACAGACCTAATGTGACTTTCAGGTTACGGTTTCCCAGGGGAAAATGGCTTTATTTTTGTGACTTCCCTATACTTTATAGTAGCTTTGGCAACTGTAAGAAATATGACCAAATGATTTAAATGAGGCTCCAAGGAGTACCATATTTTTAATTTAACCCATGAGAGGCAGATCAGTGTTAGATAAATTTTTCTTGTGGGAGATTCATTAATTTATTAATTCAGCAAATCTTTGAGTGTCTTTCATTTGCCAGGCACTGGTTTTTGCACTGACTCTTTAGTGGGGAAGGGTATGGTTCTCTGATCTCCTGAAGCTCTATTCTAGTAGGGGAGGCACAGAGAAATTCTTAGTGTTTTGGTGCTTATGGTGCCCATATTCTCTGAACCAAACAGGTATGCACTGGCGTACTTGTTGATTTTGAATGGAGCAAAGTCTAGATGGAGCCCTGGTTAGGAGGCAGGGAGGTCGGTGGGCTGGCGAGGAGAAAGACTGTCTGGCCAAGTGTAGTCTGGACGTGGGTCAGCACCGGGGCCATTTATGTCTTTTAAATTGGGGAGTGGTGAATTGAAAGTGAGTTTTGTAGCACTGCCAGCTAATGAAATAAATGACCGTCACAGAGGAGCGAATTACTAGATTCTGCTTGCTTTCGCATTTTCGTTCTTTATGTAGAGGCTTGTTGCATTTTTGTTTTCTGCTTAATGATTTGCTTGTTGCAATTTAAAATGCCCATGGAAGTAAGACAAGGGGAATGGGCTGAGACTAGGGGAATATCCAGTGAGTGAGCAGGCTGAATAAAGTTGGACAGGCACAGCAAAAGCGCTATAGGAGAGCGGGAGAGGGACAGTCAGTGTGAGGACGCTGAGGTGGGAATAACTCAGCTTTCGGGGAAACAGAAAGGAGGTGGTTTTTCTGGGATCCAATAATATCCGGTTGCGTTTCTGGGTCTGCAAAGATAAGAACAGGTCACCAAATGATGTGGCCCAGGGAGGCACCTCACACCCGCCCCCCAGTGTCGCGACCTGGCCAGCGTCACATGGGAGCTCCTAGCCACGTTTGAAGTAAACCTCCAGCTCTCCAAGACCTGGGGCTTCTGGGACTTCTGTTCCTCTGGAAGTATATATTTATATGTCTCTGAAGATGGTTTCTGAAGTGATGCCACACAGTTCAGGAGTCTGAGGTGTGGGGGAGACTTTGCCTCAGAAAGACAGCTCTGAGCATCCGTGGCTTCGGATGTCCCAGACAGAAATCTGCTCTCTGTATGCCACTTACCTTTTCTTCCCCCCAGGTTGCATTTACACCCCATTACATAGGAAGTCTCTCTTCAGAAAGAAGGATTAAGGAATATTTCTGCTTCTCCTTTTCCAAGTCTCTGTGTATAACATTGGAACTTACATCACAAACAGTGAGAACTCTTGGGTCCTGAACACAGGAACCCAGATGGGTGCTCTGGTTATTTACTCAGTAAGGAACAGAGAGTCTCTGGTCTGTGTGGAGAGGACAGAATTTTCCATTGCAGGAAGGTGAAGCAAGGCGGTGTCACCTGGAGTCTGGTCTCCTTGGTCTTTTGTGTGTGTCCCTCACAGTTACCTCAGTAGGTAACTGACGCCTTACCCCTCCTTTTTTCCAATCACAGGACCTGCACTCGTGAGCCTTTATTTTTGTTTTTCACAGCACGGAAGTGTACTAGAGTACTGTGTGTGTTTGTGCACATGCATGTATGTATGTGTTTGACACGTTTACTGTGTGAAGTGTAGTCTTGGAAGACTATTTTCTTGGACTGAGGAAATGGAGCAAAATTGTCAGGATTGGGAGAAAGTAGAAACTCATCCAAGAATGCTTCCCCCTGGGTAGCCTTGGGGTCACAGAGCTGTTGCAACTAAGTCACTCCGAAGTCACATTGCATACTGTTGGAGCTACACGGGTGGAGGGTCTTGTCACCGGAGGGCTGCTTCTATGGGTGGAGGACACAGGTTGCTCATGGGGCATCCCGTGAAACTGAGGCGTGTGAGTATTAGGGACCGGTTTACTGTAGTCTCTATCTGCTCAGCTGTTCACCTTTATGTTACCTGCGGGTCCCTGGGGACACTTGGGCTGGCCATGGTTAGAAGGACAGCAGTGACACGCATTTGCTATATATGCTAGGCATTGTGCTGCGTGATGTAAACCTCCATTCATTTAATACTCAAGGCTGCCATCCACGTGGACACTATTGTCCCCACTTTACAGATAAGGAGGCTGAGGTCCAAAGGGGCTAAAATAATGGGTGTTAGGTTAGACAGGCAGAAAATGGTGGCACTTGGCTTTGAACCCAGGCATTGGGGGGTCTGGAGATGATGCTCTTCGCTTCTCTGTTACATTGTCTTTTAAGGCACTTTCCAAGCTGGATGAAAGAGACACTGGAGAGGAGAGGCTTGGGCACTTCCCCTGACAGTCAGGATCTTCCCCAGGCAAGAGGAGGCAAAGCCCGCGTGGGCAAGGCTGGCTCGCCTCCGCCTGGGAGGACCGGTGGGCTGGGACCCATGACCACGGGGGTCCAGCTCTCTTCTGCATCTCCCCACTTGTGCGATCGTGGGCGTGTGAATAATTCCTCTGCAGCAGGTCACAGGTTTTCACGAGGAACAAATGGGATAATACGTGTGAAGGCACTTGGCAAGTATTTGCCAGTAACTGGATGCGAGAGGCCGTTTCTGCTGCTACTACTGAGTGACGGCCGAGGTTGGGCCCAGCGCCGCACTGGGCCCTCGAAACCCACGCCGGCTTCCCTGCCACTCAGCCTGCCTCTAGGGCCCGAGTCTGCCGCACAGGCTCTGACACAAAGTTTGGCCAGGGAGCATTCGTAAGTAGCCGCTTGTCAGGGACCGAGACATGGCAGGTGTCCACATCCTCCGAAAACATCTCTCTCAGGTTGAGAAGCCACCCGAGTGGCTTCGTTTTTGATGTCAGTTTGCATTGTTTCTGCCTGCATCGGATAAAGCCTGGTCATTTCCACGGCAGGGACCTGCCATGTTTCACTGTTGGATTGTACGATTAATTCGACAAGTGCGCTCTGAGCACCAAGTGTGTGCAAAGCATCGTTTAAAGACGGGGATATAATAAAAACAAGTGAGATGTGCTCAAAAAAACTGACCTGGTCCTGTGCACCTGGGAAGGCTTCTCTGAGGAGGTGTGGATTAAGTTGAGTCGAAAGTGGATAGGAGTGATCCAGATAACTGGAGGTGGGGGGGTGGTGTGTGAGGGATAAGGCTTCAGGCGCAGCGAACCATCTGTGCAGAGGCCTGAACCAGTCAGGGTTTGGGTGGGAAAGAGCGGGCACAGCCCGAAGAGAACCTGAGGAAGGGGGCTTCTGACCAAGGTGGGGGCAGGGCGAAGGGAGCCAGCCAGGGGTGGTGAAGCACCCAGGACCGGTGACAGGCCTAAGCAGTTACCACCCTGGCCCAGGGGGCGAGGGCTGGGGGGGATTCGCAGGGACCTAGGAGAGCATTAGTTGGAGGCAACAAGGCTTGTCCACAGGAGCCGTGTTCATAGGGCGAGGAGCTCAGCTGCCCTCACCAGCAGGGAGAAGCCAGGGCTGTAAAAACCGCAGCCTCTTCTCTCACCCTCTCATCTCCTGCTGTGCCATCTGTTGGTTGATCCCACCTGGAAGCCAGCAGGAGGCCAGAGGGGCACAAGGGAGCCTCTTGGGATGCTGTTCATTGCTTGCCCCCCAGCAGTACGGGTAAGAGGAGGAGGCTAGGAAACAGATCCATAGGAGAAACAGAAGAACCAGTACAGCGAGGTGGGAAAAAAGCCCTGGGCTTCTGAGGAGGTGAGAAGGACCAATAGGGAAGCATGAAGCCAGGAGCCTAGAGCGATAATTAAAATACCACCTACTAAGTGCTCACAGTTCAGTCCTCATATGACACCTATAAGATGGCTACTGTGAGCTCTGGTGAGTCCATTTTACAGATGAGGAGACTGAGGCTCAGAGTGGTGATGTAGCAGCTAAACGGTAGAGCCAGGACTGGAATCCAGGCAGCCTGGTTCCAGAGTCTGTGCTGTTAGCCACCGAGTCGTTAGCTTCGCCCCTTCCTCCAACAGGCAGCTTCGTGATCTCTTAATTGCGGTCCAGACCACACAGGGCCTTGTGGGAATTCGGATGTGTCTGAACACTGGTGTAACCAGTGAGCTTTAGGCTTGGAACTTGGATGGCTCCAGATTTTGAGCAGGCACCCCCATGGCCATATGGCTTATAGCAAGCGTTGTCCGTGCTTATTGCAGCGACACACGTGAGAACGACAGAGGGGTGTGGAGAGAGGCATGGGGAGGCAGTCACGGAAAGGGGGGTATCAAGGCTGATCTCCAGGTTTCTGGCTTGAGCACTTTGCTGGATGGTGGTTGCTATGGACTGGGCACTCCCCCCGCCTCACTGATATGTAGACACCCTATTCCCCAAAGTAATGGTATTTGGATATGGACCTTTGGGAGGTACATGAGTCAGAGGATGGGGCCCTCATGATGGTGTTTGTGCCTTTATAAGGAGAGACAGGACAGAGCTTGCTGCTTCTCTCTGCTCTCCATAATATGAGCAGGAAAGCGGCGGGCTGCAAACCAGGGGGAGAGCCCTCACCAGGAGCAGAACCCTCCAGCGCCTGAACCGTGGACTTTCCAGGCTCCAGAACTGTGAGAAATACATTTCTGCTGTTTAAGGCGCCCCCCACCCTCCTGACCCACCCCACCCCAGTTGATGGTATCTTGTTATAGCATGTCCCAAACAGACTAAGACAGTGGTCCTTTCCCAAAGATGACGAGAGAAGCAAGATGGTTTTGTTTTTGATTTTTGGGTGGGCTGATCTTGAGTTCAGTTCTGAGTATGTTGAGTTTGATTTTCCTTTGAGACTTCTAAAAGGTGATTTCAAAGTATTCACTCAGCCATGTAGCTGAGACTCAGGAGAAAGTTCTTTATTGCAAAAATAACTCTGGGTCATCACACTGTAGATGGTAGATGAAGTTGTGAATATGGATGTGTGTGTGTGTATTTTGTGGTGGCTGTGAGTACCCACCCAGTTACTGGCAAGTGTTCACAGACAGAATATCCAGGGTGTCAGGGTGAGCCCTTGATCGTGTCTGGGCAGAGAGGAAGACATGAAAAAAACTCACTGTGGCTCACAAAATGCTTTAAATTACTAGACAAAATGATTCTTTATCAGGCATTTGAGAATTTATATCACCAGACATTGTACAAACAGCAGATTTGACAGAAAACGAGTTTAATTCCAGAAAAGGTCAGGTTATTTTTGAGTTATGAATTGAGTTTTTTTATACCTTAGCTTTGTTTATTAACATTTATTACTGAAGTGATGGGTATGACAAAGAGAGAGGATCTTGGATTGTTTCCATAGATTCCTTTTGTTTAATATTTGCTCTCGGTGCTCACAAGGATGGCTGAAATACTGAACATGCTTCCACCATCTGTTCTCTTGTCCTTGGATTACCGGCTAACTTTGTATGTGTATCTTCTGTGAACTTTGGGATTTTATTTTGTCCTCTGAGTGGCAGAAATGTCAGACCCTGACTCTTTTTGTCTGCACTATTTTTTTTTTTTAAGATTTTATTTATTTGACAGAGAGCGAGAGAGCACAAGCAGGAGGAACAGTAGAGGGAGAGGGAGAAGCAGGCCCCCCCCCCCATGGAGCAGGGAGCCCGATGTGGGGCTCGATCCCAGGACCCTGGGATCATGACCTGAGCCGAAGGCAGACGCTTAACGACTGAGCCACCCAGGCGCCCCTGTCAGTGCACTTTCCCTTGCAGATAGAAGAAACCCAACTCAAAGAAGCTTAAAGGGAATTTCCTGGCTCTTATAACTGAAAAGTGCCAAGACAGCCTCAGGTCTGGCTGAATTCAGATGCTCAGACAATGTGGTGGGAAGCCATCTCTTTCCCACCTGTTGGTTTCATTCTCAGGCAGGTGGTGGAGTCTTGCCACGCTTGCTGCTTAGTGAACAGAGAGCTAGGCTCAACTCTCCCCAACAAATTCCGGGTCCTAGTCTATTTGTGAGCCCGTCCTCTGTGGCCAGGGGATGGGATATTTCTGATTGGTGTGGCTGGGTCATGTGGTTTCTCTCCAGGAGGACATGATACTTTGATTGGCCACCCACATACCGATTCCTGAAGCTGAGTGTGGAGTCCGCTCAAGTGGAACTCCTGGTCTGAGCATGCGCTGCTCCCAGTGGGAAGTCCAAGTGCTTTATCAGGAGAGGAGGCTGGATGCTGGGCCGACCCCACGAGTCTGCCTGGTCTTCTGTGGGTGAGGTGACCAAGGCCGGGAGCTTGTTGGATGGCTCCCCCAACAGCTTTTCTGTACTTCTCAGTCTGTCCCTGAAGCATTTTAGCAACAAGGGATGAATCTTCGGAATGTCAGCATTTGGGGGGCAGGCTGCTTTAGGAAGGGGACATACCTGGGCACTCCTGTCACCACCGCCTGCATGATGGATGCTGTGTGGTCCTTATTATATGCCAGGCTCTGCTCTAAGCATTTCGTACATACTGTCTCCATTCAACCCTTGCTGTGAGGTGGGTACTATTATTAACAGTTCCATTTTCCAGATGGGGAGACTGAGGAACTCAGTGACTTTCCCAAGGTCACGCAGCTGGGGTCTGGTTTTCAAGCCAGAAATGTAGCTTCCAGTCCGTGGTAACTTCACTGTTCTGTCTGTCTGTCTCCTAGGACTGTCCATTTGTCCCACACAGAGCAGCTCGTTAACACCTGATGTGTAACAGGTACTCAGTGAATAGATCTTAAATTAAACACAATACCCCACAGTAGCATTTTGAACCCAACCCCCTGAGACTGTATCTACTTTCCAAATCCCTTTCATTTCAGAAACATTTCTGGTTCTTAATTACTCTGCATTTACTAATCCTCGCTTCCCATTAAACAGTATTGCCTCGCTAATTGAACCATGAGAAGCCATTTATACGGCCCCGAGAAAATCTCCATCTCCCTGCCCCTGCCAAGTGTGCTCACGGTGTGTGCGTGGCATTTTATTGCTTTCCCGTTGTCTGTTGGTCAGAAGCAAGTCACAGGTCGTACACGCACTCACAGGGAAGGGATTAGACAAAGTTGTGATCACTGGGAGTTGGGAGATCAGAGTGGCCACCCTGGAGTTTATCCACCTCGCCCAGTACGGACCAGCACTGAGACGCGCTGGTCCCCAGACGCGCTCTGGGCTCTCCCCTCAGGCACCTGGTGCTTCGGAGAAGTGAAACCTTTGCTGTCCCCTCACCTCACCTTCTTTATTTTGGCCTTTGTGCCTGTAGAGGATGTGTCAGGTCCCCCAAATTCCTGCTCGCCTGAAACCTTAGGATGGGACCTTATTTGGAAATAGGATCATGGCTGATGCAATTAGTTGGGATTAGTGCGGGCCCTCAGTCCACTGACCGGGTCCTTGTAAGGAGAGGAGAGACACAGATATACGGAGGGGAGGCCGTGTGAAGACAGACGCCGAGAGTGGAGAGAGGCGTCTAGGAGCTGAGGGTTGCTGGCAACCACCAGATGCTGGGGAAGAGGCATGGACCGGACTCTCTGAGAAGGAGCCCACCCAGCCAGCACCCTGCTTGTAGACTTCCAGCCTCCAGAACCGAGGCTGTTGATTTAAGCCCCCCTTCCCCAGTTTGTGGTCATTTGGAGACTCATACAGCCAGCACAGAGCAGGGGAGACCCAGCAGGAACTTCGGGGGCAATCCTGTTCTGTTGGATTACCTGTGGAAGGCACTGTGATTTGAGATTGGCCAAGTGTCTGTAAAGCCGAGTCAGGGAAGAAATGATTGTACTGTAGAAGACATCGTTTGGTTGGGGAAACAACATGATTACAGTCTCAGCGAGGCACGGGAGAACCGGCTTCTCAGGCTGAGTGGAGCTTCCTGCAGGGGTGAGCCCACTGGCATTTCCACACTCAGAGCTGCCTTGGCCAGAGTGGAAAATAAATTTCTAGAATTGTAGTAGAAATCGCCGCAAGCTCATTCTTATTTATCATTCTTTCTTGCTGTGAGGGACCCCACTGCTTTGCAAATGGGCTTTGCTGATATCTAGCTATCTCTCGAGGGGTAGGCAAACAAACACAAACAAAATGACAAGATCAAGGCACCTCTTGTGATAGGAACATTGCGATAATTAAAACCATTCTTTTGCTTGTAAAAACGTTAAATTTCTGATTTGTCAAAAGCTATACAAGGAGTTTGCTTAGACTCTGACTTTCCTAGATAAAAGCTAGAATTGAACAGGGAGACGAGAGAGGGGAGATCGCCCCAAGGAGTCAGCAGGCATTGCTTGGGGAAAGTTCTCTTGTGCATCGAGATCCCTCTTAGCGTGTTCCTATGCTCAGAGCTGAAATTCCGATGTCCTCCAACACTTTGCTCGGAAGGACTATGTGTTTTTCTAGCTCGCTTGTCTGTTTGTCCTTCAGGATGATTCCTGGTCTCTTTCATACTCAGAAGACCGAAAAGATCTATTCTCAGTATCCTGGTTTTCAGCCACTTGGAGAGGAGGGAACCCCCCCACCTGTCTTGTGGCCATCTTGGCCGGTCCAGTGTGGTGGGCTCCCTCCCAGACTCTTTTCCCTATCCTGCAGTCTTTTCCGAGTTTAAATCATGGTCTGAAACGAGCTCTCAGCAGAGCCTGACTTTGCCAGCCTCCAGGTGCCTAGTGGGGAGATGCATACATCTCTCTCTGGTTGATTGATCACACAGAAAGTGGTTTGCTGAGAGGATCCAAATTAAAAGTATCTTTACAGTTTTCTTGAATCACACCCTGAAAATGCTCCAGTGCCCAGAGCTGGGCTTATCTCAGAGAGTGTGTCGAACACCAGATGTTCCCTGGCATTCCTCTCCTTGACGGCATGTGATCTTCTGGAACGTGTCCCAAACGCTGTTACCCAGTGTTCTGAGGACCACACGTGTCCTCACGGCAGCTTGTTCAAAAACACAGCACTGTTGGGTCCTGCCCCAGACCTAGTGAATTACAGTCTCTGGAGGTTGGGTCTAGATATTTGTAACTAGCAGCAGGTGATTCTGCTGTGCTTGAAAGTTCAAAAACCTCTGGTCCAGCGGGTTCCAATGCCTGTACCTCCTCCCCTGTCCTTGGTGGCTTTTTTTCTTTAATGGGCATCTTCAGTCTTCAAAGTCATATTTGTGGTGCATCCAGAGACAGATGACACCTTAGATAGAGACCCTCCATTCTGCCAATATTTATTAAGTGCCTCCCATCTGCCAGGCCTGGTTCTCAGAACCATGGATAAAGTAGGGAGTAAAACTCATAAAAACACCTGTTCTCCCGAGCTTTCCTCCAGTGGGGGAGATAGCTAATAAGCACGGGAAGCCAAGAGTTTGGGTATTAGTGTTCTGTTTCGGATAACTATGAAAGGCTTACTGAGAAGGTGACATTTGCCCAAACCTGAAGATTAGGGAGAAGTTCCTGCAGGGGTCGGAAGGCACTCGCTGTTCTAGGAACCAGAAGGGAGTAGGTTCCCCACCAATACAGAATGTTCGCATATTTTTACACACATCAAACATGCCTTTTTAAAGAGCATTGCCATTCCAAGCTACAAGAGTGTTAGGAGTTTTTCTTTAATTTGAGAATATTTGGCCAATTGAAAGGAATCTACTGAAACGGGAGCATAAAGTGTCATAGACAATAGTGAGCAAAAGGAACCTTGATGGGGATTCTTTTTTCTTCCTTGAGAAATGAAATAAAAATTATGACAGGTTTATTTTATCTCATATTAAACAAAATTTAGGTTCAGCAATTCCCACTCTGTGCCACTTAGAACAAAGCACGCATTGCCCGTTGACAATTTGTTATTTTCCTCCAATTTTCTACGACTGTGCAATATCGCGTTTTTCATTTCACACCCGACACTGTCGGTAGGATCACAGAGAGGATCAGTTTAGCAGACCTATTCGAGGGCTTCCCCAATTTCCTCAAGAGCTTCACGATGCTTTGCTATTCGAACTGTTCTCTTTTGAAGAAAGGATCCTTCTTGTTGATTTTTTTCCCGTTCACTTGTTAACGGTCAATACAGATCTGTTGAGCGGCCGTTGGTGGACCCCCTCCTGGAATCTCTTTCTCTGTAGCTTTGCTGGCAGTTGGCAATCCTCCAGGTCCACAAGATTTGCAATTTCACTTTGCAGTAGATTTGCATTGCATTTGCACTGTGTTTGTAACTGACAACCAGCAGCACCGGACCAACCCCAAAGGCAGGGATGCGGGAGTGGTGGGTGGGCACAGGTGCGCTGTCACCCAAGGGCATATGTGAGTGGGACCGATCATCTGAGGAGTCAGTTCATCAACAAGTAGTTTCTCATTCTTCCAATGTATTCTTCTCAATGGAATCCCATAACTACAAGAATTCAGATAAATATTTGTATAATGAAGACCCTATGGAAATATAAATGTAAGTTTTTTTTTTTTGTGAATATCAGAAAGTAGTTGTTATATAAATGAGCCAAAGATGGTCCCTGTGTATTGGCCCCTGTATTGTTTATTTCTTCACAGCAGACTGGGACTTGTTAGCTCAAAATCCTGCCAGCGCCAAACTCAAATCTTTACACATCTGATTGTTATAAATATATCCCAAATAAGCATATTTTTAGCCATTTGGAGGCTGCCTGCTTTGCATACCCTGCAAAAACCCTGCATACCCAACGTCTGTTAGCCGTAAACTCTGGTTATAAGACCCTGGTTATAAGTCGGCTCCGATCCGCAGACTTGCCCATGTGTTGCTCAGTGACGTCAGGTAGACACATAACCGCCCTCTGATCCTCCTGTTTCCTGGAGCTCCCTTGCCCTCCTCCCCTTCGGGGTGCTGGTGGTGCCATATCCTTCGGAAGATCTTACACTGTGAGGGACTCCGTAGCATGCAAGCCTGTCCAAGTGTTGCCCCATGAATCTTGCTGTGTGCTCCTGCCACCTTGTGGTCATACCTTTTACTTGCTCGGCCCCCAGATCCCCGAAGCTCATTATAGCACTTAGACCATTAATAGTTTTCATATAGTTTTAGATATTGTTGTTGTTATACATAACAAGTGTTAAGAATATCACCAAGCCTAAAAACATTTCTCTAAAACACACTTAATGAATATTCAAGACATGGGTTTTTCTGGGCTTAAATTATTCTAACGAATATAATCTAAAATCGGGAAGGATTTGGGCTAAGAACTGGAATTCAGGAACAGTTTTAGGAGAGGGCTAGAACCTCAGTAATTTGCCTTTAGGCTTGTGTTTTTGATACCCAGCATTCATTTCTTCTCTTGTGACTTGAATTTCTTTTTAGGGACCACTTCTTGTGGTTATTGCAATGTGATTCAGATGGGCTTAACTTTATTCTTACTGCAGGGGTGGTAGTTGACTGGCTAAACCAGTGAGCATTGTTAGGCCACCTAGTTCTTTGTCTAAGGTGAAATCCTCAATCTAATCCAGCCAATGAAAACCTAGCTCCAGGATTTTGTTCTGAGGGAGAGAAGCATGCTTTTCCTTTGTGGATGAGGATGTGAGATCTGGAGCTGGTGCAGCCACACTGACCACATGAGGAGAGTCTCTCAGTGCAGAGGATTAATCCTTTACTGCACATCCACTGTGTAAGCAACCAAATGGCCAAAAATCCTGCCTAGAGTTGAGTATTTAAGTCTAAAGTGGATGGCCTAAGTATAAGACAGAAAGACTCGGTTGCACTCATCAAGCAAGTTTTCTTGTGCCCTGCTAGGTGGTAGATGTGGTGGGCTGAAAAGATATAGGGGGAATGAGATGGAGAAGCTGTGGGCCTTTGCCCTGTCTCTAGTCCCTGCTGGGTAGAGACTGGCCTGGGGTCTAAATGTCTTTCTCATTGCTTACCCACAGCAGCTGGAATGTCATTGGTCCCTGGTCCAACCAGCAGGGGTGCTCATCTGGATTCTAAGACCCTTCCCCATCATAGACAAGGTCAAAGTTTCAGATTACTCTCTGCTCCTCAGAACAAAGGTGGGGACCTCAAGGGGTGGTGGCAGCTGGGGGGAGAAGCCCCTCTGTGTGTCCAGGGTGGTGGTGGTCTGACTCATCCTGAGGCCTCCCACTGAGCTTGAGCAGCGGGGAGGTCACATCCAGTGGTAGGTGTTGCCCTGGCTGCAACTTGGCATCCCTGTTACAGACATGAGGTCTGCTTGCTTTGTTGTGAACTCTATACGGAACTAGAACAGATGTCCAGAAAAGTATACACGAGTGAGCACAGTCTGATGAATTCTCGAAACCCACCGTGCAGTCACATCCAGAAGGAGAAACAGAACATGGCTGGGGCCCCAGAAGTCCCCCTGGGGGCCCCGTCCAGTTACTTCCCCAAAGCGTAACCACAATGCTGACTTCAACCTCAGAGTCTGTTTGCCTGACTTTCTGTAAATGGGATTTTGCAGTGTGCCCTTTCTTGCCCGAGAGCATTGCTGTACATTCATGATGTTGCTTTGGGTGGTGGTAGACTGCTCATTCTTATTTCTGCTGCACGTATTCACTGGTATCTGTTCTGTTCTCAGTGAGCAGTTTAGGCTGTTTCCATTCGGGGCTTCATAGGATGGTGCTGCCATGAACTCCCTTGTGCTCTTCTGGGGAACACATGCATGCATTTCTCTTGGGCATATGCCTGGTAGTGGAAGTGCTGGGCTATAGATCTACAGAAATTCAGCTTAGGAGATAATGCCAGATAGTATTCCAAAGAAATGGAACCACGTTCACACATTCCAGCAATGCGCACGAGTCAACATAGTTCAACACTTGCTATGTTCTCTTTCTGTTGCAGCCCTTCTGATGGGCAAGTGTCTGTTTTTTGTGCTGTACAAGGAGGCTTGCGAGAGTGCATTGCTACCGATAATAATAACTGAGAATAAAAGCTAAGACAAACCCCGTGATGCCATGCATCTGTCCTGTGTGGCTCCCAGCCCTAACGGAGACAGTTCGTGTGTGACTGTTGAGCTCACGGTTCCTGTCCTTAGTGGGCATGAAAGCTGACTGTCTTTATGGAAGTTTTGGAAGGTATTTAGCAGCTTGAAAATCTACTTTCTGGGGGAGGGATGGGCCCTAGGAAGCCTGGAAGGGGGCGAGTAGGTGTCTGTTTTCTTGAGACTTCCTCTTGGCCTCGAAATTAACCACACTGAAGTTTCTGGCTCTCTTGTGCTCCAGATCACTGGTGCAGCCTGGTGAGCCTCTCGGGTCTGACTTTGCTGCAGCTCAGGGGAGCTACCAAAACCAAAGGAGACCAGCAGTGCGGGAAGGCGTTAGGGCAGAAACGTTCATGGCATGCTCTGGGTCAGGCAGGAGGTCCCAGTCCTTCTAGGTGGCTTGGGAGGAGGATGGGGATAGAGGAGAAAAGTAATTGTGTCTGGAGCCCTAATGCCAAGCACAGTGCTCGGGTGTGGATGGTGGAGTAGAAATTGAGAGCCAGTGACCCTGCAGGGGAGAACATAGAGATGCCCCTGCTAATGGCCAAACCTGGAGGGCTACCCGAGGCTGGCTGCCCTAGGGAGGGAAGCAGATGGGCGGCTACTGTGATGGGCTCTCATCTGGGCTCCAGGTAAGCAGGAAAAGGTGAAGAAGTCAGACGTCCTCTCGAGAGCATTGCAGCACGTAGAAAAGCATCTGTGGTGCCCCAGGGCCAATAATCCCATCTGAAGGAAACCTCGGGAGGCCACCTTGGTCTGCTCTCTGCCTCTGTCCTCATGCACAGCCCTAGGCACGGGTGTGACCCTGCTGGGTGACCTCTGTTAGTTACAGGTCACCGTCCCAAGCCTGCCTCCCAGCCTCCCCCGTGATCTCTTTAGGACCAGCAAGGACAGTGACAATGGTGAGCACAGTGGCTGGCCTCCAGAGCTGCTCAGACTCTGTCCCTGCTGCTGGTACTTGTGGTCGCCCCTGGTTGGAGGCCTGCTTCTCAGCACTCCCAGGGAGAGTTTGCCCATTGCAATGGCCTCTGTCTCGGGACTGGGACCTAGAAGGACTGGGACCTCCTGCCTGACCACAAAGGAGGGCAGTGGGGAGGCCGTGGCATCCAGTTGCATGAATCCGTTCAGAGATGCTGAGTCCCTGACGACGAGAGACCTGTGCCTTGTTTTGGATCAGAATCAAAGAAAATAAACGAAAAACCCCAAGGAGAATCTTCAGTGGACATGTTGTGCTCCAGGACTGAAGGAGCGAGAGGGGCCGTTAGGGCTCAGTTAGGAGCTGGAGTGCAGGTCATGGGTCCCCTGGGTCATTTGCCAGCAGGGCGTGGTGCGCGCGGCTCACGGGGGATACCACGTGCATGGGAGCAGGTTTCTAATCCTGGCTCTGCCATTGCCCGGCTCCATGACCTCCAGCTGGCCACTCGGTCTGGGGGCGGGAGGGTGGACATGTGTTCATCTGGACTTTGAGGACAGTAGTAATAATGCGGCCCATGGGGCTGTCTGACGAAGGAGCTACGTGAGCAGTCGTGCACATGCGACAGAACGTGGTAACTGTTACAATAGCAAGTGCCATCAGAGAGGAGACGCGAGTTCTGGAACATTCTCTCCAACTGCCCATTTGGCAGCAACATGGAATGGCTGGAAGTGCGGACAGAACAGGACGCCTCTATTCACGGTTCGCATAAACTAATCCTGGGAACATCACAGTGGTGAGAAAGAAGGCTTGGAGGGGGTAGCAGCCTTCGTCTGTGGGTGGGGCAGGAGGGGAGTCGGTCAGAGCCGGGCGGGGAGTCTGCGGCTCTGGGGACTTCTCAGGGTGCGCCGGACGCGAGGACCTGCACAAGGAGAATCAGGGAAGCAGAAGCCTTTCTTCTCTGTTTAACTATCTCTGCAGGTATTTAAAGCCCCCGATTCCACCCCCCGGGCTCCTCACAGTGGGCAGCAAAGCCAGCGGTTAGGACAGCCCTTGAGTCCAGAATGCTCCCTCCTGTTCCTGGAAATTCTGCCTTTATAAGCTCCCTTCTTCGGGTCTTGGAGATTTTTTTTGTGTGTGTTGATAAATGCTTTTTTATTTATTATTTTTTTTAAGTTTCAACCTCTCCTGGGAGGGGCTATTCATTTGTTTCTACACCCTTTTCTTTTTTTTTTTTTTTAATTGAGGCAAAATCAGGTAACATACAGTTGGCCGTTTCCCAGGGACCAGTTCAGTGGCATTTAGCACATTCGCGGTGCCGTCTAGTCCCGATCAAGTCTGTTAGTCTAGCGGTTAGTCTAACGGTTACTGCCCCTTCTCCCCCAGTGCCCCCGGTCCCGGGCAACCACCAGCCTGCTCTGTGTCCCTACGGATTCGCCTCTTCTGGACCTTTTACATAAATGGAATCACACAATACACGGCCTTTTGTGTCTGGCTTCTTCCATGTTGACTGATGTTGTCGAGGTTCATCTACATTGTAGTGGGTGTCAATGCTTCATTCCTTTTTATGGCTGAATCATGTTCCTTTTCTTTTTTTTTAAGATTTTATATTTATTTGAGAGAGAGTGAGCAAGCAAGAGAAAAATCGAGAGAGAGAGCACAAGCGGGGAGTGGGGCAGAGTGAGAGGGAGAAGCAGACTCCCCGCCAAGCAGGGAGCCCCACATGGGGTCGGGACTCCATCCCAGGACCCCAAGATCATGACCTGAGCTGAAGGCAGATACTTCACCGACTGAGCCCCTCAGGCATTCCTATCACGTTCCTTTTGATGTACCTGTGGTAAAGGGTGCCCAGGGCCTCATTGGGCAGTGCTTGTGGGTCCACAGGCCTCTGGGAAGCAGAGGGACGTCATGCTTCCTCCCAGCCAAGCACCTGCCAACCTTGTGCTGTATTTGTTCCTGGGCTCAGAAGTCCAAGCACGTCCTCTTGCTCTTACGTCTACCTGGTTAAGGCACGGCGAGCAGAGGGTGCTCCATGGCTCTGTCTTCCTCCTGATTGTTCCCCGGACATGTCCCCAGCTCAGGCAAGTCCCAAGGCTGCTATCCAAGAACTTGAATGATGCTCTGGAATCCTCTGTTACAGAGCAGGAGACGCACTCTGGTTAGTCGCAGCAGAGGGTCATTTGAGGAGCAGGGAACACATGGAAAACAACCAGGCTGTGAGTTGGCCTTTTCTCAGTGCCGGAGTGCCTGGGTCCTTGGGTTCTTCCTTGGGGAACTGTGTTCTGCCAACGCCAGACCAGGCATTCCCTGGCTACACTGTCCTGCCTGGATGCTGTGTGTATTTTTCTCCCGACGACGGCATGCCCCATCGTTCCCTTCTCCCCGTGCGGTCAGGGCCGCCCCTTCCTCCTCGGTCCCCTGGGCTTCCCCTGCCCCCCGGCCGTGTGTGCTCCCTCCACCTCATGGGGACCCCCCTCCATCTCTAGGCGAAGAGCAGGGCAAGCGGATTCCATCCACGCCCGCCCAGACACACCTGCCTCACTTCCATCACTCGCGGCCCCCGAAGCAGACGGTGATCTGGTTCCCAGCGCGTTGATGCAACAGAACACTAACGTGCTTGGCCAAACACCGGGGCTCCTGCTTCGGGGCGCTCCTAAAAATAACAGGACCCTTAGTTTGCAAAGGAAAGCCATTTGCCGCCTCTCTCCCCTGCGTCTCCCAGAGGAGAGGGAAGATGTGCTCTGGTTCCATCTTTTTTACCACTTGTCTTGAACTGTACGTCTTTTTCCTACCCCACAGAATTAAGGCCGCAGCTGGTGTGAGAATCTCGGCCGTGCGCGTCAGCAGCGAGCAGCAGTGGGCAGTCCAGGAGGACATCGACAGCAGCAGCGAGCAGACAGCGGCCACCCTCACCTGTGTGGGCCACCACCCGGACACGCAGAGCAGGTGAGCGCCCGTGTCCCCGGGCGCGGCCGTGGCTGTGGTGGGCTGGGGTGGCTGCGAGAGCGGACAGCGGAGTAAGGTGCGCATAAACGGGGTGATGCCTCTGCCTTTAATGGGCCGTGTGTTCCTCTCGCTCGTCAGCACTGCTCAGCCGTTCGGCTTCCGAAGGGCTCCATGATGGGGCTGCGCCGCCGGAGGGGGCTTTTATTCTTTGCGCTCTCTGTACACCTATGGCCCAATTAGGTGAGCAGTCTCAGAAAATGACCTGAACTCACATATGCACGGGCTTTGAGAACCGTACTTTAGGAATTTATTATTATTATTGTTATTGTTTGCACTGAAGACTGAAGAATGAAATGAGGACCATAGAAATGATCTAAGAGGCTAGGGGGAAATGTACCTTTTTATGAGCAAGCAGAGGGCGGCTAGAGCGACAAGTAATTGTGTCTTCGTGCTTAAATGCAGTGATTTTGCAGATACCACACGTGGGTATTGGCACATGGAGTCAGAGTGGGAGGTCAGGTGAACTTGGTGTTGCCAGCACACACCTGTCCTCTCCAGCTCAGACCCTGGCCTTGGGTTTCATGGGGCTGCGGAGGGAGGTCATTGCTAGTCACCATGCATCAGGACCCCAAAAAGGCAGAAGGAGCTGTCTCCACTGTGGTAACAGCCTTTTCTCTCAAGGAGTTGGGCCGAAATGAGCCCCTGGACATGTCACCCCAGCCCCCGCCTTAAAACCACAGTGGCTCCCACTTCAGCCAGGATGAGACTCCAAGGCCTCAGCTTGGCAGGCGAGCCCCTTGCAGATCTCTGCCATCGTCATACCCTGTTCTCTTTCCTCTCCCCTCTAGTATTTAAACTCCACAGTGTTAGGCCCCCGGGGGGTACTCTGTGATCGCACGGGGGTGTGGGCGGGTGGCTGGGCTCCTGAGGCTCAGGGAGGTTGGGTGGAGCTTGCCTCCTCCAGGGGAGTCCTGCGCCGAGTGCTCCCTGCCTCGGTGACCCCCGCCAACCTCGGCTAGGACCATGTCCTCCCTGCTTCCAAGAGCTCTTTCAAAGGGAAGGCAGTGAGAGGTCACGAGCCTCCTGTTAGGAATATTGACTACTCCAAGCTCAACATTCTGATTATCCTGCTTTCCCTCCCTCGAAAGAGCTTTTCATCTGCAACCTCGTGTGGCCCATGGTTTCCCTGGAAATCTGTCCGCCCGCTGAGCGTTCCCACACCCTGAACTATCAGTATACGGAGAGAGCCTAGGATTCTTATATTGGCTCAGGTGCTTTCATTCGCAAGTACTAAGATACCCACTGAACGTGGCCCCTACAACACGGTTTTGCCGTCTCACCTGGCAAGAAACTTAAGGGCGGGCGGTTGGCGGCTGGAAATCTAGCAGCACAGATGATGTCATCCAGGTGTGTCCTGTCTTCCGCTCTGTTGTGCCCGGCTCACTGACTGTCATCCTCCCTCTAGTTTGCTCGTGGTCACAAGGTGGCTGCAGCAGTTCCAGGCATCACCAGCTCACCCAGTTGTTCATGAACACGGGCAGGGAGCCGCTTCTCCTGTGTATCTCTTTCTTATCAGGAAAGAAGACCCGGAAGTTGTCTCTTCAGATCTCGGGGAAGTGGTGGGCCCCTGCCTTTGCCCAGGAAGTGGTCTGGGAAAGTGAACACCTGGCACTATTTTGGGGAGGTGTCCTGGGGGGTGGTCTTTGTTATCAAGGAAGAAGGGCAGGAGGATGGTGGTCAGCTAGCGCAACTGGCCACACTCTTCAAACTGGTGCCCGCCAAGGGTTGTGGCTTCCTCTCTGTTTTGCGCTTGGGCCCAGGCTCCCTCTGGGTTGCTGGGGGGGTTGGTCAGCTGGGCTGTGTTGTTGGGTGCCGCATGATGAAGCCCAAGCATGAAGGGGTGTTGGGTTCCTCATGCTGATGGAGACGCGCAGAGGGGCTGCTACCAGGGACGACGTCTGGAGCCAGGGGCCCAAGCGGCATCCTTAGCGACCTGTCCCCTGTCTTTCCTCTGGCTTGGCAGCATCTCTAGCAGGATCTTCCCTCCTGGTGGCAGGTCAGCCACCAGCAGCTCCCAGTGTCCATCCTGCTGGTGTGGTCACTTCAGGGAGGACACCACTCTTCCCCGTCAGGTCCACTGGCTCTCTTTGGCCCAGCCTGGATCATGGGCCCACCAGACCAGTCACTGTGGCCAGCCCACCTGAACGACGTGGCTTAGAGGATGGGAGGTGTTCTGGGGGATGGATGCTGGGGGTGGGGGCAGAAACAAGAGGGGCCTTGCGGTTACCACAGTCCTGCGTGCTGGAGGGGTCTGAGTGGGATGCCTCGACGTACACCCTCTGAAATCGCCACTTGGGTATACATCTTGGGTATAGATCCTCCTTGACTCATAACAGGGTGACCTCCAGATAGACCCATCATAAACTGAAAATATCATGAGTCAAAGATGCATTTCACACACCTCACCTAGCGGCCACCACAGCTCAGCCCGGCCCACCTTCAACGTGCTCAGAGCACCGACGTGAGCCTCCCGCTGGACAAAATCACCTGACTGGGCACTGACGGTGACAGACGATGCAGGTGGCGTCTGTGACCCTCGTGATCGCGTGGCTGACGGGGAGCGGCGGCCGCTGCTCAGCATCATGGGACGGGATGGGACCGCAGATCGTGAGCCCGCGACGAGATCCAGATTCAAAATTCCAAGTACGGTTTCTACTGAAAGCATTGATCGCTTTCACGCCATCGTCCAGTCGAGCAGTTGCACGCCTGTCAAACCGTCCTGAGTTAGAAGGGTCTGTGTGAGGGCAGAATCCGTGCTCTATGGGTAGGAAATTGACTTCTTGAAATATTTGATCAAGTCGTGCTCTCTTACATTGAAGAAAAAACATAGGCTGTGGTGATCACTTTTGGCTCTGTGAGAATCAATTTTGCATTCTCTTTAGGAGAGAGAAAAAAATTGCAGGAGAAGACAAGTCGTTACATAAGCAGAGTTACATAATTATGAGACGCTCTCCTGTCTAGCATCCTCCTTCTCGTCCTTCACTTCAGTGTTTGACCTCCCTGGGGCTGGATGAAGGACAGGGGTTGATACTTTGGTATGACAATTTATACTTATCTAATATCCCTCTAAAATTCATTCCCTAATCTAAATAAATAATTGCTTCTCTTTGTACTTTTCTATTGAATTGTGATGTCAAATGAGGTGTGAAATACAAGCTCATGGACCGTGTTTGCCGGCTAACAAAGTGAATATATGAATATATCCCTAACAAAACATCCCTCAGAAAGCTGTAATCTCTGAATTGTGACAACCTTGGGTGGAATAGAGTTTTTAATAGAATATAATGTACAAACTGCCTGAAATTCTGTGATAAGAATTAAAAATGTGTCGTATGGGAAGACCCAGCGCGCTCAGTGAGAAAGGCAGTAAAGGTCCTAATTTAAAATATTTTAATGAACGCTCATTGTGAGGAAATGTGAGTAATAAAGATGAAAACCACAAGATAAAGAGTAGTGTTACCAAAGGAGGAGAGAAGAGATTAGAAAAATAAGCAGATTTGAAAGTGTTTGGAACAGATAACAGGGCAGCAATGGAAACGGAGGGTAGCTGGCAGGTGGTTTGCATGGGGGCCAGGTGGGGTCAGAGACCTTGAGACAAGGTTGCTCCTTGAATGGTTTCTGTCTGGTCATTGGGAGCCAAACCTCAGCGAAAATAAGCTACAACTTTTTCTGTGGTCAGAAACCACAACACAGAGTTCATTCTCACCTAAACATTGGAGAAGAGCTTGGGGGTGCACACGGGAAAGGGGAGTTTGTGCCTCTCCGTAGGATAGAAAAGCAAAAGCCCCCAGATAGATTTCTTTAAAGAAATCAACACACCCCACATTGTTGTAAACCCTGTTCAAGGTGAAATCAGGATCAAAGTCAGATGTTTACTGTGGAGTGTTACCTTGTTGGAAAATCTGGAACCAATCTTCCAGGAGTTTTCCTTTGCCTGCTCTCATCCAGAAAATACTGGGCAAACAAAGGGATCGCCCTTCTGAATAACCTAACTCATTGCTTTTTCTGAAATTCGGCCGTTAGACGTGAAGCAGCGGTGCTAGCATGAGTCACTGTCATGTATCATTACGTGGATTCAGGAAACACAACCAGGATGAATAGTTCGCTGCACTTCAGGATTCTTACTTACTTATTTTTTGTTGGAAGACAGACAAAGACAGTCCAGAGGTAGCTGCAGCCTCCTCTGTCTCCAAGTATGAGCAGTGTTTCCTACCTGACTCCGTTTATGTTGGTTTCTTTCCTTCTCTAGAAGTTTTCGTGACAGGTAAAGATAGAACACACAGAACATTTTAGTGTGTCTTTGAGGACAATTTTGTGTGATTCTGTTGTCCATTGCTTAGTTTATTTGAAAAGATGGATTGAAAAACCCTACTTATTAGGTGCCAGATATCATTGTGAGTCTTTTAGGAAAAGTATCTTTTAAGAGTCGGCAATGTTAGAGCCCCATGAGGCAGATAACTGGCATGATTGCTGCTTAACAGATGTGTAAGCTGACCAGTTTAGATGACTTCCCAAGCTCTCTGGGCCAGTAAGTAGCCAAAAACAGTCGGACCTTAGAGTCCACGCACTTATCTGAGCCCCCGGCCGTGCCTGCCTGTGGGTTCTTCCTTCACCCTCATTCAGTGTTCTTGTCCAATCAAACTGAGAACTCGGTGACAGCTTGCCCACGGGCCTGGCAGGCCATCTGGCCGGTGGCTTGAGGGGTAGCCCCTCAAAAGATGTGCACACATCCTCACCACAGAACGTGTGAATGTTTATTTGGGAAAAAGGATCTTGGCAGAGGTAATTGAAGAATCTTGAGATGAGGAGATTATCCTGGATTGTCTGGGTGGGCTCTCAATCCAATGACAAGTGTTCTCGTAAGACAGACATGGAGGAGAAGGCCATGGAGATGGAGGCAGAGATTGGGGTGAAGCGGCCACAAGCCGAGGAAGCCAAACAATGCCTGGAGCCCCGAGAAACTGGAAAAGGCAATGAACAGATTTCCCCCTAGAGCCTTAGGTGGGAGCGTGACCCTGCTGACACCTTGATTTTGGAGCTCTCGCTTCCAGAACTGTGAGAGAATAAATTGCTGTTGCTGTAGGCTATTAAGTTCATGGTGATTTGTTACAGCAGCTATAGGAAACTAATACAGGGGCTTAATGATTGCTTGCTACATGGATAAATCAAGACTTCTCAATCCTGGAGACATGTCAAAATAGCCTGGAGGTCCTTAGTAAGCACACATTCCTTAGACCTGACACCTCGGTGGGTCACAGGCATTGATACATCACGTAAAGACTCTTTAGGTGATTTTTTTAAAAAAGATTTACTTATTTGAGAGAGAGAGAGAGTGAGAGCGCATGCAAGAGAGAGCGTGCACAGCAGGATGGGCAGAGGGATAGGGAGAGAGAATCTGAAGCAGACTCCACGCTGAGCGTGGAGCCCGACACAGGGCTCCTTCTCACGACCCTGAGATCATGACCTGAGCCGAAACCAAGAGTCGGATGCTCAACCGACTGAGCCACCAGGCGCCCCTCCAGGTGATCCTAATGTGTAGTCAGAGTTGGGAATTAGGAATGAATGGGATGTAGGAATGAATGAAATAGTAATGAATTCAAACACCATAGGATTTGAATTTTAGGATTTGAAAATAGTAGATTTAGAAACACACAATTGTAGGTTTATAATAAAATTTGCCACTGGACGCCTCTCAGTACCAGCTGCCAGGATGGTTCAAAACCAGGATTTAGGTATAGAAACATACCATGCCCTGATCTGTCTGTAATTCATGCTACAAAGTGGTAACAGGGTTTGCCTATGGGAAAGGAAGGGCTCCTCCCCCACTTCCAAAAAGAGATCAGGCTAACCAAAGAAAAGAAAAAGAGAAATATTTTAGAAACGCCACCTCTTTTCCCAGCCAGTGTGAAACTCTTTGTGAATTTATGGTGCTGGCCAGTTTTGGCATAGATCTTCTTATGTCAAAAGTAATAGATGTTCAATTAAAATTTAGAAGATACACTGAATAAGATGTAGAAGATAAAAACCATCCCTGAACCTATGTATGATTTTGATGAGTATATTCCTGTGTACGTGTTTGCATGTATGTGGCTATACACAAATACGATATTTTTGTCAATACTAGAGTTTGTTTAGCATTGAAAGCAGTTTTTGTAACAATGTAGAATAAATATATGGCAACATCTCAGGTTGTTAAATATTTGAAACAATAATTATCAGCCCCTTTGAAAAACTAATGAAAGGGGTGGACTCTGTTTCTCCCAAAATACAAGTACACATAAACAACTTTTTCCCAACAATTTAAAGATTCACGGAGCCTTTCGATGAACCTGTAGTTTTAAGTGTAATATTTAATAGCGGTATAATATTCTATTGATATTATAGATCCTCTATTTACCATGTTTCATTTTTCCCCCCTTTTCAACATTGCTTTTCAACATTCTTTAAAAATGTAAAATGTCTTTTGAGTACTTTGGTGGTCAGTCTTCAGGAGAGAGTGCTAGAAGTGAATGGGTCATAAGACATGACGAAGTTTTAAATTTTTGATGATTTGGTGAAATTTTTCTGCTGGTTGGCACCGGCAGGTCTGTGTGGGAGTGCCCTGCTCTTGGTTCTTTTGCCAGCACAGGGCAGTCATTGCCTCAAAAGGATAATTTGATAGCTGGAATATGGCTGTGTTCTTGTAGGCTTAATTTCCAATCACCTGATTTTTGGTGAAATTTGAGTTTTTCCCCATGTTTGTCTGCAAGCGTCTTTCCCTACTTTGTTGTGCTTCCTTTTTTATTACTATATTGTCACTCTAGCAATGTTTTAGGTTTTGTGTGGTCAAATCTAGTCATTATTGTTATTCAAGTGAAGGACTCCCGCCTGGAGGAGGGGGTGGCCTGGGGTGGAGCAGGATGCCTGAAAACCCACCCATCAGCCTTGCCTCTGAGTGATGTCAGAGGAGACCAGAGCCAGCCCCCAGCACAAGTGGTAAAGATAGATTTCATCTGGAAACCGTTGCAAGAAAGGGAAAAGAGACCTCCGTGTAACCTGTAGAGATGTGGGAATTTATAGCCTAGGAACAGAGTGGGGGTGGGGTGGGGTCAGTAGATGGTGCAGGACTGAGAGGAGTCATCCTGGGGAAGGGGGCCATCCTGGCCAGACCAAACCAGATTCTTGCTGAGGTCAGGCCACAGTGATCAGACAGCAAGGGTGGGGATAAGGAATTGGGTTAGAATATAGAGAATGAGCAGATATCAGGAGAGGGGGTATATTCTCTCTAAACTGACTCAGCAGGATCCTTGCTATAATTGGGCTCTAAAGGTGTGGCAGGGACGTGGAGGGAGTGCTCAGAGGAGCCCACCCACAGTCTGGTTAAGGAGAGAGTCTGTCCATGACTGTGTGCAGCAGAGCCCCCTCATGACCTGGCAAAGCCAGGTAGTGTGAGTGACCGCTGAACCTTTGTCATCTTAGGCCATTGAGGTTTGGGCTTCAGTTGTTACCAGGCATAACGAAGTCTATGCTGACTGATACAAAGAGCTTTCAAGTACACATTTCACACATAGTAAGACTTTTCTGAGCACTTGTAGGTTACAGAGCAATTGAGCAGAAATTATAGGGAATTCTCAGCTTTCCCCATTATTAACATCCCCATTAGTGTGGTACATTTGTTTCAATTGATCAGCTAATACTAATACATTCTTTTTTAAAAAGGATTTTATTTATTTATTTATTTATTTATTTATTTATTTATTTATTTATTTATGAGTGCGAGCAGGGAGTGGGGCAGAGGGAGAGGGGGAGAGAGAATCCTAAGCAGACTCCCCACTGAGTATGGAGCCCGATGCCAGGCTCGATCTCACGACCCCGAGAGCATGACCTGAGCCGAAATCAAGAGTCAGATGCTTAACCAACGGGGCCACCCAGGTGCCCTCTGATATATTCTTTTTAACTAAAGTATGTGGTATATAGTAGGATTCACTCTTGGTGTTGTGCATTCTGTGGGTTTAGACAAATACGTGATGTGTGATGTGTGTCTACCATTCCAGGATCAAAGACAATAGCTCCTTGCCCTAAAAACCCTCTGTGCTGCACCTATTTATCTCTTTCTCCCTCCTCCAGAATCCCTGGCAACATTGATCTCTTTACCGTCTCCATTACTGTTTTTTCCAGAATGTCATGTAGTTGGAGTCATACCACCTGTAGCCTTTCCAGACTGGCTTCTTTCACTAAGTAATATGCATTTAAGGTTACTTTGAGTCTTTTCATGGCTTGATCACTCATTTATTTTCAGCACTGAATAATATTCCATTGTCTGGATCTACCACAGTTTATTTATCCATCACCTACTGAAGGACATCTTTGTTGCTTCCAAGTTTGGGCGATTGTGAATAACGCTGCTATAAACATCCGTGTGCTAGTTTTGTGCAGACATAAGTTTTCAGCTCTTTTGAGTAAATACCAAGGACTGTGATTGTTGGATTGTATGTAAGAGTACGTTGAGTTTTGCATGAAGCTGCCAAACTGTCTTGCAAAGTAGCCTGCCACTGTGCATTCTCGTCAGTCGTGAATAAGAGTCCACTGTTTTGCGTCCTCGTTAACACTGGGTGCTGCTGTGTTCTGGATATTGGCCATTCTCATAGGTGTGCAGTGGTATCTTATTATTGTTTTAATTTTCAATCCCCTAATAACATGTGGTGTTTAATATCTTCTCATAGGCTTATTTTCCATCTGTATATCTTCTTTGGTGTGTGTTCAGATTTTTTTTGCCCATTTATAAATTGGGTTGTTTGTTCTCTTACTGTTGTGTGTTAAGAGGTCTTTGTGTGTTTTAGATACCACTCCATTATTGGTTATGTGCTTTGCAAATATCCTCTTCCAGTCTGTGGCTTCTCTTTTCATCCTCTTATTCAAATAAACATTTTGAGTAGTGATCCCATCCATGTCTGGAATAATTTCCTAGGTTTCAAGGTGACTATATTTAGGTGACTCAGAAGTTCCCCTAATTCTCAAGATGGCTGGTTTGGGGCAGAAAAATCCATATTTGTGTGTTCTGATGTGGTTGGAAAAAACCCCATGTCTTACTTTAGGACTCTGAGTCTTCCTACTGACCAGGAGGGCCTCGCTGGTTGAGGATGTCATCCCTGGCAATTTACAGGCTCACACAGCTCATTCCTAGAGCGCCCCTGTGGCCACCTGTGGCCTCTCCCCACTAATCCATTCTGCCACCAGCTGCCAGACTAATCTTAAAACACCATTTTCTTCCAGACTTCATGGCTCCCTATTGCCTATTGCCTGTCTCAGCAAGTGTTTGCGATTGGCTAGCTTTTACAGTCCTTTTTAGAAGCAGGGCTCTGTCAGGATGCTCAGAACTCTGCAAGAGTGGATGCTGAGACAGCCAGGAGGGGCCCTCTGCACCGTAATAGGACAGGAGACGAAGGGCAGTGGAATAAAGAAGAGGACACAATGGATTCTATAGGGAGGGATCCTGGAAGTCATGTCAGAGGCGGTGACATTGGAACTGGTCCTTAAAGGATGAGTAGGAGTTTAAAAGTGTTTAAAAATAAACATTTCTGGAAAGGTGACCTATTACATCATTCTTTATATAATATTAACACTGTATTGTGTTAGACTTCCAGAATTGTCTTTAATGCAACAATTTGATAGTGGTTGGATAGTCTTAGGGTATGGAGCTTCTGTGTTGGGTGGACCTGGATGGGATACTTTGAGTAGTCTAGGAGAGGTGCCAATGTGGGAAGCATTTTCAGGGGTTATTGGAAGCACATCCTACCAAATACAATGCCTATGCTATATACTACCGCCCTTAAATATCAGAATATCCCTGTGAAGAAGATAGCACTATTAGCCCCACTTCCAGAGGGGGAGAGTGAGGCTCAGAGATATTAAGGGCCTACAGCTGCATAGCTGTGACTGTGGGGCCTGGGATTTGCACCCAGACTTCAAGATTCTAGAACAGTGCCTGCCACACGTTCGGCACTCAGCAGATAAATGTCAATAATTCTAAGCTCAGGGGTCCTTTCTCAGCACCAGAGTTACCTCCAAAAGAGAAGGGGATGGTGCCAAAGAAAAACACTGCCCAAGATTTTGGTGCCTTCTCCAGATCCCCAATATAAGCTACTTTGTTCAAGGCTATGGGAAGCTCAGCCTTAATCGCCACATTGCCGGTTTCATGCATTGTAGGTCCTTTGTGAAATAGGAATGGAGAAGAGAGTTTCTCTTAGAAATTCCAAGTGTCGTTTAGGTTCTGACATGCCCTTTCTTACTGAGTGCAGATTTTATTTCTCTTGTGAGATTTAGCTTTTGTAGTTCGCTTATGCAGGCAGAAATGGAGCCAGAGGAAATTGGAGGTTTTCTTTACAAAGGTCTGCCAGCATGGTGGTTTTAAATCGGAGCCCTGACACCAGATTTCTGATGGGCAGTTGATGAAACCAACCAAGTGGATTTAGACAGTTCACCCAGGGCAACAACAAGGACAGGCCAGCTCCAGGATCCAGGACTGCTGAGAAACTTTCAACATCTCTCCCTTGTGAAGTCTACATTCTAGTGGGATGAAACAGACAACGATAAATGTTTACTCTTAGGTGGAGGGAAGTCCTAGGTAGCTGAGGTCATAATGGAGTGGGTGGGCCCTCAGCCAGTATGACCAGTGTCCTTACAGAAGGGGGAAATGCGGACACAGACACACACACAGGAGGAGTGCCATGTGGCGGAGAAAGCAGGGATCAGGGTGATGCTTCTGGAAGCCAAGGAACACCGAAGATTGTCAGCAGACCACCAGATCTAAGGGAGAGGCAAGGAACAGATTCTGCTCCCAGCTCTCCGGAGGAACCAACCGTGCTGCCACCTCGATCTTGGGAGCCTCCAGGACTGGGAGGGGATCACTTTCTGTTGCTTAAACCACTTGGGTTTTGGTGCTTTGTTACCGCAGCCCTGGCTCACTAAGGCACTTGCCTGCTTTGTCCTCTCTCGGGCATGCAGATCTGTGGCTGAACTCTTCATGGTCAACTGGCTGGTTGGTTCCAGGGCATCTTCTCCTCCGTGTCTCAGAATGATCTCCCCAGGAGAAGACGCCATTTCCAAGTCCACTCTGCCATCTGTGAGGTTTTCTCGGACTCAAGCGTGGCTGGCTCATCTGCAGAAACAGATGTGTGCAGGTGGATAATTCTGGTGGATGCAGTATTCAGGGGTTCATGCCACACACTCACTTGGCCAATAGGTATTGGACTAAAAGCATCAGTGGAGGAAGGAAAGCCAACACCTTAAGTGCCATGCAGACCACTCTGTCCTGGAGGGAGCACGGCCAGGGTGGGACAACTTACACACGTGTTTTCAGTTCTTTTGGGCATATACCTAGGAGCGGAATTGCTGGCTCACACGGTCATTCTGTGTACAACTTATCGAGGAGCCGCCAGACTGTTTTCCACTGTGGCTGGATCGTTTCCATTTTAGTTTCCCAGCAGCTGTGTGTGAGAGTTCTAATTTCTCCATATTCTTGGATGGCTAAAGAAAATGTGGTCTCTCCACACAATGGACTATGATTCAGCCAGGAAGAGGAAGGAAGTGCTGACACCTGCTACAACCTGGTTGCCCCTCTGTGAACATGGTGCTCCGTGAGGAGCCAGACACAAAATATTACAGAGTGTATGGTTCTGTTTATATGAAGCGTCCCCAGTAGGCGCATCCACACAGACAGAAAGCGGATGAGTGCTTGCCAGGGGCCGGGGGGAAGTGGGTGTGAGGAGTGGCTGCTGCTGGGTCTGGGGTTCTTTGTTAGTCTGAGGCAAAAGATCTGGAAGTAGGTGGCATGATATTTGTACACCTTTGTGAATGTGCTTACTGCCACCTAGTTGTAGGCTTTAAAATGGTAAATTTTATGGTATAGCCACCATAAAAAACAAAACAACAAAAAAGAGATCTTTTCTCTGCAAAAGTCACCCGTAATGTGCTTTCTGGCCAGCTTAAGAGACATTCCAAGGCTATTTCTGACATGTAATTTTTACCTTCCATGTGGTCTTTTTCATAAATCCTTACATAAGAGTGAACTCTTTACTCCAGCAAGAGTTTCAAGAATTAAACACATTTTGAAGAATTTGAAGCTAATGGTGTCCGGGCTTATGGTTGCCGTGGGTAGGTGCTGTGTCAGGGAAGACCCTAACAAGGTTTTGTGGAGGTCAGCAACAGCTCCGGGTTCAGTCTTTGAGAGCGGTGACTCTTAAACCAAGGAGCTAAAACACCACTTGCTGAGGAGCAAAAGCCAAACTGGGAACAAACGGATGAAGGGGGGCCCCGCGGTCTGCCAGGCTCTGTGCGCAGGTGTGAGGGCGAAGCAGCAAGAAAGAAGCTGGCTGCCCCCCTTGTCCATGCAGACATGTAGTTTTCCTTCCCCTAACTCATGAATGATTTCAAGCATACTTTAAAATCTAGAGGATGTCGTAACAAACGTCCATCTATTTACCACATAGCTTTATCCCAGTGGGATGCTTTCCCAACGTGGTGCCTGCAGAGCTTAAAAAAAAAACAAAAGAAAACCAAACCAACACAACTCTCCCTTTTTCACTCTCCCTACTCCCTCCTTAGAGTGAACCACTCTCCTGAATTACATGTACATCCCTTTTATGAATGCTTATGTAATTTTACCCAGTAGGTAACTGCTGTGGTCACAATGTTGGTGTCCCTTCAAAAATTCACATATTGAAATCCCAACCTCAAGATGACAGTGTTAGGGTGTCGTTGGGAGGTAATGAGGTCATGAGGGTGGAGCCCCCCATACATGGGATTAGCGTCCTCATCAAAGAGACCCCAGAGAGCTGGCTTGCTCCTCCCACCACGTGACGACACAGTATGACGGGGCCAAGGGGCCGTCTGTGAGCCAGGAGGTCAGTCCGCAAAAGACACTGAATCTGTGGGCACCTTGATCTTAGATTTCCAGCCTCCAGGACCAAAAGAAATAAATTCCTGTTGTTTATAAGCCACCCTGTCTGTGGTCTTTTGTTATAGCAGCCTGAATGGTCTAAGACAGATACCTTTCCATAGATAGTGTGTTGTGTTTTGGAACTTTATATAAATGGCCTTGTGCTATAGGAATCATTTTGCAACTTGCCTTTTTTGCTCAGTGCAACATTTCCTAAATTAAACCCTGTAGAGGCATGTGGCTACAGCTCTTTCTCGCCCTACTCTATAATAGTCCATAATATAGATATTCCATAATTTATTTACTTATTCTTCTGTTGATGGATGACTGTTATTTAAACTTCTCATATCGATCTAGTGCCCATTGTTGTATGTGCTGTATTAAATATCGATCTTAGTGCCCATTGTTGTATGTGCTTTATTAAATATTTGCACTAGATCCTCTGGGATAGTGGTTTTTTAATGGGGGGGCAAAAAGGGGGTGTTGTAACATATTCATGAGTCATGACAAGCATTAAAAAAAGAAATTGAATAGATTAGCACAGAATAGAAAACATCAGAGTCCCTAGCATGTAATAAGGGAAGTATTTCATGAAACTTCAGTGTCCTTTTTGTGTCTGATTTTCCTGAGTCGCCGTGCCAAATCTACTCTTTGCTGGAGGCTGGAGTGAAAACACGCAGGCTCCACACGCAGCTGCAGAACTGTAGCCTGCTTGGCGGTGTGCATCTTCAGCTTTTTACCTGTTCCCACATTGCTCTCCAAAGTAGTTGTACCCATTGACAAGTTGTGTGTGAGGTTAGAAGGCTTCTCAACTTTCTGAAATGAGAGGCTTTTTCCAGAAGCTAGCTCTTGAATGTCTTATTTCAGGTTGATAATTCTTCTGGCTTGATTATGTGGATCTGCTGGTGGTGGTTTGTCGGAGAGACACTCATATTAAAGACACGCCATTTAATTTCCCTGCTGTCAAGAGGCAGAATTAAGTTATTCCTCTTTTTTAAAAGAATGATTTAAGTAGGAAATAATGAATGCAAAATGCTGTAGTTAAACATCAGCAGATACACTGATGGATCGGTTGTCACTTGGGTCTTGCGATAAAGGGAAAGAGAATGATATTTAATCATTTTCAAAAAATAAAAACAGCGATGATGAATTTGATGCATTTCGACGCTGCGCCACTCATTAGGGCACACTATTATTTTCCAGTTAATAAAGGAAACTCGCATCTCCCCTGTGATTAAGCCGTTGCAAAGCAAAGAAGTCTTTGTTTTCAGGAGCGCACTAGGTCTCCCGAACTTCGTGAACATATGAGATCTGGCTGCCTGGCACTGGCTCAGTTGGAGCCTCTGAAATCCAGGTGGCAAGTTGGGAGTCCAAGTTTGACCTGCCGAGTGTTTTTCTGGCTTTTTTTTTTTTTCCCTTCAATTTGGGCCAACGCTAAAAAAATTGGGAGGTTTAACTAAAAACACACATTTGAGGCATCTCTGGAGAAAGTACAGGTCTGGACAGATGAGATCTGGCTGAGATTGAACGGCCACAACTTAACAGAGCTGACCGGCTGCTCAGTTCAGAAGGGGTCCACGCTAGCTCATTTATCGCAGTCCCCTCCACTCCCCACTGTCCCCCCAAACCCAGTAAAAGCTCTCAACCCAATTTCAGTGTGTGTGTGTTGGGGGGTTCCCCTCCCTACCAAGCAACGCTCCAACCCCAGCTGGGCGTCCTACAGTTCAGCTCACGGCTGATGCTGTCCACGTGGAGGGAGGCATCAGGTTGAGGACTCCATCCCAAAGACGGCTGTCACCCTACTTCAGACATCAGTTGCAAGTCCAGATTGTCGCCTGTCCTTCAGACCAACATGCTGTCGATGGGCAGGTTCCCACGACCCCCTCCTTGGGTTTGATTAACTTGCTAAAGTGGCTCACAGATCTCAGAGAAACATGTTACTCAATAGGTTACTGGTTTCCTCCAAAGGGACAGAACCTAGGACCGGCCAGGTAGAAGAGAAGCTGCAGGTGTGGGGGAAGGGCGTGGGGCTTCCCACCAACCCAAAGCTCTCTGAATCCTTTTGTTTTTTTTTTTTTTCTGAAGGCCTCATTATAGAGATACGATGATTAAATCATGTCCACTGGTGATCAGTTCAGTCTCCAGCCCCTCCACTCTCCCTGGTGCTCAGGGGGGTGGGACTGAGTCCCCCTGACCAGCAGCCCCCATCCTTGGGTGTGTTCCCAAATTCTCCTCATTAACATGAGAAAAGACACCTTTATTGCTCTCTTTGCTTAGGAAATTCCAAGGGTTTTAGGAGCCCTGTGCCAGGAACAGGACAAAGACCAAATACACGCAGGTGTCCCCCCTTACCCGCAGTTCCAGTTATCCGTGGTCAGCGTGGTGCAGAAGCAGGTGATCCTCCTGACGAACTGTCACAATGCCTGTGTCATTACCATTACCACACACCATGGCCTCACACATTTTATCTCTCATCTTGTCATCACAAGGGAGAGGAAGGAGGGCGAGTACAGTACAATGTTCTGAGAGTGGGCGAGAGCACACATCCACATAACAGTATATTGTTATGATTGTTCTATTTCATTATTATTGTTGATTATTATTACTGATAAACTTTATCATGGGGTGTGTGTATAGGAAAAGCTTAGTACATATACCGTTCAGTACTATTGGGGTTTCAGGCATCCACTGGGGGTCCTGGAATGTAACACCTGCGGACAAGGAGGGGACTCCTGTATTTCTTGCTATAAATCACAATGTCACCCTGGGTTTGGTTGGCTCTTTGTTGGCATTTACCCATTAAGCACACGGTGGTGTTAGGAAAGAAGTATTTCTTGATGTCACTATTTATTAACTATGTGACCTTGAACAAGTTCTTTAAACTCCCACCTTCATTTCATCAACTTTAGAATGAGGACAGTTTTGGTATTTGGTATTTACCTGATAGAGGATTAAACTCTTTTATCTGTGTAATGTGCCTACCCCCGAGCTTGGCGCCTCGTAAGTGACCTGTAAGGATTGCCCGAATTAATATTATTAGTATCCACTTCTGTATCGAGACAGATAGATGTGTTTCAAGATGAATGAGAAAGCATATTCCTTTGTAACAAAGAAGAATATCCCTATATGATTAATCTGGAAACAAAAGATTCCCATGTTGAAAGAGACAGTGTAAAGTCCCCATTGGAAATAAACCTTAGTACAACTCTGTGATAAATACACAGAAAAGGTGTATGATGAAAATCGTAATGAACTGTTAAGAGGGCTTAGATTTTAACACGGTTTCTTTCTAAATGCAAGAGAGCTGAGTGTTGCTTTTGTGAACCAATCAGGTGTGACCTGCTCGTGCTCTGTCACTGGTGGAGGGGACAGATCGGTCCCTTCAGGTGTTTGAGACCCCGCATGCCCTAACCCCACACTGGACTGCAGTCCCGTGTGATCTGGGAAGAATCCCTCTGATCCAGGGAAAGGAATCACTCTGATCTTGCTTTTTCAGCAGGGAACTGGGTTCTGGGGTGCCTCCTCCATCTGATGACACCCCCCACTGGAACCTTTTCCGGAAAGTGAGAATTCTCCTGTAGGCTCACCAAGGGGCTCACATGGCATACACTATAAAGAGCAACCCAGACTTTGCAGACATTCTCTTTTTTTTTTTTTTTTTTTTAAATTTTTTTTATTGTTATGTTAATCCCCATACATTACATCATTAGTTTTAGATATAGTGTTCCATGATTCATTGTTTGTGCATAACACCCAGTGCTCCATT
>NW_022589749.1:11886885-11936531 GCF_004348235.1 Phoca vitulina
TATGATACATGTCTTTCTCTGTTTGACTTATTTCGCTCAGCATAATACCCTCCAGTTCCATCCACGTCGTTGCAAATGGCAAGATCTTATTCCTTTTGATGGCTGCATAATATTCCATTGTAAATATATACCACATCTTCTTTAGCCATTCATCTGTTGATGGACATCTTGGCTCTTTCCACAGTTTGGCTATTGTGGACATTGCTGCTATAAACATCAGGGTTTGCAGACATTCTCTTAATAGTTTCTTCCCTGCACAGAAATTCACCCCAAAGACTTGAATCCCAATGCAGTGTTTTGGAAGATTTTTTTCCCTCTAAAACTGATGATCTTCACCCAAACCACACACAATTAGGTGAATGAAAATGGACTCTTAAAGAGAATTTCCAGGTACATTTCTTCTCCCCAGAAACTCTTTTGGATTCCACTTTCACCTGTTTTGAAGGCGGCAGCAGCAGCTCTGCCAGAGGACCAGACCGTGACTGACTTCGGGACAGAAGGCTGCTGTGAGATCTGGCGCCCCTGGGCCGCTGCCGCCTCTGGGTGCTGAGCTGGGGGTCTGATGGAGAAGCAGCGGGTTGGCTGAATTCCACGCCCCCCAATGCTCCGAGGATTGGGACTTTGAATATTACCTCTGAGTTGGGGATATTTTTGTCATTTGCCTGAATCCTCTCCAGGGAGATAAATACCACATCATTAACAATTACGTGGTCAAATTTGGGGTCAGATTTGGTGGTTTCCTAGCCGTGTGACCTCAGACAGCTGACTCAGTCCCTCCATCCCTCCGTTTCTCATCCATGACCTGGGCAAGAGAGTAATACCTACCCACGGGTTTGCCGTGGGAACGAGATGAGATAGTTCAGCTGAAGTGTTTAGTGCAGTGCTGGGGACAAAGAAGCCCTCAGTGAACGGTCTCCTCAGCAAGAGAAAGGATGTGGGGCATCTGGGTGGCTCAGCCGGTTAAGCGTCTGACTCTTGGTTTCAGCTCAGGTTGTGATCTCAGGGTCGTGAGATGGAGCCCCGCACGTGGGGTTCTGCACTCAGTGGGGAGTTTGCTTGGGATTCTTTCCCCCTCCCTCTCCCTCTGCTCCTACCCCTGTTTGCTCTCTCTCAAGTAAATAAATAAATAAGTAAATAAATAAATAAAATCCTTAAAAAAAGAGAAAAATACATGTTTTGGACACACAGGAATACATATCTTTGTATGACATCTACAGAAATTAACTTAGGTTTTGACAAATATTGAGGGGACCAAGCAAGGATGATCCACGGGTCAGAGTTGGCCCCTGGTCTCCAGTTACCAACTCTCAGACACTGGCCAGTCCCTCTGAGTGCTGAGAAGGTAGACCAAGTGATGGATGTGACTCTCCAGTTTCTCTTATCCTGGGATACAAGCAGATTTTCACTTATTATTTTTTTTTTTAAAGATTTTATTTATGTGTCTGAGAGAGAGAGGGAGCAGGAGAGAGTGCGAGCGGCGGGTGGGGGGCGTGAAGCAGCAGAGGGAGAGGGAGAAGCAGACTCCATGCTGAGCGGGGAGCCTGACGTGGGGCTCGACCCCAGGACCCCGGGATCATGACCCGAACCGAAGGCAGACGCATAACAATCTGAGCCACTCAGGTGCCCCCAGATTTTCACTTATGATGGTGATTCTCTTTCACACCGATCAGCACCTCGTGCCGCAGGGGACCATTCTTGCTGAGGGTGAGAGGTCATGTAGGGAACCAGAGTCTGAGCAGCATTTCAGGGAGCTGTGTCTGCCTTGGGTGATGCCCCCCGAGTTCCTTCTTCAAGGTAGAGAGTGGGCCTCTGCTGGTTTTCCTTTTCCCTGCCCATGGCAGGAGACCCAGGTGTGTGGTGGAGGATGGAGCCCGTGCTTCAAGAGGAGCCCACCGTCGTCCAGCTGGTGGGGAGAAGGGGCTGGTTGTGATGTCTGGGTCTGCGAGGGAAACATTCTCGAGGCCTCCGTGGCTGTAAACTTCCTTTATTTGGTGCCGGGAGGGACTGGAGGTGTCCTCTCCCTCTGCGGACTCCAGCGGAGCCAGAGAGCTTCACGAGGCCGGGGCGGGGACACTGATATGACCTCCTCTGTGACTCCATGTTGTCCCTGAAAGACTCTTAAGTGGCAGTTCTGGGACCCCTGCCGGGAAGACCCGCCTGGATTCTCTGCTTTAAGAGAGTTTCAGCGAGCTGAGTAATGATCATTGCTGTGGATATTTTTCTGTTTTCTGTAACAGTTCTTAAGATAGAAGGTGAAGTTATCTTAAATTGAAATGGAAACATTATAATTAAACATTTACAACCAAAGCAGATTTATAGCTATGGTGGTTACATTTTTCATTGTCAGGAGATGCCATTGAAGCTAAATAACCCATTGAAATTGTAAGAAAAATGTTGTTTTTTTTTTTTTAAACGTCTGTTAACAATGGTAGTCTTTATTCTATTTGTTTTCTCTGGTGCCTTAGTGACAATAAAATAGAAGGCAGTTGTGCACCGTGAAATTGAGCTGAATTGGGAAGGGCAATGCTGGTGAAGTGTATTTTTTTTCCCTGTGGTAATTTGTTATGGTTGCCTGCACAATGGTTGGGAGACGTGTATCTATTCAGGGTGGCTGCTGGGTTGAAGGAGGTGTCATTTTTTTAATTCTCATTTCTTTTTCCTAAAGATGAGGATAGGTCATTGCCCTCATTTGCATACAGGACTCAGGGTCTGTAACGGGATAAAATGCTCCTAATTACTGGAATGACATCTCACTCTAATATGTGCCTCATAGTTTGTGGGGCGTGTTCTTCTTTACTTCACTCCATGTAATTTTAAAAGTAATGCAAGGTCATTGTCCAAAATTGAAAAACAGAAAACATAAAGAGCTGCTGTTAATGTATTTTTCTAGTTCTACTCAGCACTCTTATGCTCTGAATTTATTACATTCTGTATAAACAATTTTCTCTCCTGCCTTTTTTTTTTTTTTTTGGCTTTGTATTTTATCACAGGCATTTACAAATGTAATTGCAAACTTTTTGTAAACCTTTTTTTTTTTTTAAGATTTTATTTATTTATTTGTCAGAGAGACAGAGCACAAGCAGGGGGAGTGGCAGGCAGAGGGAGAGGGAGAAGCAGGCTCCCCGCTGAGCTAGGACCCTGATGCGGGGCTCGATCCCAGGACTCTGGGATCATGACCTGAGCTGAAGGCAGACGCTTAATGACTGAGCCACCCAGGTGTCCCAAACTTTTTGTAAACCTTCAGTAGTTCCTCACTATTTCTTCATGTGAACATTATTGAATTTTCTTAATGGGGCCAGTTAGGTCGTTTCAAATATTGTGCTGCTCTAAATAATGCTTGAATCCTTATCTTTTGGATTATTTCCTTAAGTACATTTCCAGAAGCCATGGTAATGGCTGTTGACATTTTTTAAAGGCTTATCACACACTTTGGGAAATTGCTTCTCAGGGAGGTATCAGGCACTACTTGTGATGGTCAGGTTTGTGCTCTAACTTGGCAAGGCTGTAGTCCCTAGTTATTTAGTCAAACACGAATGTAGGTATTACTCTGAGGTAGATGTGATTAAAGTTCATAATCAGTTGGTTTTAAGTAAAGGAGATTATTTTAGCTAATCTGGTGGGCACCTTATGAGCGGAACTGAAGTCTCCTGCAGGCAAGAAGAAATCCTGCCTGTGGACAGCAGCTTCAGTTCCTGTCTGAGATGTTCCAGCCTGTGTTTCCTGAGGGCCTGCATTACAGGTTTGAGAGATGACTAGCCAGCCCCTTGCAGTTGCTTAAGCCAGTTCTTCTGACATGTCTCTTAACATCTGTCTCCTACTGGTTCTCTGGTTGAGCCCTGAGTGATACACTGCTCCAACAGAAAGTATATGAAGTGCTCCTCCTCGTAGTATTGAATATTATCATATTAACATTTTTACTTATTTGATTAATATAAAATGTATCTGACTGTTTTCTAAATTGCTTTTCTCCCTAACGGGACCAGTGAACTTTCAGATGCTTATTGACCATTTGTACTTCTACTTTTGGTAATTGTCTTTTCCCATCTTTGCTGGGTGAGGCACGGTGGTTGAGAAGGACAGATGTGTGACTGTGTGTGCAGCCTGCCTCTGTCATTTACTAGTGACTTTGATCGCCTCAGTTTCTTCGTTTGTAAAATGGGGTTACTGATAGTACCTCCCTTTGCCAGTTACAAATGTTTTTCCTCTCTGCCCCCAGTGCACTCTTCAACACCTGCTCAGAGATCATGGGATGGACACTAACATGTCTCCTTTGCAGTGAGCATGATTTAAGCTTTGTCGGTAGAGAGTGCTGGAGGGAATGCAGGAGGAAGGGCTTTCTCCTTGGGCATCTGGAGTGCTGTTGATTTGTCTTCTAAGGCGGTGTATGTGGAGGACTCGTAGTGTCACATCACTCTAGACACGGACCTGAGCGTGCAGTCGCTCCCTGAGTGCACAGCCCCAGCCTGGCCTGGGGACCACTTTGCTGGGGCCTTTCCAAGTTGGACACTGTGCCCCCCAGGTCTTGTGCCACCCTGCCAGGTAGTGGATGCCCAGTGCCCCCTGTATGCCCACGTGCTAGCCTTGGCCTTCCTTTGGCCCCTGGTGTAGACATCTTGCACCCCAGGCTTTGTGCCACCCTGCTGGTGAGTAGGCTCCTGACACTGATCAAGTCTGTGTGCCTGCCCACCAGCATCAGTCCTCCTGCGTGGAAGTGTTCCCTGCTGGTCTGGTGATTGTGGGCCAGCTCTGGGCTGGGCAACCCGATGCACTTCTCTACGTCCTGGGGGCTGCAACCTTGTCTCTCTAACAAAGTCTGAATCTCAGCCTTATGAAGGCCTCCTCCAACCCCTGTCAGGTTGTCCCACTTTCCATCAGCTCTAGGGTTTCTTTTGAGGGTTTTTTTTTTTTTATTATTATGTTGATAACTTCTTCCCTATCGTAGTTAATAATTATTTGTATTAAAATTTTCTTATTCAAATTACTGATTGGACTCTGGCTGTTACCTTACATCACAGAATTGCTGTGAAGATTTTATGAGATAATTTTATGTCACTGGGTCTGTAAATTGTCAGTGCTCAATGAATGTTAGTCCATATTACTTTAGGCATTTTCTTATTGATTTCTGTGAGCTACTTATATGTTAAGGATGTGAACTTTAAAAAAGGACTTTAGAAAGGTAATATAACAGAGTGGCCTGTGGAATATCTAGCCAGAAGGTCTGATTTTATATTCATTAAGAAGTAACCAGACTTAAGTGCAACCTTCTAGTAAAAGAGATTTGGATTTGAATTTTGGCTCTGTAATTTGCTCTCTTTGGGAAAATCACTGAGCCTCTTCAGGCCTTTTGTTTCTCACTTGTTGAAAAGTGAATACAAAACATAACTACCTTATTGGGTTGCTGGGAAGATTACATAAAAGAATAATACAGCCTCTAGTATATTTTTTCCTACATGGTATGCCCTTCATAAATTACTCCTTCTTTCCCCTTCCCAGTTCAAGTCATCCAATTTCACTGGTAATGAAGTGTGTCATTTGGCATTCCTAATCAACCTTATGAAGTCATCAGTTTAGGTATTATTTCTTATCTAGTTTTGCAGATGAATGAAAACAAAGGAATAAAGTCATTGAACCATTTAGCATGACACAGCCTGTTGGTGGCAAAGAAAGAACCATAGTGTTGCATTTGGGACTTGATTTTACCCTACTTACAGTTTAATTAGTTAAGCCGTACTCTGTGGATTCTTGGTGAATTGGACCTTTTGTCACTTTGAAGTTACCCTCTTTATATCTTTTTTGTGCTTTTTGTCTTAAAATCTACTTTGATATAATATTATTATATCTGTTTTCTCCTGGTTACTGTTCACATGGCATATTTCTCAAACTTTTAACCTCAACCCATATTTAAAATATTTTGGTTGGGTCTCTTGTGTTTTTATTTTGATTTTTTTTTGCCAGCGTGTCCTTGTTTATTGATTGGCATATTTTGTTCGTTTACATTTAATGCAATCCTTGGTACTGTTTGTGTTTTAATCCATGATCTTACTACCTGTTTTCTCTTTATCATTCCTATTCTATATTCCTTTTTTTTCTTTCTTTTGGATTGATTAAGGGAAAGGATGGAATAATAAAAAAAGTTCTCAATTAGCTGTGAATCTGCACACTTTTATTGTTTTCGTGGATACTCTAGAGAATTCAACATGTTGTGTTTGTTTATCAACACCTAATATTATTTGGTAATGTTGCCATATTTCCAAACAACTCCTTATAGTACTTTAATTCCATTTGTCATGTTCCCTAATTGTATTTTATTATTGTGTAGGTCAATACACTATTAGCGTTATTTTTTATAGTCAATATTCACTTATATTACCCATGTATTTGCCATTTTCTTTTTTTTCTTTTCTTTTCTTTTATTTATTTATTCATGAGAGACAGAGAGAGAGAGAGAGGCAGAGGGAGAAGCAGGCTCCCAAGGATCAGGGAGCCCGATGCGGGACTCGATCCCAGGACCCTGAGATCATGACCTGAGCCGAAGGCAGACACTTAACCATCTGAGCCACCCAGGCGCCCCATTTGCCATTTTCTTTGCTTTTTTCCTTGCTTCCTGCATCTCTATTCTACTATCTGGGCCCACTTTTTCTTCTGCTTTCTTCAGCATTTTATTTAGTAGTGTCTGCTATCGGTAAAATGTTATCAGTTTTTGTTGGTATGAAAATGCCTCACTTCATTTTTGTTGTAGAAGAATATCTTCCCTGGTTATAGAAATCTAAGTTGGCAGTTATTTTCTTTCAGCACTTTGAATACATCATTATATTGTCTTCTAGCTTACATTTTTTGTGTTGAGAAGTTACTGTCAGTCTAACTAGTTTTACTTTCAAGGTAATAATCTTTCTTCTTTCTGTGTCTGTTTTTAAAAAATAAAAAATTCTTGAGATATAATTTAGATACAATAAAACATATCCATTTTAAATGTAGATTTTGATGAGTTTTGACAAATGTATTCACTTTACTAGTCAGTACCACTAGCGAGAGGCAGAATATTGCCATGACAACTGATGATTTCCTTGTGCATTACCTCAATCAGCCTCCCCCACCCTTGTTCCCAGGCAACCACTGACCTGCTTTCCATCTCCATAGATTAGATTGGCCATCTCTAGAGTTTAATATAGATATAAAGATGGCTCTGGTATCTTTTGCTCAGCATGATGTTTTGAGATTTATCCATGATGTTGAGTGTATCAGACTCTGTTCCTTCTCCTTTTTCCAGTGGAAGTTGATGGCATAGATGCTATTTGTTATCTCTTTGCCTATTCACAGACATTTACACATTTTCCAGTTTTATGCTAATATGAATAAAACTCCCATGGACATTCATAGACAGATCTTTCTGTGGACATATGTTTATATTTCACGTGGTTAAATCCCCAGGATTAGGATCACTGAATCATATTGTAAGTGCATGTTTAATTTTGTAAAAAACTGCCAAATTCCTTTTCAAAGTGACTGTATCATTTATACTTCCTACAGCAGTGTAAGAGTTTCAGTTGCTCCTCATCCTTGTCAACATTTGATATTGTCAGTCTTTAATTTTAACCACTCTTGCATCTATATAGAGTATCTCAGTGTGGTTTTATTTGCATTTCTTTAATAACTACATATTTTGAGCATCTTTTCTTGTACTTATTAGGCATTCATGTTTCTTCTTTGTTGAAATGTCTGTTCAAATCTTTTGTCCATTAAAAAAACCCAGGTTGACTGTTTTCTAATTATTAAGTTGTAAGAGTTGTTTTTATATTTTGGATACTGGTCTCTTATTACATACATATTTTGCAAACATTTTCTACTAGTCTGTGCTTTCCTTTTTATTTTCTTACCAATGTCTTTTGAAGGACAAAAGTTTTAGATTTTAATGAAGTGTAGTATATCAATTTTTGATTTTATGGGTCATGGTCTTTATGTCCTATCAATTTTTTACCTTACCTGAAGTCTTAAGGATTTTATACTACATTTCCTTGTATGGGTTTTGTAGTACAATTTTAATGCTTAGGCCTAGAATTCATCAGAGTTTATTTTTGCAAATGGCTAGAAATAAGGGTCCAGGTTCTTTCTTTTCTTTTCTTTTCTTTGTTCTCTCTTCTCTGTCTAGACTTACTTTTCCCTTTATTTCCTACCATTTTTTTTTTTTTTTGCCATTTGTTGAAAAAATTCTTTCCTTGTTGAAGTACCTTGATACCTTTATTGAAAATCAACTGACTGTATATTTTTTCAAGTCTATTTGTGGACTCTCTATTTTGTGCCATGTAGCTACATGTCTGTTTGTCCACATTGTTTTAATTATCTTGAATTTAGCTCTTCAGTTTCATCTTCTGTTTCAAAATTGTTCTGCTGATCGAAGTCTTTTGAATTTCAATATAAGTATTGGAATTAGTTTATCAATTTATACCAAAAAGCCTGCTGGGATTTTTGACTGAGATTACTTTGAATCTATAGCTCAATTTGGGGAAGAATTAACATACATTTTAATAATATTGAGTGTTATGCTATATGAATAGGTTACAGCTATCCATTTATTTAGGTCTTATATATATTTTTTCTCAGAAAATGTTTTATAGTTTTTAGCATGCAGATATTGCAAGTATTTTGTTGCATTTATTCCTAAGTATTTTTTCTTTTTCTTTTTTTAATTTTTTAAATTTTTTATTGTTATGTTAATCCCCATACATTACATCATTAGTTTTAGATATAGTGTTCCATGATTCATTGTTTGTGCATAACACCCAGTGCTCCATTCAGAACGTGCCCTCTTTAATACCCATCACCAGGCTAACCCATCCTTTTTAATGCTACTGCAAATGGTACTCTTGTTTAGAATTTTAATTTAGAAATGCAATTGTCTTTTTATATTGATGTTATATTCTGTGACTTTACTAATCTCACTTTGTTGTTCTAATAACTTTTTTGATAGTTTTCTTAAAACTTTCTATATAGATGACCATCAATTATGTCACCTGTTAATAAAGGCAGTTTACCTCTTTTCTAATTTGAATACCTGTTATTTCTTTTTCTTACCTTATTATTGAGAACACCAGTACAATGTTGTATAGAAGTGGTGATGTTGGACAACCTTCCCTTTTTCCTGATCTTATGGAGAAAGCACTCAATCTTTCACCATTAAATACATTGTTAGCTGCAGTTTTTTTGGTGTGTGTGTGGATGTATTTTATGAGATTGAGGGAGTTTTTGTTCTATTTCTACTTTGCTGAGAGGATAAATTGTGTTGAATTGTGTCAAACTTTATTTCTTCATTTGTTGAAATCACCATGTTTTCTTTTTAAACTTATTACTAAGGTGAAGTACATTGATTGATTTTCATATGTTAAATCAGAGAGAGGGAGAGAGACAGAGAATACACATGTTCAAGGGTGAGTAAGCAACAATGTAAATGATAAATAGGATAAAATATTAATAGGCAAATCTGGGTGTTCTTCATAATATTCTTATTCTTGCAGCTTTTCTGTAAATTTGAAATTATTTCCAAATAAAATGTTAAAATATTTAAAAAGAAATCTAAGACTGTGCCTGAAAACTGCAATATCACATTCCCCTGTGGGTGCATTTTTGTAGTCTGTTCTTTTAAATATTCATGTTTTGACAGTTCGTATTGCCTTGTCTCCCTGTGTGTCTGGTTATTTTTTGTTATGTACCAGACATTGTGTTTTTGGAACTGTTTGTGGAAATTCTTGGAGTCCTTAGATGAGGTTACTTGTCTCCAAGAGGGTTTATGTTTGCTTTTGCAGGTGCCTAGGAGCTCTAGCATTCTAGGTTATCAGAGAAAACTCCGATCATCTTGATACACTTTCAGGGACTGACATGATTTGAAATAAAAATGAGTGGCAGCCCATTTTTGGCTCACTTTCATTCCCACGATATGGCCCTGGGGGTTCCCAAACAAATTTAAGTGTCTGTGTGGGGGTGTGTCTTCACTAGGCCTCTGCCACTTTGAGGGCTCTGGACTTCATTATGTGTCTGTAGCCCTGTGCGGTGTCAAAAGCTATCATCCCTTCAGCTTCCCCCTCTGATATTGACAAATGTCCATGGAGGGAATGAAACCTCCAATCCCAGGCTCTTCTCCCCTGGCCTCTGTCATCTTCTGCTTTCTGGTTCAGTACTTCACGATTTTGTTTCTTCATTTTTTTTGGCTTCCTTCAGTAAATCACCTTTATATTTTGATCAGTTTTTCTTGTTGTCCTCTGCAGAATTGCTGATTAGGATTATCCAGGCAGTCATTCCTGAAAGCAGTGGTCTCCCATCTTGATTGTTTTAACTGCTGTTAAAGAGCCAATGATAGGGATGGATGAGGGCTTAGGTAGCTGTTCCTCTATCAACGGACATTTAATTTGTTTACACATTTTTACTGTTTCCAATAATGGTGGGTTAATTGTGTTTGCATTTGTCTCTTGTGAACTTTTGTAAGTGCTTTTCTAGCAAAGGTTCCAGGAACTGGAAATACCAAGTCATGGGATTTGCATATTGTGAATATTTTGAAACAGCCAATTGTTTCCCAGAATGGCTATACTAATCGATACCCTACCAGCGATGTGTGAGAGTTTTCATTTCCCTGCATTCTTTTCAGTGCTTGATATTATAAAATCTTTTAATTGTAGTCAGTTTGTTGAATGACAATAATATCTTTTTTTTTGACAATAATATCTTCATATTCTGAAGTGAATATAGTGACTGCTAGCGATGTCAAACATCTTTTCATATGTTTATTGGACATTTGCACTTCCTTTTCTGTGAAATCCCTTTTCATATCATGTGGCTATGGGCTTATCTTTATTGATTTATAGGTGTCCATTATGTATTTTGGGTATTAGGTCTTTACTTGTGTACCAGATATTGTTCCTAATTTGTCATATCCATTCAGTTTTTATGGAGTCTTTTGTCTTATATATGTTTAAAATTTTATAGTAGTCACACTATCAATCTTATGTTCTATGACTGCCACCATTGTATCTCTCTCACCAAAATCTTAAACCTTGTCTCCTATAATTTTCCTAATAATCCTGTTTATTTTTTGCATGTCAGTGACTTACGACCCAACATTAAACGTTTTTTTGTTGTTCACTCATATATTTTGAGTTCTTGCTGCTTGCATTTTACTTTCAGATTTCATGATACCACTTTTAAATAAGAGCATTTGGTGACCTTTTCAGAGACTATAAAAGTTGTTGCTTTTCCCCATCACACTTCTTTTTTCTAGTTTTTTTTTTTTCTTTTTCCTAATGATGACAAGAAGCTTCAGCATAAAATGATGCAGAAGCCTGGGTCGAGCATCAGGGGAAAACAGATCGGAATTTTGGCTGCCACCCAGCTTTCTGTGTGTCTGTCCAGGCACAGACATTGAGCTGTCCCTTGAGCCTCAGTTTCTTCTGTCTCAAAATGAGAGCATGAATCTGCAAACTCCAAATTCTTTTCTGGCTCTCATAGATTTATAATTCTATCTTGATGAAATTTAATCTTTTAAAAGATTGGTATTGGTGTTGCTTAAGGCCTTTGACCTGAAAGTAAATTATACATTGAAAACCATGGGGCAGAAAAGTCATTGAAAACCTTCTCGCAGAGTTATTCCCGCAACGTCATATACAGTATATTAGTCTGTTTAGAGGCCTTCCATAAAACAACATAAAAGGTGGGTGACCAAATACATTTGGAAAATACTTCTTATTGCTTACTGAATTCATATTCTACTCTTGGAGATTCCAAATGCACATTATTTCATAAACTGCCAGTTCATGAGGGCAGGTGACTGGCACCAAACCCCAGAGAAGGCAGGAATTCTCAGCCCGTGTGTGCCAGCCCCGCTTGTCTCTGTGCCACGGCCAATCACGCTGCCCTTTTGGGTTGTCCCTGTCTTGTTAATTACTGTTTGGGCAGCTGGTCCTAATCCCCTACCCTAGGAACAGGGCCAGGCCCAACAGAAGACATCTCTTGTCTTTGCTGAATTTACCATTGTTTTGCTTCTGCACATGGCTCTGGAGCGCTGAATGGAGCTTTCAAGTAGGGCTCGTTTGAACAGAGATTCGGGGGTTCTGGCTTAGACCCACCTACGCCGAGGGTGCCCTGGCGTGAATGCCAGACTTCCGTTTTCAGAAACAGGCGAGTGTTATCATCATGGCAACTTCACAGCCGAAAAGGGCTACAGCCTGACTTTGATCTGGCATCTGAAATAAAATAATAAGTGTGAAACAGGAGGCTGGCATTGGATTCATGACCTCTTTTCTCAATTTCCCATCGCGAACCTGCTCTCGGCAGCAGATTGCGGCAGGTGCCTGCATGGGGGGGGGGGGGCCCGGGGGGGGGGGGGGGGGGGTCCTCTGGTGATTCCCAGCAGCCGGCCACGTGGGAAGGTGATGCAGTGAGCACTCCGTTCAAAACCAGGTGCCAGCAGTTCGCTTGGCCTCTCCAGTGATTTGAGGTCTTCCAGATAGGCATTTCCCAAGATGGAGCTGTGATAGCAAACATCTTGCCTAAAGCTTAAAAGAGAAAACATTTCTGTCATCCAGAAATCTGCTTATTTATCTCTTAGGAAAACATTTATAAATAGAGTTTTAAGGAGACAGAAACCATTCCGTTCTGGGTGATCTTGTTAAACTCCTCCGTTTGTTTACTTTGCGTTTGAACACTTTCCTATTGCTTTTGCTGCCACTTCTCTTGAGTGAGCGCGTGTGGTGTCTTCTTTGATGCTTCTTCTCAATCACAATAGCAGCCGAAATCTCTCTAGGTGAAATGGTGAAACGGTGAAACTTGACATGCTAGGCACTGATACTTTTTATTTTTCTCTCTGTGAAGCTAATAAGAAAACTTTAAATGTAGACCTTAAAATGAGTCTACACTGAATTGGACTCATTAAAAACTTAAAATACACCTCACCATCCAAGGCCCTCCAGCGATTTGAACAGAAGGTGCTCTATGTATTAAAAGAAGAAATAAGCAGTTTGAGTTTAATAGAACGCAACAAACAGCCATTGATGAGTCAAGGGGACTCTGGAGGGATTCCTAATTGGGGGTGGGGGAGGGGAGTCTGCAGCACATTTCAGGAGTGGGGACGGTGGGGTGGGAGGATACGGAAGGGACGGGAGGAGAGGGAATATAGACCCCTCCAGGGGGAGCGGAGGGGGGCAGGCGAGGAAGAGAGGAGCCAGCAAACACAAGTGGTGACCGCTCCCTTGGGAACTGAGGGACTGAGTTCAAAGGCGGGAACAGCGCTGACAAGGATAAAGCCTGTCACTTCGGGACATTTGTGGGCATCCCCGCTTGCACTTAGAAACTCAAGTAAATCAGATTTGAAATTCTGCCCAGCCTGGGAAGGCACAGAGGACTCTCCTGAAGGGTTTGGGAGAAATTTGCAAGGATATGTTGGCGCCTAGAGGTTTGAATAAGAAAAAATACTGATCAGAGAAAGAAGTGTGTATTTGTGTGTGTGTGATTTTTTTTTTTTTTTTTGAGAGGTGTCCTTAATCTTTCTTGACTATTTTCTGAGTTTCCTGAAAATGATTGCTTCCACACATCGTTCTCCTGGGATGGGTTGTTTTTCAAGGGGTTGCAGAATTCTTAAAAAAAAAAAAAAAAAAGAATCTAAAGGTGCGTCTGGTCACCGTGAAGCTCGTCAGAAATCTGACTGCAGCCCAGCCTGGTGGTGGTTGGGTGGGGCCACGCGAAGATCTCAGGCTGGTGAGTCGTGACTGGAAGTCGCAGGTGATTCCCATGCAATTTCAGGCCAGAGCATTTAGTCACTGCTGCAGAACTTTCTGGAAGTCTTCCCCAGGACGAGCATGGCTGTGTTTCAGGAGCCCTTGGTTGTAAAAACAGGTGGCAGGCCCCGTTTGGCCGCCTGTGGAGCAGGGCACCCAGGTGATCTCTGCTGGTCATGCAATGTGACATTTTTAAAGCCACTCTCAGTGCTCGGGTGGTTTGTCGCCTCAGCCTACCCAGCCTATTTGACTGATTGAAGGCGAAATGGGACCATATCTGGCTTATAAAAATGAGACAGCTTTCCCAAGAAAATAAAGGATAAATACCCCAGACCACATCAGCTAAATGTGCATTTATTGATCACCAGCCATGTGCTCCTAACTGCACTTTTCTGATGCTCTAAAACTGTTCCCAGGGAGCAGTCTAAAAATGTCTCCTTGCGGGAACCCTCCTACACTGTTGGTGGGAATGCAAGCTGGTGCAGCCACTCTGGAAAACAGTGTGGAGGGTCCTCAAAAAGTTGAAAACCCTACAGCCCAGCAATTGCACTCCTGGGTATTTACCCCAAAGATACAAATGTAGTGATCCAAAGGGGCACGTGCACCTCAGTGTTTATAGCAGCAATGTCCACAATAGCCAAACTATGGAAAGAGCCAAGATGTCCATCAACAGATGAATGGATAAAGAAGATGTGGTATATATATACAATGGAATATTACGCAGCCATCAAAAATTGAAATCTTGCCATTTGCAACGACGTGGGTGGAACTAGAGGGTATTATGCTGAGCGAAATAAGTCAATCAGAGAAAGACAATTATCATATGATCTCACTGATATGAGGACTTTGAGAAACAGGATCACAGGGGAAGGGAGGGAAAAATGAAATAAGACGAAACCAGAGAGGGAGACAAACCATAAGAGACTCAATCTCAGGAAACAAACTGAGGGTTGCTGGAATGGTGGGGGGTGGGAGGGATGAGGTGGCTGGGTGATGGACACCGGGGAGGATATGTGTTATGGTGAGCACTGTGAATTGTGTAAGACTCATGAATCACAGAGCTGTACCCTTGAAACAAGTAATACATTATATGTTAATTAAAAAAAAAAGAATAAAAAAAAAAAGTCTCCTTGTGGGAAGGATCCAAGAGCTGGGGCCTTAAAAGGGCTGCGGAGGACACATCTGATTAGCGGGAACTGGTCTCTGGGAGCCAGTGGCTGTGGGGGTGGGCGCCGTTCCTGCCCCCACCCCTGCTGTGGAGCCATCGGCCGTAAGGGGAAGATGGAGGTAAAGACTTCTGTTTTACCGGCTACCTCATTAACGCTCCTCTGCACACCCCCTCACCCTGAGTCTCGCGCCTGGTTCAGCCATGCTGACCCCACACTGCATCACTGCCCTTATTCATGGGTCTCTCCCCTAAAATCACTCTGCGCTCCTCCAAGGAAAGGACTGGTCCTTACTCATCCCGTGTCCTCGGAGGCTAGCACGTGGCAGGTGCTTCGGAAATTCCTGTGGACCTTCAAATCCTATGTCTGGACTTTCTGGATTTTGTTTATCATTTCTGGAGCAAAATACACATTTTCTAATTCCTACTCCAAATCTCTGCTCTCTCAGCCAGAGAACCCCTCTCTGAAGCCCAGTCTATCACACTTCCCTTGCAGTTGGCTCTTCCCCCCACCGGAGACACCCAAGCCATCTGCCCTCAGCCACCCTGCAGGGGGCTCTGGGCTGGGGGGGTCCTTGCAGCCCTTCTGAAGTTCATGCGCATTTTGTGTCTCAGAGGGGACTTCATGCTCTCACTTGGTAATGAAGCTGCACATTCAGCAAGTGACAGAAAGCTGATCCATGGGACCGGAGGCTGCGAAATGGGTCTTCAGCTCCTACTTTCTCCCCTTCATGTTCTCACAGATTCATTAGTTCCTCCCTCAAGACTGCCTTTTTTCCTCCTGATTTTGCTTGGCTTGAACATCTTTCCCCCCTAACTTGTGTTTGCCAATTTAGTTCTGCCACTTTGGGTTTGAATCGGGGTGGAGGATGAATTGGTCTCCTGTGCTCGAGCTGGAACAGGGGTCCCTGCTTTCTTTATTAATTACTGCCAGCTCTTCCTGCTCACCGCAACGTCATTCGGTTCGGCCGGTTGTGAGCATGCAGTCTGGGTGCGACGCTGGCAGGAGCGGGGGGAGGGGGGTGGGGGTGGGGGGTTGAGCGGATAAAATGCAGCTCCTGTCCTCTGGGTGTGCACAACTGGCAGCCACTCAAGGTGTATGCAAGGGGAGGACAAGAGCGAGGAGGAACAGTGGCTTTGTGCAGAGGATCATGCAGGTGACATTGAAGGTGTCTGGGGCTCTCCTAGGACAAGGCTGGAAGAAGAGTATCCTGGGGCAGAGGAAAAGGCAGAGCAAAGGCCCATAGATGTGCATGTCCAGGTGAGCATGGTACAAAGACCACAGGTAACACATGCAGGCATGTGCAACAGGAATAGCAGGAACTGGGCCAGACAGGCAGGTGTGGACGAGGTGACCCGGGTGCTCTCCTAATGGAGTGCAGAGCCTGCTTTGTGCATGGGATGGGGGTGGGGGTTGGAACAGAGCCATGGAGACTGGGTGTGTGTCTCAGGACAAACTCTGGAGGGGGGGTGTGAAGAAGGGGGCGAAGGCCTGTCATGAGGCAATTTCAGTAAGATTCGATGAGTGGGAGAGGAGGACAGAGATTCAAGAGAGGAGTCTGGCTGGAACCAGCAGGACTTGGGACAGATTCTATGTGGGAGACGAGAACGGGGTAGGAGGCAGAGGTGTCCCTGAGGCTTAAAATGTGGGCCGTGGGACGGGGCTGAAATAAAAGCCCTAGTTCACGTGTATTTATTTTAAAGTATAGCTCACGGCATGTGCCCGCAATGGTATCACTGGCTGGACGTGCCCTCCTGCCACAAACAGAGAAACTGGGCAGAAGACAGAAAATAGGGGCCACAAACCATGACCCCAAGGGAAGGAAGTGAAGGAGGCTGTGCCCCCAGGAGGCCAGCAAGGGCCATCCGATTTGGATGGGACCTTCAGGGACTGGGGAGCCACGAGCTGCAGAACCCCCAGAGCTCCTGCAGGGACCAGCTGGGTGGGAACTGGGGCCCGCGCTGAGCCTTGAGACTGACCTGCGGGCACGAGACCTGTGGGCAAGGGCTCAGCCGCCTCTGGGGCCCACCTCTGAGGATGGCTGGGGCTGGGAGTCCGGACAGACATGGGTCCTGCCCTTGCACACTGGGCAGCAGCTGCAGGGTGACCGAGGTGGACCTGGGACTCAGAGGCCAAACAAGAAGAGAGGAAGGGGGAGACCTGTTCAGAAAAGCCACCCCAGTGGGAGAACAAGCCCTATCCTTGCTCACGTGGTTGTCTTGATTTCCTTTCCATGACACCCCTAATGGCGCAGATGAGGCAGTGAGGATTTATGAGCACTTAGATTTTCTGAGTGCCCGAAGGCCACGTCAGCGAGACATGACAGTGTGGCCAAACAGCTCCTGGTCCTCTTGGCATGCAATTGACATCTGCTCAGGACCTCCCCGGAACACCCCCCCAGTCCCGTGCCTGTGTGGAGCCAGCTCAGTCTCCCCAGGCTCTGTGCTAGTTACCCCTTTCCTTGGCACCACACAGATCGATACAGACATGGTTTTGTTAACAGGGCGAGAGGGCTGAAACCTGAGCAACCAGGGAGGCTGCTTCCTAGTTCCAGCAGAGGGACCCCCATCTACACTTGGCGAAACACCCACTTGTGCTCTTGGCTCAAGTCCCTCTAGGGGCCACTTCTGCGGCCTCCTACTGTGATCCTCTCTGCTTGTCCCAGGGTCTTCCTGACCAAGGCACATCTTTCTAAAGCTGCTGAAAATGCATCTGAATTTTTCTCGTTAAACCAAATACATCATCTCTCCTCCAGTTCAGTCCATTTTCCTCTTGAACGGTATTGCTCAGCTATTTGAGTATCACATCAAGTGCTCCTCTCTTTCTGAGCAGGAGGATATTGCATTGTTTCAGCCCGTAGCCCAGGGTCATGTGATTACATAGAACCGAGTACCTCTGAGATCACTGGGCCAGCATCGTTGGTGCCTGTCATTGGTGCTGGCTTTGAAGAGAAACCACTTTTTGGGGGACTAGCACCTGCCTGCTTACTCACAAGGAAGGAGCTAGAAAATTTTCACAAAATCTAATGTTGGCCATTTTTTTTTCTTAAGATTTATTTTATTTATTTGAGAGAGAGAGAGAGCGAGCACGAGCCGGGGGAAGGGCAAAGGGAGAGGGAGAAGCAGAATCCCCCACTGAGCAGGAAGCCTGACGCGCGGCTCGATCCCAGTACCGTGGGATCACGACCTGAGCCAAAGGCCGATGCTTAACCAACTGAGCCACCCAGGCGCCCCTAATGTTGGCCGTTCCTCGTAATTTTTTAATTCTGCTCTTTTTGAAGATGATGGAACATCATGTTAGTTGTTTTTCATTTGGGAAGTTTGACAAAGCTCTTTAAAATTCTGTGTCTCTCAGAAAGTTATTTTTGTCTTCATATTTTTCCACATCCCCTGTGTTTTCCATTAATGAAACAAAGGGAAGGGGCGTGGGTCTCTCCCCATTAGAACAATCTGTGTTATGAGTCTGCTTATTGCGAAGAGCTTCCTTAGTCGTTTGAATAATAAAGGTGACCAGGAAGGTGACCTTCGTGAGAAATAATATCAAAGTTAGATCAGAACACCCAAGATGGGGAACATGGGATCTTCCTTAAATGGGGCTGTGGGTTCTCCGAATTCAGACACACACGGAGCCCATGAGTTGGATAGCAGCAGGAGGTTCCTCTCCGTGAGGGTCACTCAAGTCCATGCTCATGTGGCCAGGCTGATGACGTGAGGCCAGAAGTGGGCCATGTGACACAGTGGGGAGGAACGGGGGGCTACAGGCATGTGCCCCGTCTCCCTGGGAGGTGCTGTCTGTGTTAGCCCATGGTTGCCACGTAGGAATTGGGGGCCCAGGGCCATACGATCTCCTGTTGGTTGTTTCAAATCCAGATGTCTGGAGTTGATGTAAAGTATTTCAATTTTCAACTGTGGGCACTTAAAAAACCCCACAAAAGACAGCACATCTTCATACGAGTCTGCAAGCTTTGCCCTGAGAATTGCTTATGAGTGGCCCTCTCCCATCATCTGCTGAAGGGGCTTTTGACCCTATGGTGCTTTTTCTGTCTGGAGCCTCCAGTCTCATCCTATGTCCTATATCCAGGTTCTGGATTTTCTGGCTGTTCTGCTGTGCACCCCACGCCTTATTTTCTTGCTGTTCTGCTGTGCACCCCACGCCTTATTCCCTCGGTCTCCTCCCTGAGTTGGGCAAGTGCTCCTTCCTCAGGCCTGGATCCCGTGCTTTTCTCTATGCTGTCCTCCTGGCTTCCAGCAAGGCCTCCTCCTCTGCCTGCCCTTCTGGACCTCACCCACCTTCAGGTCCTAGCCCAGTTCCATCCTCCTCCGAGACATCTTCTTTGGCTGGATTTTACACTCACTTTGCCCTTCTTGTGCACATCAGGTGGTTTGATTGAAAATACACCGGTCTCTCGGTCTCTAGCTTCGCTGATATTTTACTCAAAACTCTCCTCAGACAGCAGACACCGGCTCAATTGGCTTAATCCATAAAGGAAATTAATTAGCTTGCGTAATAAAATCCAAGGGGACATCTGACCTCAGGCACAACTGGATTTAGGTGCTCTAGAAATATCCTCAGGAATCTGTTTCTCCATCTTTCAGTTTTATGTTGCCTATGGTAACTTCCTTTGGGGTGACAAGACGGTCCTCAGCAGCTCTCAATCTTCACCCTATCAGTTGGGCAGTCTACTCAGAGTCCTTTTCTTTCCCAGTGATCCCAACAAAAATTGCCACTTGCCCTTCACTGGCCCGCCTGAGTCATGTGCCCATCTCTGTACCAATCTCTGGGACCCCAATGGAGTAGAATACACTGATTGGCCTGGCCTGGGTCACGTGACAACCCTGGAATTTCCAATAATATGAGCTCCATCCTAACCACATGGAGTAAAGGTGTGCAATGGGTTTTTCTGCCAAAGAAAACTGGTCTGTTGTTACCAGAAAAAAGGAAACAGATACTAGGTTGGCTAAAATCATACATGTTCACCGTCCTTAGATCTCCAAATAAATTAGAAAATTTAGCATTTAGAATTTGTAAACCAGAACTCTTAACCCATTTTATTCTTAAATAGATATTAATTCATCTCTTTATTCAAATAAATCAATACATAAATAATTTTGTTTGTAGTCATTGTATGATGTGCTGGGTTGTGGGGTACTATGCTGAACAGAGAGAATAAGACAGTTTCTCATGAGTCTGGCAGTGAGGCTGGATCTGAGGGAATTACCCAAGTAACTATAATTATGAGAAGTGATGTGAAGGAGAAATATTAGGACATTTGCGTGGGAAACAGGGAGGTCTGGTAGTCTGGGAGGTCAGACATGACTTTCCTGAAGAGTGACACCAAACCAGGACCTAAACGCTAAGTAGGTGTCACCCAAGGAAGGGTGGTTGGGTTTGGGGATCTGGGTATTGTTTCCACATGCTCATTAAACTCAGATTGGATGCTGGCATTTGTACCAGCATGGATCGAGTTTCTTTTCTTTTTTTTTTTTAAAAGATTTTATTTATTTATTTGAGAGAGAGAGTGAGGGAGGGAGCACAAGTGGGGGGAAGGGCAGAGGGAGAGGGAGAAGCAGGCTCCCTGCAGGGCTTGATTCCCAGGACTCTGGGATCATGACCTGAACCGAAGATAGATGCTTAACAGACGGAGCCACCCAGACGCCCCAGCATGGATTGAGTTTCTATAAAGACTTCTTAATAAAAAATTTCTGTGAATTTCCTGGGGGATGATTACCACCAAGAAAATTTGGTGCTTTTTTTCTGGAAGGAAACTCGGCTGATCCACAGTTGGCGACCTCTGCATTTTTGGTCTATACATTTATGTTGGTACTTGTTGGTAAGCATCCACAAAGCCTCATGCCCAAGACCCAAAGGCCCATGTTAATGAGCTGACTAGCTAAGCATAGGGATGGATTTTGGGACACAGAATGCAGCTTCCCTTTAGGACTCTAATTGGTCCCATGATGTTGAGACTTGCAATCAGTCTTCATGGAATCATGTTCCAGCTATTCCACCTGCCTTATAGATTGCAGGGTAAGAGTCAGTTTCCTAAATATTAAGTACAGTAAAGGCAATTGAACTCCTTCCTCTGAGCTAAATAAAGCTTATACTTGATGATACTTCCAATTCTCTCCTGACCCAGACTACTTTACTCAAATCCTACTTGTAAGGCTAATGGGTTTTCATTAGCGGCAGGATATTTTTAAAGTGCAATATTCATAATCCTCTGCTGGCTGGGCCTCCCTTGAGATTGGAGTGGGAACCCAGGCTGTGGTCCAAACCACTACGTCCTTTTATTGCGGCAATAGGGCTGGATGGGAATGGGATGTGTTCAGAGTGTGATGTGCACTTCAGAATTAATTTCCTTCTTCCTTTTCTAAGATAAACACTGTTCGTTATTTATAGATTTCCCTCTCTTCGTGCTGCTCTTCTCACATTTTCAATTTGTAAAATCAATTTTATTTTGGTCCATTTTCTCTATTTTATGATTGTGATTGCCTGAACTGATTGTCTTTGGAAATCCGTAACTGTGCATTTGAGGAAAACCCAGTCACTTCACGGTAGAGTCCTTGAAGTCTCAACTGTCCTTGGTTTGAAAGGAAGTTCTGGAGTGACAGCTCACCTCCAGCTTCTCTTGTCCAGGGGAATAGAATCAGGGGATGGTCATGGAGAACATTGTTCTCCCTCCTTCCATGGTCCAGGAAAGTCATGGTTAATATCTGTCCGTTTAAAAGACTGACCTGATGCTAATGGTAAAAAAATGTTAACTTGAAACCAGCCGAAGTCCTTCTCAGCTGGGGTCACCTCTGCTGGGAGCAGGACATCAGTGAGTCTCCAGCAGCTATCAGGTGAGAGGTGACTGCTTGGACTCTGTAGGCTTCTCTGACTTGGTCCAGAATGTCAAGTGTCTGCTTGGGACAAGGCCACCTGTCTCTTTGGCTTTTGGACTGGGGGATGGGCAGAAAGTAGCCATGGCTCCCCTTTCCGCAGTTCATAAGTGAAACCACTCTGAGCATTGATTAGCCATCATTTGCCCTGGGTGGTCTGAGGTGCACCGGGCAACTCTGGTGTTTGCTATAATTGCTGAATGCAAGTTAACTGAGTTGCCCTGAGCATGAGTCCTGGAATTGATTTCCGGACCAGACTGCAGGAGTATTAGCCCAATGCTGAAATTAGCAGTCAGTCAGCTTCAAGGGCACAGGCTAATTATTTATTTTGCTAGATAACGCAGGCACGCTCTGGCTTAATTACAGGGATTTTGCTCTGAAAAAGAATTGTGTCTCTATGTCACCGTGGCTCATTAATGAAACTTTGCTCACTTTTATTGGCTACACTCTGCAGTGCCCTTTGGTTTGAAATGATTTTCCAGTTTGCTAGTGTCATTTATGAGAGAGGAACATTTCCAAACCATCTTTTGTAGGTGAAACGCTTGTGTTTCGGAAAAGCCTTAATGTTAATCTCTTCCTGGCTTTCAAGACCTGACTGTAAAAATAGATCATCTTTGTCATCTTCGTGTGTCTCCAAGTCAGCATTCAGTTGAATCCCAGCATCAGGGATCCCAAGTGCCAGGACCCTGTCCAGGAGTCCTGAAGATCGAACCCACCAACTGTGAAGAGTCCAAGCTCTGCCACTAGGTAGCTGGGTGGCCTTGGACAAGTTACCCAACATCTATGGGACTCCATTTACATAGGTAGAATAAGTGGGTTCTTTCTTTTTTTTTAAGGTTTTATTTTTATTTATTTGAGAGAGAGAGAGAAAGCACAAGGGAGTGGGAGAGGCAGAGGGAGAGGAAGAAGCAGACTCCCCACTGAGCAGGGAGCCCGACCTGGGACTCAAACCTAGGACCCCAGGACCGTGACCTGAGTCGAAGGCAGACGCTTAACCGACTGGGCCACCCAGGTGCCCCTGCGTGGGTTAATTCTTTTATTTTATTTATTTATTTATTTATTTATTTATTTATTTATTTATTTATTTATTTGATGTAGTGTTCCGTGATTCATTGTTTGTGTATAACACCCAGTGCTCCATTCAATACCTGCTCTCTTTAATACCCATCACCGGGCTAACCCATCCCCCCCGCCCAGAACCCTCAGTTTGTTTCTCAGAGTCCACAGTCTCTCATGGTTCGTCTCCCCCTCCGATTTCCCCCCTTCATTTTTCTAAGTGGGTTAATTCTTGTATTCAAATATTGCCTGAGTGGCTTCTTGTGCTAGGGCCTGTCGTAGGTACTAGGAATAGAACCAAAAACAGGGTTAGACAGGATTCCTCAGCACTAGGAAAAGACAGGGGAAAAGACAGACAATAAACACATAAGTGAATAAATGAGATCTTTTAAGGGAGTGATAATCCTATGACACAAATTAAAATGTAACTGAGGCAGTTGGGGGTAGGGCAGGCTACTTGAGGGAGGGGCACCAGGGACCTCCTCTCTGAAAGGGGTGACCTTGGAAAATGGTGATGTCAGAAAGCTAAAGAAAGAAAAGGAGCCAGATCTGCAGAATTTGGAGGAAGAGCTATTTCGGCAAAGGCAAGAGCCAGTTTATAGCCCTGCGTGTGGGTCCCTTAAAATGTCATCCAGCTCTTCAGTTCAGAGAGTCAAGTGCCAGGCATTTCAAATTGTGTCCTACAGTTTTTCCACGGTGGCTTGTGTCATCTCTGTTATTGGTTTATGTTAGATTTTTGTGTCCTTATGGAAGGTTAGCATTTGTCGTCACTGCCTTCCTATTCATTATGTGTGAAACCTTCCTCCTCTCCAGGCCCTTTGCTTCACGGACTGTGTCCTCACCAAGTGAAATTCCATCTGGGGATCACCCTGTATTATCCCTGCTGGTTTCATGCTATTACTGGCCAGTTGATAGGAATGGAGCAGAGGAATGAGAAAATTCTTCTGCAGAAACCTCTTGTAGAGTCACATGTCTTACTCCTCTCCCGATGATCAGAAATCGTCTGAAAATAACATGCAATTTAAGATTGTAATTTACCTGTTGTTTTCAGCAAGGTCCCATGATGAGAAGTGCTGGCACTTTCAACTAGTGTTGATATTATTCTAATTGATGAAGTCAATTAAGAGAACAAGGCAGCTACCAAATAATGCCTTCAGCAGGTACGGCACTGACTCTTCTAATATAAATACATGACACCTTTGTAGGTCTAGCTGGTATCTAGACAGCGTCTCAGCGTCTCGTGCAACTTGATAAATTGCTCAAGAGCTAGCAGGAAAGTCTGAGAGTCTGGGTCACATCAATCCAGGCAGGCCTAGATCTGGCTCCCCATCACTTCAGGGCCTACCGGGAGGGAGTCCCACCTGGATGGACAGACTCTGGCTCCTAGTCTCATTCTGGTGAGCACCACCTTCCATATATTATTGTAATTTTGTCAGGCCAGTTACTCAATGGTCCATCTGGTTAATCCAGCCTCCTAGAGGGGCATCTAGTCAACCCACTAATCAGGACACCTGGTCAACCATCGTCTCCATATTTATCTTGATTATTATGTGTTCTTGGTGCCCCCTTAAATCGTATGCCCTAATCCTGGCCCTGATTTCAGGCTTCAGTGCCAGCTGAAGGGCTCCTTCTTCCTGTTGGCCTATGTTCCATGAAAATGTGCTGTCACCACCAGGGCCACAGTGTGGCCTCAGTCTACTTGTTTGGTCATGCCAATGTTTGTCTGGTCTCTAAAAATTGCTCACAGGATCCATGTATAGATACATGTGACTAGACATCAGATAGCACTAGCCCCTCTCATCCTGGCTTCCACTTACTAGTCTTCTGATCTTGGGCACCTCCTTTCCTTCCTTCCTTCCTTCCTTCCTTCCTTCCTTCCTTCCTTCCTTCCTTCCTTCCTCCCTCCCTCCCTCCCTCCCTCCCTCCCTCCCTCCCTTCCTCCCTCCCTCCCTTTGACTGAGCAGAGTCTCCACCTGAGACATGGCATAATGATATCAACTTTAATAATATATGATGGGATAGTAATATAATCCTATCTGGACTCTCTGCAGATCTTTGCATGGCTGGCCCCTTATGGTCATTCGGGTCTCTGCTCAAATGTCACCTCCAGAAAGAGACCTTTCTTGACCACAAATCCACAGTTGTCCTCTCCGCCAGTCACTATCCCATCAGCCTGTTTTCCTTCCTCTGTAGCAATTAGATTTTGAAATTATGTTCTGATGTATTTGTCACTTGTGTCTCTGTTCTAGAACGTGAACTCCACAGGGGCAGGGACCTTGTTGGCTCTTTGACTGCTGCGGTATCCGCAGCACCTAGAAAACAGTCTGGGGCACCACAGATGCCCTTCCAGTATCTGCTGAATGAGTGAATCCACCTCAGAGGGTCAGGGCGAGGGTCAAATGCCCCAGCAGTGTTTGTGAAAGTGTTTTGTTCCTTCTCATGCTCTGTGTATCAGTGAAGGGCAGGAACTTGGACAACTTGCACACGACAGTCTTTGGGGAAAGCAGTTTTAGCTCTCAGAATCTTTGTTCTGTCGTCTTTAAGTGGGAATAATAAGAGTGTGTGCTTCAGGACTGTTGTGAGCGCCAGTGTCATAAGAATCACCTTATTTGTGCTTAGCGTGGGACTCAGTGTTCAGCCACCGGGGCGCGAAGAGTTCACAGCACCAGCCTCCATCTTCAGCGAAGTCATAGAATCACCCAGAGTTTCACTGATATCCCACGAGGAATTTTTTTTTCATTATTGATCCAGGCCTTTTAAACCTATTGCAGTGTGAATTAATTTTCATAGTGGTTAGTTTTCTGAGTTTACTCTTTGGTTGTTGGATTGGATCTTTCAAAAATTCACAAATCTCCAGGTGTGATCTCAGCTTTCAGTGGACTCCTCCTAGGTCTGGAGCCTTGTCCTCTGCTAGCGTGTCTCTTTCTTTTGTGTGCTGTTCATGGATTTGTGCCTTCAGTAATTTTTTATTGAGCACCTACTTGGTGCCAGGATCTGTTCTTACGGCTGAGGGTACGGTGGAGTGCAAGGTTGACAAGGTCTGTGTTGTCCATTCTGTTGCTGGAGAAGTAACATATATACGCACACACAAATGTACACACACACCCACACACATGCAAACTGTGTTAGGGGTATAAGTGCTATGAAGAAAAATAAGAGTACAACGGGACAGAAGAGGAGTGTGTGTGGGGGTGGGTGTGAGTGGGGGCGGGTGGGTGACTATTTTAAATAAGGTGGCAGAGAAGACCTCCCTGAAAAGGGGCACTGAAGGAAGTGGGAGGATCAGGCATGTGGTTAAGTCCAGAAGGAGCATCTAAGGCGGAGGGAGGTTCCTTGTAGAGGCCCTGACCTGGGCTGTGCTCGGTGTGTTGAGCCAGCAGAAGGAAGTTGGCCGTGTCATTGGAGCAGACTGAGCAAGAGGGGCGGTCCTGGGGACAAGGCCAGGGTGATGGTGACGTCTTTGTTTAATGAGGCTTGTAGGCCATGGTGAGGAGTGTGGATTTTATTCTGAGTGAATAGGGGAATCACTGGAGGGTGTGACATGACCTGGCTTACAGTTTCAAAGGACATCTTTGGCTGCCTCTGGGGGATGGCTTGTGGGGAGGAGGCAGGAGCAGGGAGATGGGTGAAGAGGCTGCCCTGTGGGTCCAGGTGAGAAATGCTTCTGGCTTGGGTTAGAGTGCCATAGGGGAGGCAGGGAGGGATGCTCAGAATGTTTTGACAGTGGAACTGATAGGCTTTGCTGATATTTTGTGGCTACTGTGTTTGAAAGAGAGAGAGAAACCAAGAAAGGTCAAGGCTGACACAGAATTTTACCTGAGGGACTGGAAGATGGAGTGCCAAACATGGGCATGAGGAGAAATGCAGGGAGGGCCAGGCCTGGGCACCGCGTGGAGTCACATGACCAGCTCTGGCCACAGCAGGTGTGAGATGCCCGGGAGGCATCCCTGTAGGCAGGTGGGCAGGGGTCTGGGGTTCACAGGAGAGGTCCAGACAGAGCTCTGGGAGACGCCTGTGCAGGGAGGGTGTTCCACTCTTCCTTAGACTTCCGCCATCGCTCCCCTAACTCCGACTTCTCCCACACTGGCTGGCCACCCATTGGCTCCTCCTCCTTCATTCCCACTGCTTGTCGGGGTGAGGTCAGGCCCCACTCAGGGCAATGGCAGTCACAGCAGCTAAGGGCAAGCTGCTTAGTGGGATGAGGGGCCACTGGCATGAGGAAGGTTGCCGTGTCCCTGGGTATTAGTGGGGAGGGGAGAATGGAACCCAGTCTTTGATGGGTCAGTGTCGTCAAGACAACCTGAGCATGAAAGACTCACACCGGGCAGCCACCTCCGTGACCAGCCTAGAGTTTCTGAGCTCTGAATATTGCATGGGCTTGTGGCTGGCAGTAGAAAAAGAGGTTCTTTTAACTGGGGAGAAAGAAAGTGCTGGAGTATGAGAACCTGCACATTGACGCCGCGGGCCATCCGGATCAGGGGCCTGAGCAGGGGCCGCGCCTTCCCCAGGGCCATGCAGATGTGCACCAACTTCTCTTGGCAGTGAGTCGTGAGGGCGCAGTCTGGGTAGCGAGTGGCGGGAGACATGGTCCCTGCCCTTAGGAGCTCAGGGTCGTACAGGTAAACAAACAGATGAAGTTGAAGTGCACAGTGACGGTCTAAGGAGGGACCGATGACCCTTTCCTGCTGGATCACAGAAGAAATCTCAGAGGCCAGCCCGGCACCTGCCTGTGGTGTGTGACGCAGGGATGGGCATGCACTCCGGCTCTGCCCCAGGAGCACCGGCAGCACGACTTCTCTGTTACTGCTGGGAGAGAAAACAGCCCCCACCCCGCCAAAAATTGCTCTGTGGATCTATGTTTTCATTTCTCCCGGGTATATACTGAGGAATGCGGTTGCTGGGTCGTGTGGTGATTCTCTGTTTAACTGTTTGAGGAAGCGCCAAATCATTTCCCACAGCAGGTGCACCATTTTACGTTCCCAGCAGCAAAGACTTGTCCACATCCAGCACTTCTTCTTCTCCTTCCTGTTTCTTATCTTTTTTTATTTTTAATTATTTTTAATTTTTATTAAAGCCATCCTAGTGGGTGTGAATGTCTGTGCTTTAAGCATTTTAGCTCTATCTTCTATTCCTTGCCCTGAAGAGCTTTATTTGGTGCATCTTGGAAGGATGAAAATAATTAGGGAAAATAATTTCAGACAGGAGGAACAGCATGAGCAATGGCTCGGAGGCAGGAAAGCCCGACGCACATTCCAGGCAGAGTTGTTTGGAGTATGATGTGTGAGGGATGATGATGGGCATCTTGCCTGTCGGGCTGAGGAGGAGCCAACAAACATAGTGGATTTACGGACTGATGGATTTCCTTCACTGCAGTTAGTTTCTAACCAACCACTGGAGAGCTGATGGAAAAAAAAAAAAACCCAAACCCAAACTAAGGACGATGATAAATGCCGTGGGAAGGCCTGCTTGTCTCTTTCTCTGGTTTCAGGCTCTACTCCATTAACGGGGGAGTCGTGTGTGTCTTGGACGTTGTCATCTTCTTTCTGTAATGATGAAATGATTTCTCTTTTAGTTATACAAGAGTATAATCAAACCAAACAACTAAATAGCACAGAAGAAATAGACCTACAGTCCTGTCTTTCTAAACAGTGAACTTTCTTTCTTGTTCACGTTCTTAAAACGAGGCAGCATGTGCAATGTAGCTTGCACAGGGCCCGGAGCGTGGCAGGTAACCCGCAGGTCACGTGACCACCTCCTCCAGTCCATACCTGCCTGTGCACACACGTATTTTTACATAAAACAATGTGCTTTTATATTCTACCTTTTCACTTGCTATTCTATCCTAAGAAATTTCTGTTGTCACAGTGTCCAGATACCTCTTTAGTTGCTGTGAATGTCGGTCCAGGGAGCTACCATAATGTAACTCCTTCTTTTCTGTTGGACATTTGTAGGGTTAAGATCAAGCACAGGGTTGACTGCTTTTACCCTGTTCAGCATCTAGCCTTTATTTTTCGGGCATTTGCACCCATACTGTGTTATGGGAACCACTCACCCCACTCTCAGTCTGTATTGTTGGGGGTGGGGTCACACCTTTCCTGGTCCCCGGTGTGGCCACATGTCCTGGGGCTGGACACGCAGATGACTTCATTCCTCTAGACATGGTGTGGTTAAGGCTTGGCCATGTCCCCCGGGTCTAGGGAGCCTAGATGCTCAAGCATGGGGCTTTTGTGTGAACAGCTTGGAGAAAGGGGTTCTCTTTCCATTGAGGCTGCCAGTGGGAGCATGATGAGGTCGGGACCCAACTCCCAAACCCCACCACATGAAGAGATGCTGTTTGAATGTGGGGTCCACTTGAAGAGACAGAGAGAGAGAGAGAGACTGTCCTGATAATACTGTTCGAGCCCAAGATCCAGTCTGCCCACCTGGGAATATTCTGTCATATGAGCCAATACATTCCCTTGAGTTCCTTTTTATATTATGGTAAAAAACTCATAAAATTTGTGATGTTAACCATTTTTAAACTTTTTTTTTTTTTTAAGATTTATTTGTCAGAGAGAGAGAGAGAGAGAGAGAGCACAAGCAGAGGGAGTGGGAGAAGGAGAAGCAGGCTCCCCGCGGAGCAGGGAGCCCGATGCGGGACTCGATTCCAGGACCCTGGGATCACGACCTGAGCCGAAGGCAGACGCTTAACGACTGAGCCACCCAGGCGTCCCGATGTTAACCATTTTTAAGTGTACAGCACAGTAGTGTTAGTTGCATATACTTTGTGTAACGGATTTCTGTAACTTTTTCATCTTGAAAAACTGAAACTCTATACCCGTTGTACATGCAGCAGGACTTCCTTCTTTCTGAAGGCTGAATAGTAGTCCATCATGTTTCGACACCACGCTGTCCTTATCCATTCATCCATCTATGCACACTTGGGTTGCTTCCACCTCTTGGCGATTTTAAAAAAGGCTGCAGCGAAAATGAATGTTCTCAGAGAGAAATGAATAATCTCTCTGAGATGCTACTTTCACTTCTTTTGGGCATATACCCAGAAGTGGAATTGCTGGATCACACGGTAATTCTACTTTTAATTTTTTGAGGAACCTCCATACTGTCTTCCACATCAGCTGTGCCATCTTATACCCAACCAGCAGTGCACAGGGGTTCCAACTTCCCCGCATCCTCGCCAATGCTTCTTATTTCCCGTGATGGTTTTGGGGTTTGTGATTCGGATCGTGGCCTTCCTCATGGGTATGTGGTGACATCTTGTTATAGTTTTGATTTGGCTCTTCCTGATGACTAGTGACACGGAACATCTTTTCATGTGCTTGTTGGCCATGGGTATGTCTTCTTTGGAGAAATGTCGATTCAAGGCCTCTGCCTGTTTTTTAATTGAATTATAATTTTGTTGTTGTTGAGTTGTGGGAATTCTTGCTACATTCTGGATATTAACTCCTTGTCAGATACGTGTTTTGCAGATACTTTCTTCCACTCCAGAGGCTGCCTTTTCACTCTGTGGGTTGTTTACTGGGCTGCACAGAAATTTTAAAGTTTGATGTTTAAAAGTATAGTTTTAAAGTGCGGTGTCCACTGGAACTCAGGTCTGCAAGCTTCCAGCCCGGTGGTGAACTGCTGGGTTTTAGTTCATGTCATTTCAGGAGAAATCCTTCAACCGAGACTGCTTATGGAAACATCTGCCTGGTAGTCGGGGCAGGATGCTCAGTTGTAAAATTAAAGCCGTTTTCCTCTGAATTGCATGAGAGAATTGTGTGCGGTGTTGTGGAATCAAGATGCATGCACCATGGCCTGGGCCTTAGAGGGAGAGCCTTCATCCATGTCCCCCAGAAGGCTCTCTGGTGTGTCGTGAAGACAGATTGCTCTCGGAAATGTGGTCCAGCAGCGGGCCGTAGCCAAGGCAGGGGCGCGGTGTAACTCTCAGCATTAAATTGGATTTGTTTTGTTTTTCGGTAACCATTTTCAAAAGGTCTGTGTTGCTTGAACACCCCATTTTCTGGGTAGAGCTGGCACCCGTGGAAGACTGGATTCCTGTGCGGTGGACTGTACTCAGGTTGGTGACAGCATGGGGGGCTGCTCCGTCCCCCTTCGGGGGACAGCGTGCTCTTTGCTGTGGGGAGAGCAGTGTGTGGCAGCCACCAGCTGTTACCAGCCTCAGGGTCCCCCTCAGCTGCCAAGCTCAGGTGAGGCCACTCTTTCCAGGCAGCCCCCCAGCCATCGGCCGTGGACGGCGGGGATTCTGGGGCCTGGCGTCCCTGCCCGACATGGGACTTGTCTACCAGGCGGTCTCTGCTCCAGAGTTCCTGTAAGAGCCGTGTCTCAGCAGCATCTGCAGCTGCTTCTCACGATGGGAGGAAAAGAAGAGCAAAGGCAGGTTGCAAAGAAAAGTTCCAAGTTGGTGTCAGCTTTGAAAATGAGGGTGAGGAGCAAACCGGACAGCACGGGCCATACGTGGGATCTGCTTGCGGATCATACATGGGATCTGCTCAGGGGTCAGAGCAGGAAGTGGTTCGATCCCTTGGCGAGCTGGAGTCTGCATTTCTCTCTGGAAGCCGGTCCCCTGCTTCAGTCATCTGGGGTCCCTGAGCTTCTGAGTTTCTCCTCACCCACCAGCCTCAGGGGGAAGGCAGTCCTGGTGGGCTCTGCCAAGCTGGTGGGCACCCCTCCCTGCCCGCAGCCCGCCCTGGGTGTGCCTGAGGTGCGGCCAGCCTGCCGGGGCCTGGGAGTCCCCAGGATGGGAGTGGCTGCTCCATGACCACGGTGCTGGCCGTCACCCCTGCTTGCACGTGAAGATGGGGCACATCAGCGTGCGCTGGTCTCATCATTCTGGCCGGCCTGCCGTGCTCCTTCTGGAAGACTTTGCCGAGTGGAACATCTCTCCGTGTGCCAGGGGTAGAGTCCTACCCAGTGTGGGGGCTGCAGCCTGCCGTGGTGGGCACTGAAGATCTGAGTGAAGACTCTGGTCTTTCCCAGAATTACAAGACTGCCATGGAACCCTCCAGCCAAGCCGACGGACGCCAAGAATTCACCGATTCAGGGCCATGGCATATAATACACCCCTGGTCCTTTCTAGCAGTAAGGTTGGATGGCCGCTTCTACCTCGGAGGCCTGGGTGACCTGGGTTGGGGACTGTCAAAGCCTTTCTCTCTCTCTTTTTAATTGTTAGGTTAGTCACCATACATTACATCATTAGTTTTTGATGTAGTGTTCCATGATTCATTGTTTGCGTATAACACCCAGTGCTCCATGCAGTACGTGCCCTCCTTATACCCATCACCAGGCAAACCCATCCCCCCACCCCTTTCCCCTCTAAAACCCTCAGTTTGTTTCTCAGAGTCCATAGTCTTTCATGGTTTGTCTCTCCCTCCGATTTCCCCCCCTTCATTTTTCCCTTCCTTCTCCTAATGTCTTCCTTTGAAGAACCGCGGATGGCAGTCCCGAGAGTGGATGTGTCCCCGTGCTGAGGGCGTTGCAAGGTGGCCCCTTTAACCCTCACAACGATCTATTGAGGCCGGTGTTGTTAGGGCCCCCTGCCTCTTATGGGGACATGGAGGCCTGGGGAGGCTCTGTGACCGGGGGGCTCCCAGGCAGGGGAGGGTCTAGGCAGGATTCCCTTCTGGGTCTGAGAGCATGGCTCATTCTCTTTCCCTCCGCCCTACAGTGCCTCCGGGCCAGGGGCCTGTCTCCTTCGTCCTCGTGGTCTCAGGCCTAGCAGAGCCTCCGACACATAGTAGGTCCTCAGTAAATGCTTGTTGGCTCTCCAGGCATCCTGGCCCCGAGGTTCTCAGCAATGAGCAGACAGGGCAGCGGTTTCGGCGTTCTCCTGTTGGAAGGCAAATTGAGGCCGAAATAAGGTCTTGTGGAGGGGTGAATTATGTAGATAACTAGAGAAACTCTGTGGTTTACTTGCTGTGTAGACGTAGCCTCAGCAGCAGCGTGGTGCTCATTTCCCAGCATCTGGGGGTGTACAGCCAGGAGGCTCCTGCTCACAGACGTTAGTAGGTAGCTTGTCGTCCGGGGCAGATACGGATCCTTTACAACCTCATTCCGGGACCCACGTTAGAAGAACTTCTCTGTGAGTGAGCGTGTTACTTCAAGCTGCAGTGAATGTGGTGTGTGTAGCACCCCCCACCCCACCCCTGACCCCCTTACTCCTCGTGCTCCACACACAGTGGTCTTTGCCCCTGGTGCCCTTCATGCTCGGCTCATTCCCACTTCAGGGCCTTTGCACTTGCTCTTCCCCTGCGTGGGATGCTTTCCCTCCCCTCCTTACCTCATCCTGTTGGTCTCAGCTCCAGTAATTATTATAGAGTAAACATAATTCATGTTTCCACGGTATGCTGTTAGGGGACCACCACAGCATTTGCTATAGCATCATTTGTAAGTATATATTTGTAAGCATGCACATTATGTACTATTGGAAGTATACGTTATTTACTTTTCTCTCAGGAAATTCTGTTAGCTCCATGAAGGTAGGAAATATTTGTTATCCATTGAATTCCCAGCAACTATCAAAGTGTCTGGCCTATAACAGGTAACTAATGAATATGGAATAACCTAACTAACGAATTGGTCTTTATGCATTGGGATTGCATAAATTGCACAAATTGTATAAATTTGCATTCCATAATGTTGATTGAGTCAGCATCTCTTCCGTGAGAACCTACTATGGACCTTCCAGTGTCATTGTCCACATCCAGGCTTCCAGCAAAACACATCTTCACATACTCCATCAGTATCTGCAAGACTGGGCACTCTCAAGGGACCTGTTTGAGTAAGAGACCCTGGACACATGAGATGGGGTTATCTATAGCCTTCTGGTAAAGAATTTTTTTCTGTAAGTCCCTAAAAGACTCCTTTGCCTCAGCACAGAGGGTTAAACAGGTTGCTCTTCCTCGTAACTCTCAGGAACTTAAAGAGAAACCCAGGTTCCTTATTCTGACGATTATTAAAACAAAACAAAATGAAGCAAAAATTAGATCTTTTTGAAACAAATTCCAAGATTGAGCACTTGATTTATTGGAAGAGATATTCACTACTTTTTTGGTTAATCTCTAGTGTTTCCATCTGGATTCTTTTCAGGGTAACAGAAAACTTAATTGAAACCGACCTCAGCACAAGGGGAAGTGACTGGCCGCTTTAACTGACAAGTGCAGGGCAGGGCTGGCTTCAGGAACAGCTGGATCTGGAGAGACCCACTGCTGCTGTCAGGACACATCCTCTTCCAGACTCTGGGGGCTCTTGATCCTGGGTTGGTGCCCTCTGCAGGTGGGCTCTCCCCTGGGTGTGGTAGAGGGCTGTTGTCAGCTCCATCCTCACCTCCTGGCTTTGGACAACCACCCTGGGAAAGGTGTCTGTTCCCAGGACCCCCAAGTGAAGTCCCAGAAATGGGCTCTGATTTGCTACACCTGGGTGGAGCTGGGGCCGAGTCAGCCTCACCTGAGCCTTGTGGACAGAGCTCGGGAAAAGTCAATCCCTGAAGGAGGCTGGGTCTCTTACCTAGCGGGAGGTGGGGATGACAGGCAGATAGCACCTCACCTGGATGACATGTTCAGAGGGAAGTTTGAATGAGTGTAAGTGTGTGTGCGTGCGTGTGTGTGTGCATGTGCGTGCACGCGTGCAGGGGGACACCAGCACAGCCCCTGACTCATAATTAATCCATAAATGTAGTAGTTCTGGTTAGTATCATTAGCATTGTCATCGTCATTATTGTATCTTGTTTTATCTTATTATTTTATATAACAAAATGTATCAAGATATGTATTCCCTTTAAATAGTTGCCGGACTGAGAAGATAGGCAGAAGAAATAGGCTAATTCTCCGTCTGCCTTCCCTTGTGATGGTAAGAAATAAAAATCTTGGTTCCTGTTTCTAGAACATCCAGGAAACATTTGAAACATGGATTAAGCTTTTCTGTCGTGTAACTGCAGTTCTTATAAATCTTGAGTATAAATGTGGCTGGGAAATTTTATGTTGATGTTGGTTGGACCTGTCACCTTTTTACCTACTTTTGTCCATTACAGTGAAAACACTGTGTTTGAGTTTGAGTTTGGAGAGTGGGGGTGGCTGAAAAGTGTTAAAAGAAGACAGTTGATAATATGAGCCTATATATTGTAAAAATGGAAAGGATTGATTTTTTTTTGGTAAGGCAAATGATTTTTTTTTTTTTTAATTGAGGTGAAATTCACATAACAAAATTAGCCATCTTAAAGTGAACAGCTCTGGCATTTAGCACGTTCACAATGTTGTGCCACCACCATCTCTGTCTGGTTCCAGAACATTTTAAACATGTGCTCCCTAATTCTCCACCCCTGCTCTTGGGAACCAGCAATATGCTTCTCATCTCCGTGGATTTACACGTTGTGGACATTTCGTGTACCTGGAACCACATGGCCTTCCGTGCCTGGCTCCTTCTGCTCAGCGGGGCATTCTCGAGGTGTCAGCACCTTTATGGCTGAAGCCTATTCTGTTGAGTGGATACACCGCTCGATTGGTTTATCGGCCCCTTTGTTGGTGGACATGTGGACTACTGTAAAGAATGCTTTTGTGAACATCTGCGTGCAAGGATCTGTCGGAGCATCTCTTTTCAGGAGGCAGGGGGTATACACCTCGGAGAAGAATTGCTAGCTCATATCGTAATTCTGTGCTTAAACTTTTGAGGAAATGCCAAAGTGTTTCCAGAATTGACTTTTGAAACTAGTAATAACATATACCTTAATTCTCAGACTTGAACACCAACTGGGACGGGTCTTCCAGGAAGCAGACTTGTCTAGAGCTAACCTTTCTCAGACAGGTTGCTCAGAACAGAGTCCTGAGGCTCATCCTCATCATGGAGGTGAGACATCATAAAGTGGGGTCTTTCTCTCCATTCAAGTCTGTAGCTGCTAATGCTCAGCAGCCTGCTGTAAATGGAGTCATGAGAATACTTCTGGAAAAGATGTCTGGGTATGCAGGAATCAGACGCAGGAAAGCATTGGTGCGGTCTGGATGGAACACCAGCTCTGTTAGCACCAGGTCCTCATCAACTCCACGCAAATGATACTTTATGTCTTCATCGGCCACACACTTCACTTCTCACTGGGTTCCGAATCAAACCTGGGTGTACATCCCGCTTTTAGAGTACAGTATATTTTCACTTTCACTTAGAGGTGTCTGAATGGATTACGAAAAGATTCACACTCAAAACCGATCTTACCATAATTTAAAAAATTTATCAGGAGAAGATTGAGCCACCAAGACAGCCAAGTAATGCAATTATTCTGATTTACGATGTATGCTCTCTCTGTCTTGCTCAATCCACCCCTTTCCTTATGAGAGAGAATTCTGAAGAACCGTTTAGCCAAGGTAGTTAACTCTTCCTTTACTGGATTCTTCTTTCTCAAGAAAATTCCTTTATTTTTTTTCCCAAGAAACCTAATTGTTTTTCTCTTCCCACTCTGAGGCAAAATTATGATATTTTTGGTCCTGGGACTCTTCTCTTACAACTGTAATTGATATTGATCAGCTGTTGAGGTCTTGGGGGGTAAAGTTCAAATATTCTTATCTGGGCATTTTAGAGTTTTAATCTGCTTTCTCTTAAAGTGTTGGTAAAAGCATTTTGGTTTTGTTTGTTGATTGGGTGGTTTTTTTTGCAAAGAGAAATACCAGGTGTTTTGGTAAGTGTCTTCTGATAGCTGAGGTCTGGTGAAATTTTTATCTTGGGCTAGACAGAGATTATTGCTTTGGGAAGGAGAGAACCCAGGCATGAACAAAAAGGGGAGTTTCTCAGGAGGATACTGGATGAGCTCATGAAATTCAGAGGGCAACCGAATGACTGGGCCTCAGGAAGGTCAAAACGATATTTCCAAAGCCCTCTGAGGAAGGAATTCCTTGAAACTCATCTCATTTTGAGGGGTTCTGCCCTCAACATTGTCTAGTCTCTCAGTCTTACTTTCTGGGTCTCTAAACGCCATTTATCAAAAAAGATCTGATTGGCTGTTTGCTAGCCCCTGGGCTGGCTTTCCGTGGGCCAGACGTTGCTCTGGTCCAATCAGGTGTGGGTGAGGGGAAGGGACACCCAGCACAGCCGTAGCTGCCGGAGTCCAAACCTTTGAAGAGTCTTTTTCAGGGAAGTGGGCTCTGAGCTGAGCAGACAGCCCCCACACAGAAGTGTTCTCTCACAGCCCATGTCTCTTGTTGGGCAATATCTAAATAACTGAATCTCTTCTACCTTCTGCATGCTCAGCCTGCATTAGGTTTGGGCCACTGGGCCCTGTTTCTTTAGGAGCATCGACTTGATTTCCTTCTGGGGGCTTCCTTTCTCTTCTCATGAGCATCATGTGTAGGGACATGATATCCTGCCCTGGACTGACCATAGGGTGGGGATATGACCAATGGTCAGTCAACCAGGTGCTCTCTCTGGGACTTTGAATCTTGAGTGCACTGCTGCAAGGTTGGAGAAGACATACCGTCGTGTGAGTGTATTCATTTTATCTGTGCAACTGATGAGCCTGTTAATTCCTTTTGCTACCCACACCCACATTCTGCATAAATTATTCAGAGTAAGTGTCTGTTGCTTACAACCAAAAATCCCTAATTGATTCACTGTGGAAAGTCAGGGTCATGGCTCTGACACCTTGTGTGTGGGGATCCTTTGTCAGAAAAGGAAGCACGAGTTCAAGGTCACTAGACTGTTTCTACTAAGGCCAGTCCAGAAATTATTCATAAAAAAGAAAAAAATAGGCTTTAAGAAATCCCCGCTTAAATCAATCTGGGTATCTTCTACTTGAGTACTCTGATTAACTAAGGATCTATCAAATTGTCTTCTCTTTTAACTGCATGTTCATAGTTTTGACTTGCAAGGTGAGAAGCTGCCTCAGTCTGTTTTCCTCTTGACAAAGGTCCCCTTGACCTACACTCCCATTTTCACGCTGCATTCCCCCGCCAGCCACACTCACTACTGAGTTTTCTGTGCTACCATGACCAAAATACGAGCACACTGCAGTAAACTTGGCTGGGACCAGTTCCTCCAGTGTCTTAGTGACCGTCCTGAGTGCCAGACCTGGGTCTCATTTCTCTTCTTACCTGTTAGGTCAACCCCAGTCCTGGGCACTTCCTGGTACTTCTCAAACCTCTATCAAATTGAACTACGCTACTACTCCTGAGACCCCATTTTAGAGTTCTTTGAAGTTACTGTAGACCCATCCGTTGAGTGAGTTCAGAGCTTGGGGTCTCTTCGCTGGGAGAGTTCTGGAATCAGAATCTTACGCATGAGATGTGGTGAGCTTAGGCAAGCTGGTCAGTAAAGAGCCCACCTACCTCCCTGTGGCTTCTGGCTCAGTCTACTCCCTGCAAATGGAGCTGCTCTATGCTTGTTTCCCTCCATCTTCGATTCTGAGAACCAGTTACGGCCCAGACTTAGCCTTGTTCTCATCGTTTTTTTTTTTCTTAGTAGATTTCAACTGAAGAATCTGCCTGTCATTCAGTGTAGGTATTGGCAAGAATACTGGAATTGCCTGGGACCAGGACAGCAATGTGTGCACGCGTGTGCGTGTGTGCATGCATGTGTGCACACGCACGTGCATATTAAGACAGATACGAGCAGAATAGTGGTGGTACAGGGAATCATAGAATTACCCCTGGAAGGAATAGAATTGATGGCTAGGTTATGCTGTATTCCTCTAAGTCCTGAGACCTGCCTGTTAAAAAAAATTTTTTTTGAGCAAGGAGAAGCTGGTCAGGAGACCGCTAGGATGATTTCTCAGTGAGGAGCGCGTGGGTGTAAGATCAGGTGTGACCCTTGCTTCATTATAGCGTGTTATTGCATTGTATTGTATTATTAGTGTGTCCGTAGTACTAGCGCATTACGTTTTTAGGGTATTGTTATATGGGAGAGCGTAATGCTTGTGCTCAGCTGCTCGGAAGTCAGATCTTGACCCTGCCATTTGCCGTGGGTGACCTTGGGTAAGTCAGGATGGTTTGACCAAGAAACATATTTTTGAGGTTTTATTAGAATGCAGTAGTGAGTCTTAACATCGGTCTGCTGCCGATGCAAGCAATTCTGGGCCTTTAGGATCATGGCACGCATTGCGGGGTTGTGTTAGAAGGCCTTGAGAGTTGCTGTCAGGGGCCTGACCGGCTGTGACCTAGCCTCTGGAGACTCTGCACCCCCAGGGTGTTGCTTTGCCATTGAGTAAACTGTCTTCTAAATGGGAAGCTTTCGGGCACTGTGCGAATCCTCTGAGGGTGTGGTCACTGTTAAATTTCTATTTCCTGGTGTCAGGAGACAAATGTGCATAATTACTGACTGTCCTGATTTTTTTCTTTTTATAGACTTATTATCTTCATTGGAAATAATTACTCTCTTCCTTTGAGAGGGGTCAGTTTGATGGGGCTTGCTTGCATTATTCTGCTAGCTGAAGGTGGGGGATTGGGTGAAAACCTGGACGATCTGAAGATCCCTCAAGGAAGGTGTAGGACCCTGAGTAGCATTGTGCTAGTTTCCCTTACTGGATTGTTGCTGTTGTTTCAAAATTTGTATTGAAACCACAGGAAGTCTGGATTCTGGTACCAAGAGCCGCCGCATTTCTAGTCTGCCTGGGAACAGAAATCTTCCGTCTGTTCTCTACCTTTCATTTTGAAAATACTATTTAGCATATGTTTCGTGACCCCATTTTTCAACAGCCTTGGTGGAAGTAGGTTTATTACAAGTGCATCACTCTTCCCAGGAAATGCAATAAGGTTCTTTCTTCCTGAGCTCCAGAAATGAAGGTGTCTCTGAAAATAGGAAGTCAAAGGCCAGAATTACAGGCCAGTGGGTCTAGCTCAGAGTAGCTGGTCACTGAGGAATTCACTGGGATATTCAAGTTATTGGATTCTTTGAACTCTGCCCTTTGTAGCTCTTTGCATTAGTGAGGATAATTAATGTTAGCTGTTGTAACAAATAACCTCATATCTCAGTGGCTTGACATAGTCTGGCGAGGCCTGGATGGAGTTTCTGAGCTACGTCCAAGTAGCTGCATCCAAGTTCAAGCAGTGGTCAGGGGCCTTGGCTGCTCCTGTCCTATGCCTGTGCCATTTGGAATCTTTGTTTGTGGCCATGCCACCCTTGAAGTTTCCATGGAAACTCTGGAAGATCTTATAGGATGTTTTCAAAGGCCGGGCCTGGATGTGGCTTATGTTACCTCTACCCACATTTCATAGTCAGTATGTGGAGACATAACTTCAAGGCAGCCTGGAAAGCACAGCTTGCCTCCGAGCCCCAGAAGAAGCAGTGGCGAGCTGAACGTGCACGTTTGCTCTCATGCTCTTACCAAGCATGTTTGCCATCTACTTCCCTTATGCTGTGTCTTCATCTCTTGCTTTGCTCTCACCAAAATACTTGTTTCCCATCATCTATTTTCTTTAAAAAAACAAACAAACCCAAGTTCATATTCTCCTCTGAACGTCTACTGACCCTGAGCTCATGCCTTCTGTCTTCATCATTTGAGCATGTGCGGTCCTGCATTATTACGTAAGTCCTTTCTGTTGTGTAGGTCTTGTCTCCTCCGTTGTTAGCTGTTCAATATGTTCCTGAAGTGGTCTCTTAGAAGAGTTTCCTGTTTGTCTGGAAAGGGCTGCTCAGCGCGTACCGAACGAGAGCGGTTTCTATTTTAGCTCATAATTTATGCCAAAACTCTTAGCAAAGTAGACATAGGAAGGAACTTTGCTCACTTGATAGACAGTATCTTCCAGAGCTCTAAAATAAACATCTTATTAAATAGGAAATCCAGGTTAGGAAGGGGGGGGAGGTGTGCTATATCGCTAGTGTCCTCACACTGACACTGCACTGACTGCCAGTTTCTGCTGTAGAACAAATCACCCTACTGTGAAGTTGTCTGAGGTAACAACCATGTGCTTCCTGCGTACTTACCTGTGTCTGCCATTTTGGTCGGGCTCAGCCGGGCAGTTCTTTCTCTGGGCCTTGCCCGCACCCACGGCCAGCTGCTGGATCGTCCATTTGGCACGCTTCACGACACAGAAGCCTAGCTACTACGACTGGAAGAGAAGGACGCGCTCTCCTTACTTGCGGGTGGTACCCTAGTCTACTAAGAAGTTAGCATCAGGAATGAGACTGAAGTGAAGAAATGAGGTTTATCACATTTCAGCATGTATTTATAGATATCAATCTGCATTTTTTTCTGGATATTGGTTCTGAGAGACTTTTGTCCTAAAGTGACTCATCTACAATCTCCGTTTGCCTAGGCAGACATCCCTTTACTTGTGTCTGGATTTGTCTGCACGAGCCTTCTGGTTACCCACTTAGCAAGCATGTAGCCAAAAATCTGTGCTGTCAGTATAAATACTAATATCACATTGGACGTGTGTATTTTTGGTGCCTGGGTCAATGCTCCTATAATATCATACTCACAGTTTTCTGACTTACTTCTGTTAAAAAAGGAGGCAGCCAGTTTGAATGGTCCTAGATGGCAGAGGGCTGATGTATGACCCTCAATTACCTCTGACATCTTTTTTTTCTTTTAAAGATTTTATTTTATTTATTTGAGAGAGAGAGAGCACACAAGAGGGGTAGGGTCAGAGGGAGAAGCAGACTCCCTGCTGAGCAGGGAGCCCAATGCGGGACTCGATCCCGGGACTCCAGGATCATGACCTGAGCCGAAGGCAGTCGCTTAACCAACTGAGGCACCCAGGCTCCCTACTTCTTTTTTTTTTTTAAAGATTTTTTATTTATTTATTTATTTAATTGACAGAGAGAGAGAGAGAGACAGCGAGAGAGGGAACACAAGCAGGGGGAGTGGGAGAGGGAGAAGCAGGCCTCCCGCGGAGCAGGGAGCCCGATGCGGGGCTCGATCCCAGGACCCTGAGATCATGACCTGAGCCGAAGGCAGTCGCTTAACCGACTGAGCCACCCAGGCGCCCCCAGGCTCCCTACTTCTGACATCTTTTGATGGCAGAACCCACCTGTGAACTTTTATGAAATTTGGACATTGATTGTGTCATAGTGCAACTCAGAGCATCTGAGACATCAGTGACCCTATGTCATGTTATTTTTAGGGCACTATTTAAAACTTCCCAGTTATAAATGTAAAAGAATTATTATTTAGTTACATAAATCCATCTATGATGTTTTAGTTATGTTATAGTGGGGGTCACACCAGAGATTAAGTATGCAAAGAGTGCCAAATGATTCTCCTTTACCCCTCATAGTAAATCAGATATTAATCATGATGAATTGAATTCTTTCTATGCACCAGGCACTATGGTGGATATTTTGCATATAGTATCTAATTAGATTCTCACAATAACTAGGCAATGTAGATATTGTTGTCCTCATTTGCTGATGAGGAACTTGGGTGTGCAGAGGTTAAACCCAGGTAAGTAAATGACGTAAGGCTGATGCGAACCCAAGTATGCCTAACCTCAAAGTTCTGGGTTCGACTCTTGTTGATGCTTGCTCAGGAGGCCTGTAGGTAGTTTTAAAATAGGTATACACATTCTTGTGATACTCCTCTCATGAAGAGGTGGAGCTTAATTTCTCTCCCCTTAAGTGTGGATGGGACTTAGCGACTCACTTTGAAGAACTGCACTATGGTGGGAGTATTGGTTTGTGACTTCAGAAAGTAGGTCACAGAAGGCATCACCCCTCCCTCCTTGTTGTCGCTTGGATCTTGCATGCTGGGGGAAGCCACCTGCCATGTCATGAGGACACTCAAGCAGCTCTCTGGAAAAGGCTGCTGATGAGGAACTGAGGCCTCCCGCCAGCAGCCGTGTGAGTGTGCCATCTTGAAAGTAGATCCTCCAGCCCCAGCCAAGCCTTCAGATGATTCAGCCCCAGCTGACATCCTCACTGCAACCTCACAAAAGACTGACGCAGAACCACTCAGCTCAGCTGCTCCCTAATTTCTGACCCAAAGGAACTGTGAAATAATGTTTATTGTTTAATCTGCCAAAATTGGGGATAATTTGTGGTGTGGCAGTAAATAACTGAACATACATCCCTTCCAGGGTAAAGATGAACCCAGGTGGGCTTGTCTGAGTGATCACCAATGCTGAGCTCGTAGATCTGCATCAGTCGCGTTTCCTTTGAAGCCGTGACTCACTGAGGCTAGTTTGGCTTTGCCCCTCATCCTGCAGTTCACTGCACATTCAGACAATGCTACTCATGTGCTGCTGGTACCCACATCTCAGAATGCTTCTCTAAGACTTGAGAGCCCTGTGTCTTCCCTCCCACCGTCCCCGGTGTGGCTGTGGGTACAGCTGCGAGCTAGTAGCGGTGTGGGGTGTTCTGTGGGTGGCCCCTGGCCTGCGCGAACCTAATCGAGCTCAGTCCATTCCCCAGGTGCTGGACGGCCCGCTGACTCGGTGGGTCAGTAGGTGTCTGATTCAACTGTAGGGGCCTGACACAGGTGGAAAATGCAGCCAGTTTTCTCCCTACATCAAAGACCAAGAGATTCCTTTTTTGCTCTTACCTTAGGCCACCTTGGAAGAAGTATTTAAAATAGACCATGTTTAATGAGCAGGAATTGAAAAGTCAATCTCTCTCTCTGAGAAGCAGGGTCGGGGTAAAAGGGAGTGTGGAAAGCCAGCTGTCAGAATAATTAAACCGAAGTAATAAATTGGATTTCAGGAAAATTATGGGAAAGGAGGAGAATCAAATCAATCAGACCAATAACCCTTTGGCGTGAAAGTGGCCGGCAGTCTCAGGGATCTGGTGTGTGTGGGTTTCTGAGCGTGCCCCGCCTCCCCCTCCTCCTCCCCTCACAGGACGGGGGAGCAGAACGGGCTCTCCGACCCTTGGTACAAACTGTGATGTGTTCCGTTAAAATCTGGGGGCCCTCATCCGTGCCCAGCGTGACTACTGGGTGGCCTCATGTTGCTCCTCGCGGTGTCCTCCCCATACCGCTTCCTACTGTGTACGCGGCTACCGCACACATCGGCTGTGTACGCAGCTAACTGCGCGCATCCGGCAGCTGGCAGCAGCGGCGTGGACATGTCTCCTGAAACCCGAGGGGAAGGGAGGGGCAGTGGGGGGCTGCTGCTTTTCCTGCACCACATTACTGGGCATCTTGGGCCCCCACATCCCCCGGCCTTTCCAGATGGCCCCCCGAGGCGGCCCCTTGCCGCTCCACGCGCCACGACGGGGCCATGGCTGGGACTTGGTGGGTGAGGCAGAGAGAGGACTGTGATGTGCAGTATGAAGGGGAAGCACAGGGCGCTCTGAGAGAGCGTGAAGCGTGGGAGGCCCGTCTTTGCAGGTGGACATCTGTGATAACAGCTTCTAGGTGCCCCACACGTTGGCCCGTTTAATCCTCGCCACAGCGCCGAGAGGTCTCCTCTTCTCAGACTGCTGGAAGCGTTGTGTCGGGCATTCCTGGGTCAGTGACTGCTCAGGTGAAGGCAGGAAAGAGCTCGGGGAGGACATTTGCCACAGGGAAAACTTGCAATGGGTCAGTATTGCCATATATCTCCCTTCTGTCCCCCAACTTCCCCCAGAACCTCGCGCTGGAAACGTGCGTGAAAGAGAAGGCTGGGGAGTGTAGGTCAGCAAGTCTACGCAGCAGGGCACGGGAGATAAATCTGGAAGGTAGCTTGGGGTCACACCAACGCGAACCCCAAATACTGGGCGTGCTACTTCTCTGTTGGCCCCACTTCCCACTCTTCTTTGCTGTGCACTTTGGGGGGTTCATGCCAACGGGTTGCTTCACCTGGGCTCCCTTGCTGGCTTCTGGCTGGGCTAAGCCCGTGCCGGGCCCTGGCAGGAGACCAGAAGGCCGGCACCGGGAGGTCGGGGCACTTCCTCCTTCCTGCCTGGTTGTGGCGATAGCTGCGTCCCACCGGGGCTCCAGCTGTCTCCGGGGCCGCAGGAACGCTAGTTCCCCGCTAGCCCCTCAAACGCGGGTAGTCACAGCTTTGCGCTGCTGCTCATCTCTGAGCTCCCTAACATCCCTCCTCAGTTCTGTTGACCCTACTTGTGGCTGTGCACGTCAGATGTTCCCTCTGTCCGGTACTACTCCACCGACCCAGTGGGAACGGAGTCCTGCTTCCTGTGCGGACCGCCGGTGGCCCACCGGGCTACGGTGCTCGGGCTCCGCTGTGTGAGCAACAGCAGAAACGTCTGGGTTTGCTCATCTCTCCCGGGACCAAGGCCCCTGTCGAGGACACTGGACAGAATAGAGAGACCTTCCCCTCCCGTGTCACGGGTGTGCTGATGTCACTAGGTTTTGAGTAAGGCTGGGGTGAGAAGGATGTCGAGCTTTCTTTTGGTGGCAGTTCATGGCTGTGTCTTGGACTTTTCATATAAGGTCCTTTAAAAAATGTAATACTTTGCTGCACTTGCTAAAGAGACTTCTCGGAACATTTAAAGTGCAAGAGGGCTGAGAGGCTGCTGGAGGCAGTGCGTTCGCTTTGTCCATTTGAGTTGGAGCAACACGGTGTCCTGCCCTCCCGAAACTGCATCGTCTTCGCCTACAGGCTCTCCGCTTGTTTGCACGATGGTGGGATGCTAGCCACTTAGCTCTGGATTTTGAAACAGAAGAAAAAAATGGGAAAATAGTCTGCCTGGATTTTTCAAGACGGGCTTGTAGCATGGGGTTGGCAGATGGGTCATGGTAAGTGGTTGTCACTTAGGTGTTTTAGGGAGAGTTCACACTGGCATTGGGTCTTTTCTTCTGGAAACATCGGGCTGCCCACAGAAGAAAGCACTGGGCGTTAAGGAGAGAGGCTTCTCTGGCAGTCAATACTGATTTATGGCTCTGCTGGTCTCTCCCCATGTATCAGCTGAAATATGCTTAAATGCCCGTGAAAGTCACCACAGTGGAAATGGTGAGGCAAGTAAAATCATACCACTATGGGTCATAAAACACCGCATCTCCTCTTCATGAGAGACTTTAGTGCTGTCATATTACATCAGTGTTTTAGTTGCAAGCAGAAAGAAGCTTAAATAAGCTTCACCAACTATCCGAGGGAATGCTCTGGCTCCAGCATTGGGCCATCCAGGGGCAAATCGGGGGCACTGGCCGGGTCCGGGACCACCCCACATTCCATCTCCCTCACTCCCTGCTCGTCAGCCCTTTCCTGTCCTCTTTTGTCTCCTTCCTCGGACAGGTGCTCTTTACATGCGGAGAGCTTCATTCTGCCAGCCCAGAGTCCCTTCCACACAGAGCACAAGTGTTCAGTGCCCAGGACCCCTGTTTCTTTCTGTGCTCGTAAAGACCCTTCTCCGTGTAGGAGCGAGGACTCTTTAGGGCGTGAACACTATAATTGATTAGTTCTCTGCTCTTTTCATAAAAGGCGTTTTCTAGTCATGACCGTGGAGGCAGATCTCTACCACTTCCTCAGTGTGGCCCTGCAAGCAAGTGACGCCACATTGCTGAAGTCCCTTATGCGTCACTTGGCAGTGATGTCGCCTGCACCAGAGGGCGTGGTAAAGTCCCCTGCTCCCCAGAGGGGCACCGCTGGACAGCACCCAGGCTCGGGGCCTTGGCTTGCAGGGAGAGTTAACCAGGCTGTGGGACTGCGACACCTCTTACTTCTCTGCTTGTCTCAGCGCTTGGGACTTTTTTCTTTTAATTTATGCTAATAGGGAACCGGATGGGGTTAGGTCTCTATAGCCGGGGAGGGGGGACAGTCCCCATTGCAGCCAGTCTCTGGAGAGCTCTGCCCCTTGCTGGGACGTTGAGGTTTTGTGCAAAGGGCCTGCATCACTGATGACTGTCTCTCCGGGATGGAGGCTGGCCCCTGGAAGCGTCTGCAGGTGGACCCCAGGGCGGCAGCCCAGTCCCCCTCTGCCTCCTGCTCATCACTCTGGCCGCGAGTTTGTGCCAGTGTGTGTGTGTGAGTTCATATGCCTGTGCAGGGGTGCAGGGGTGCATGTGAGTGTGCATAAGTGCACGTGTGCGGGACATGTGTGCTTAACCGTGGCAAGCCTTTTACCACCTCAGAGCCTCTGCCCTTGCTGTTCCCCTTGTCTGGAACACTGATCCTTGTCCTCCACTGAAATCCCAGCTCTCAGATACCTCTTCTCAGAGAGGGCTCCTTTCATGGCTCTATCTGACGGACCCCCCCCCCCCCCACTTTACTGCGTTTTGTCCTCATCTCTGCCTCAGTCAGGACGGGCTGGTGGATGCTGTGAAAACACACCACCCCCAGTCCCGGTGGTTTAAACAACAGAGGTTCGTTTCTCATTCAAACCATTTTCCCACTGAAGTTCGGCCGGGGGAATCTGACCGTCAGTCTCTCAAGCTGCTGGGGGCGGTAGCAGCGGGCAGCAGAGACTTGCGCTTTTGCGTGGAAGGGACACAGAGAATGTGCTGGTCACAGCCGGTCACTTGGCTCCACCCAGTGTCACGTGAGCCAGAAATGCAGGCCTCTCCTGTGTCCAGAAAACGGGGAGCTGGAAATATTTAGGGAAGGTCATTAATGACAGCTACTCTCGTTATTTAATACTTGCCTCATTTGTTTTCTTACTAGCTTGTTAATTGTTTCCCTCCACGAGAATATAAACTCCAGGAGAGCACGAACCTCCCCTGCCTTGTCCACCACTGAGCCCCGGTGCCGAAAACAGAGCTTGGCATGCATAGATGCTCAATAAATTTAATTGAACGTTTGAACGAATGAGTTATAGTCCAGAACTTAGAGACCCAGACAGAGAATGTAAGTTTGTGAAACTCTGGCAGAATTAGGGACTGGGTATAGACAACAGCTTCTTTTTATGTCTTCCTAGGTGTGCTGACTCTGACATTCTGAGACAGTCCCAATTTTATTATTTTTTTAAAATTTTTTTATTGTTATGTTAATCACCATACATCACATCATTAGTTTTTGATGTAGTGTTCCACGATTCATTGTTTGTGCATAACACCCAGTGCTCAATGCAGAATGTGCCTTCTTTAATACCCATCACCAGGCTAACCCATCCTCCCACCCCGCTCCCCTCTAGAACCCTCAGTTTGTTTTTCAGAGTCCATCGTCTCTCATGGTTCGTCTCCCCCTCCGTTTTTCCCCCCTTCATCCTTCCCCTCCTGCTATCTTCTTTTTTTTTTTCTTAACATATATTGCATTATTTGTTTCAGAGGTACAGATCTGAGATTCAGCAGTCTTGGACAATTCACAGCGCTCACCATAGCACATACCCTCCCCAATGTCTATCACCCAGCCAGCCCATCCTTCCCACCCCACTCCCCACTCCAGCAACCCTCAGTTTGTTTCCTGAGATTAAGAATTCCTCATATCAGTGAGGTCATATGATACATGTCTTTCTCTGATTGACTTATTTCGCTCAGCATAACACCCTCCAGTTCCATCCACGTTGATGGTATTTGCAATGGCAAGATCTCATTCCTTTTAATGGCTGCATAATATTCCATTGTATATATATACACCACATCTTCTTTATCCATTCATCTGTTGATGGACATCTGGGCTCTTTCCGCAGTTTGGCTATTGTGGACATTGCTGCTATAAACATCGGGGTGCATGTACCCCTTAGGATCCCTACATTTGTATGTTTGGGGTAAATACCCAGTAGTGCAATTGCTGGATCGTATGGTAGCTCTATTTTCAACTTTTTGAGGACCCTCCATACTGTTTTCCAGAGTGGCTGCACCAGCTTGCATTCCCACCAACAGTGTAGGAGGGTTCCCCTTTCTCCGCATCCCCGCCAACATCTGTCGTTTCCTGACTTGTTAATTTTAGCCATTCTGACTGGTGTGAGGTGCTATCTCATTGAGGTTTTGATTTGGATTTCCCTGATGCTGAGCGATGTTGAGCACTTTTTCATGTGTCTATTGGCCATTTGGATGTCTTCTTTGGAAACATGTCTGCTCATGTCTTCTGCCCATTTCTTGATTGGATTCTTTGTTCTTTGGGTGTTGAGTTTGATAAGTTCTTTATAGATTTTGGATACTAGCCCTTTATCTGATATGTCATTTGCAAATATCTTCTCCCATTCTGTCGGTTGTCTTTCGGTTTTGTTGACTGTTTCTTTTGCTGTGCAGAAGCTTTTTATCTTGATGAAGTCCCAATAGTTCATTTTTGCCCTTGCTTCCCCTGCCTTTGGAGATGTTTCTAGGAAGAAGTTGCTGCAGCTGAGGTCGAACAGGTTGCTGTCCGTGTTCTCCTTTAGGATTTTGATGGACTCCTGTCTCACATTTAGGTCTTTCAACCATTTGGAGTCTATTTTTGTGTGTGGTGTAAGGAAATGGTCCAGTTTCATTCTTCTGCATGTGACTGTCCAATTTTCCCAGCACCATTTGTTGAAGAGACTGTCTTTTTTCCATTGGATATTCTTTCCTGGTTTGTCGAAGATGAGTTGACCATAGAGTTGAGGGTCCATTTCTGGGCTCTCTATTCTGTTCCATTGATCTATGTGTCTGTTTTTGTGCCAGTACCATACTGTCTTGATGATGACAGCTTTGTAGTAGAGCTGGAAGTCCGGAATTGTGATGCCGCCAGCTTTGCTTTTCTTTTTCAACATTCCTCTGGCTATTCAGGGTCTTTTCTGGTTCCATACAAATTTTAGGATTATTTGTTCCATTTCTTTGAAAAAAGTTGATGGTATTTTGATGGGGATTGCATTGAATGTGTAGATTGCTCTCGGTAGCATTGACATCTTCACAATATTTGTTCTTCCAATCCATGAGCATGGAACGTTTTTCCATTTCTTTGTGTCTTCCTCAATTTCTTTCATGAGTATTTTATAGTTTTCTGAGTACAGATCCTTTGCCTCTTTGGTTAGATTTATTCCTAGGTATCTTATGGTTTTGGGTGCAATTGTAAATGGGATCGACTCCTTAATTTCTCTTTCTTCTG